>NW_020953954.1:747728-759539 GCF_900497805.2 Vombatus ursinus | reverse complement strand
GGGAGGGAGAGAGAGAGGGAGGGAGGGAGAGAGAGAGGGAGGGAGAGACAGAGAGGGAGGGAGGGAAAGACAGAGAGAGAGGGAGGGGGAGAGAGAGGGAGGGAGAGAGACAGAGAGAGAGACAGAGAGAGAAAGGGAGGGAGGGAGGGAGAGAAAGAGAGAGAGGGAAAGGAGGGAGAGACAGAGAGAAGGGAGGGAGAGAGAGACAGGAGGGGAAGTCAGGGCTGAACGTGTCAGTCTGGGGCTCATCTGCACGGAGACAATTTAACTCTCGGCACTGAAGAGCCCAACCAAGGGAGAGAGGAGAATGCAAGTTTGAAGGGAAGGAAAGAAGCCAGGAGGATTGTCTCACCTTTCTTTGTATCCCTAGTACTTAGTCCAGTGCGTGGCACACATTAGGTGCTTAATAAATGCTTGTTGGGGGCAGCTGGGTGGCACAGTGGATAGAGCACCAGCCCTGAAGTCAAAAGGACCTGAGTTCAAATCTGGCCTCAGACCAAACACTTGACACTTACTAGCTGTGTGACCCTGGGCAAATCACTTAACCCCATTGCCTTAAATAAATAAATAATAAATAAATGCTTATTGGCTTGGCTTGGAGACTTGGAGTCTAATTGAGCACAAATAACTTCGCTAAGATCTTGAGGGCAGCTAGGTGGTGCAGTGGATAATGAAGTCAGGAGGACCGAGTTCAAATTCAGCCTCAGCCATTTACTAGCTGTGTGACCCTGGGCAAGTCACTACACTACTGCCTGCCTCAGTTTCTTCAACTGTAAAAGGAGCTTGTGTCCCAGGGTTGTGGTGCAGATGAAAGGAGATGCTATAGGTAAAGTGCATTGCAAACCTTAAGCGTTCTATAAATGCACGCTATTATTTTCATCATTCTGGTTAGAGGAAGTGCCTGGAGGCCAATGTTGCTGTGCCAGGGGCACGTCTCTGTGTGAGGGCAGCATTTGGGGGGAGGGAGAGGATGAAGGAAGCCGCCCCTTCCCAGATGTGACAAGCCCAAGCGGGAGCGGTCACTTGCACATTTGACCACCAGGTGGTGCTGTGCTCCCACGCATGGCCCTCCTTTGCCCCACCCCAGCCACAGCCCTGCCCAGCACAAGCCAAGCTCTCCTCAGGTGTCACATCTAACAGGGCGGTGAGGAATGGGCCGGTCAGCTGGCCCTAGGAAGTGTGGGGGCCCACCCACCTGAAGGAAGGCCAGATGGGGTGGGCGATCCTCTCTGCCCACCCCACCCCACCCCACCCCAGCTTGCGCTGCCTCAACCTCCCCAAAGACGCACTTCTCAAGAGGAAACTGGCCTAGGCCTTTGGTACTGCCCTGAGACGCTGGGCTGGAGGCAGCTTCCTCAGTGCCAAAGCCCACTCAGCTTATGTGTGGCTGCCTGGCCTAGAGATTGGCGTGGGGCAACCAGTCAAAAGCCATCCCCAGATGGCTCCTCCCCAGCTGGAAGGTACCCAAAAGTCCAGAGAGTACAGCTGTGCTTAGGGATGGGGGGGTATGTGGTCACTGCATCCCTCTTTGTTTCTGACCCCTGAACAGAGCTGCCAGGCCTGAACCCAGCCCTGAACAGAGATGCCAGGCCTAAACCTACCCCTGAACAGAGATGCCTGGCCTGAATCTGGCCCTGAATACATGCCAGGCCCAAACCAGCCCCAAATGGAGATGCCAGGCCCAAACCCAGCCCTGAACAGATGCCACGCCCGAATCTGGCCAGAAATAGAGATGCCAGGCCCAAACCAGCCCCAAATGGAGATGCCAGGCCCAAATCTGGCCCTGAACAGAGATGCCAGGCCTGAACCCAGCCCTGAACAGAGATGCCTGGCCTGAATCTGGCCCTGAATAGATGCCAGGCCCGAACCCGGCCCTGAACGGAGATGCCAGGCCCAAACCCGGCCCCGGAGATGCCAGGCCCAAACCCAGCCCCGAACAGAGATGCCAGGCCTGAAATAGATGCCAGGCCCAAACCCGGCCCCAAATGGAGATGCCAGGCCCAAACCCGGCCCCGAACCTGGCCCGAAATAGAGATGCCAGGGCCAAACCAGCCCCGAACAGAGATGCCAGGCCCGAACCCGGCCCCGAACGGAGATGCCAGGCCCGAACCCGGCCTGTGTCCCCTCCTCTGTAAGAGTCTGGAGAGCCAGTGTCCAGATAACAACGGCTGTCTGGGGCTGCAGGAAACTAGTTTGTAGGCTTGAGGCACCAGGAAACGAAATGGTCAACTACATGGGAACAAGCCAGGCCCTAGGCCCAAGAGGGCAAGGCCACTGGAGCAGTTTGCCATGTCCTTCTCCAGCTCATTTTACAGATGAGGAAACAGGGGCAAGCAGGGCAAAGTGACCTGCTTGACCTGAGTTCAAATGTGGCCTCAGCCACTTGCTAGCTGTGTGACCCTGGGCAAGTCATTTAACTTCTGGCTGCCCCAGTTTCCTCATTTGTAAAATGGGGATAACAACAGCACCTGCCTCCCGGGGTCGTGGTAAGGACAGAATGAAATGACACACGCATCCTTTGTGAACTGGACCATGCAGGGACCATGTCCCAGACAGAGAAGGCCAAGGGCAGCCAATCAGAGCAGCTGACACACGAAGGTAAGTAATCATTTTAATGCATTAGGCAAACTCTGACATAAAAATCTGAACAAAGTCTAGTCGAGACTCATTGCAGAAAGCTGCGTCCATCCCCGGGGACACGGCCCCTCCGCCAGCTCAGCCCAGTCTCCCAGCTCGTGGCCCTCCGTCTGTCCGTCTGTCCGTCAGCCCATCGACCTGCTCCTCAGTTCCCGTTCTCAGCACCAAACATCCTTTCCTAGAAAGAAACGCCAAGTGGGGGGGCCGTGAGCCTCCCTCGGCCCAGGGTTAGTTAGCCCCTCCTGCGGCCTGTCCGCTGCCCCGCCCCCGCACACCTGTAGCATCTTCTCCAGCTTCACGGCATCGGCGGCAAACTTGCGGATGCCATCAGACAGCTTCTCCACGGCCATCTGGTCCTGGTTGTGCTCCCAGCGGAAGGCCTTCTCGTCCAGGTGAACCTTCTCCAGGCTGCTGGCCTGGGCTGGGGGCGGGGAGGGCTCCGATGGACAGGGCTGTCCGCTCCCACTGCCCCCACAATGACAAAACACCAGCCCCGGCTCCCCCCTCCGCCAAGCACTAAGGATGAGGCCCTGAGTCGTCACTCAGACCGGCCCTGGGGATTCTGGACGAAGCTGCCCAGGCCCAGATCAGGAGGGGAGCAGCCGCTGCCCTTGCCAAAAGCCCCAAGGTACTGAGAGAGCAGATCCCCCCCACCTGGTCATCTGCATGGAAGCCTGCATCAGGTGGCCACACCGCCAGAGGACGGCCCAGCCCTTTGGCGCTCTCCACTGGGGCCAGGGGATTCTGCCGCCACCAGTCCCCGGCCTTAGGGCGACACTCACCTTCTTGGACACTGAGCACAGGGGTGAGCTTGGTATTCTCTTTCAGCAGCTCCCCAAGGAGCTTGGGGGAGATGGTGAGATAGTCACAGCCCGTCAGGGCCTTGATCTCGCCCACGTTGCGGAAGGACGCGCCCATCACGATAGTTTTGTAGCCAAACTTCTTGTAGTAGTTGTAGATTTTGGTGACGCTCTTTACCCCTGCAGACACCACTTCCTCTAGCCCCAGGAATCCTGGCCACCCCCTTTGCTCCAGTCCCTGCCTGGCTTTGGGGCGAGCTGTCCCCTAGGCCTGGAGTTTGCTCTCCTCCTGGCGGCACCCTTTACCGCTCAGCCTGAGCTCTGCCTTAGTCTCTGTATGGACCTTCGTGGACACCACCCAGGACAATGACCTAGGCTCAGCCCCTTCCCCCAGGGTCAAGACCCCTCCCAGCACACACCTCAAAGCCCGCTCCACCCGGATGGCCACTCCACTGACCCCGCCTGGGGAAGGCTGCCCCACTGACCCCACCTAGGGAAGGCCATCCCACTGACCCTAAGTGGGGAAGGCTGCCCCACTGACCCCACCCAGGGAAGGCCACCCCAGACCCCACGTGGGGAAGGCCGCCCCACTGACCCCACCCAGGGAAGCTGGCCCTACCTGGGTCCTCCTGGGGCTCATAGGCCTTCTTGTCTGTGTTGGCCACATGCCAGTCCAGGATGCGCCCGACAAACGGGGAGATGAGGGTCACGCCAGCCTCGGCACAGGCCACGGCCTGAGCAAAGGAGAACAGCAGGGTCATGTTGCAGTGGACACCATGCTGCTCCTCCAGGATCCTGAGGTGGACAGAAAGAGCGCGGCCAGTGGTGGTGTGGCAGCCCAGCCCCGAAGGCCACCGCGGGAGCGGTCTCCACAAGGCCAGGCAGCCTTCTCCTTGGCTGAGCGCCCCGCGTCACTGGGGGCCAGCTTGTCCTGGCCCTGGGGCGCTGCTGCTCGGCAGGGATCCTGTTCTGTCCCTCCTTCCTGCCTCCAGTGCTCAGCCTAGTGGAGAGCACATAGTAGGCATCTGACAAGTAAGTCCTGGTTGACTTGACTGTCCCAGAAGGATGGCAGAGCCGGACTGAAGCTGTTTTTGGCCCTGTCAGCCTGACCCCGGCTGACCCTTTCTGTCCACGTGCCAAGGTGCCGAGGAGCTGAGGGAGAGGGCCAAGCTGGAGGTCCGCTCTCCCAAGTATGTGAGCCCACTGGCCTACAACCTACTTACTGCCTTGGGGGAAGGAGCACTGACTGGGTCTGACCTGATGTGATCTGTGCCTCAGTTTCCTCCTCTGTAAACAAAGGGTGGGGACAGAGGGGCACCTTACTTTCCAGCCTGAATTCCTTCCCAGGTGGAGGTCAGCTTGATGAGAATGCGCTCTTTGCTGATGCCGGCTTCTTTGTAGAGGTCAATGAGACGCAGGGCCCTTTGGACCATTTCTTCCTTGTCAAAGGACAACCTGGTAGGAGACAGGAGATGCTGAGGAAGCTCCGCCCCTGCGTGCTCCTGAGCCTGCTCCCATTCCCACCCCCCCCCATGCCCCAGCAGGGAGGCAGTGGTCACCCCCCCTCCCCTAAGCAGCCAGTGCATCCACACCAGCTTAGTGAAGGAAGCTCCTTGGCAGGGGCCTAATTAATGCTGATGCAATGATTGACCCAAAAGTAGCTGGGTTTGCTGACTAATTTTCAGACAGAGAAAAATCCTGAACTCAACCAGAATATGATTTTTTAAAGTCAGCAGCTCCCAAAAGGCTGCCAAGGCCTGTCTGTCTCCTCCTAATTCTGGCTAAGTACTAGGGGAGCCCACCCACCTGGCATCGACTTCTGTGGAGACACGGCCTGGAATCTTCTTCAGAATCTCAGCCCCAAATAACACAAAGAGTTTGTCACCGGCATTCTGAATCTGCTGGTCCTGGGACCTGAAATCCCACAACAACATTTCAGCCGCAAAGGTCCCCCAGGGCCCAGGCTCCCACCCTGCCCAACACACAGGGAATTGCCCTGAGGCCTGGGGCAGACTGGGTACCACAGCACCCACCCCCAAAACACCTGGAGCTGTGATGGCCCCAGAAAATGAGATCCAGTGGGAATTCAAAGAGGAGGCGGAGACAGAAGGATCCAAGTCTTTAGGAGGGACCCCAACCCTGCACTGCCCCAGCCCCCTGCTCCCCCATTTTAAAGATGAGGAGACCCAGCCAGGTCCTCTGACGGCAGAGAGAGAAGGGTGCTTGCTTTCCTCTCCAGGAGAGGCCAGGAAGGAAAGGGAAGAAACAGGAAGAAACAGGAAGCCAAAAAAAGTACTTTAGTCAAGTACTCAGGGACATTATGGGCAATCAATATAACACCAGGGAAAAAAAGTCTGAGATAATCATGAATTTGAATTTCAAAGGGCTCTGCATGCCCAAACAAAATTGATGCAGCTAGTCTAAAAGGGAAACTACCAACAGGGAAGAAAAGATCTCCAAGCACCAGACCTTCCATCTTCTCTTTGGCCGTCCCCCAGGCCTGGAAGGCTCCTCCTCCTCTGCTCCAATGACTGACCTCCCTGGCCTCAGCTTCTGCAGGAAGCCTTCCTTAGCCCCTCTTTTTTCCAGGGCCTTCCCTCGGTTAATTTTCTCCTAGTTATCCTGTACACATCTTGCTTTGTAGATGTCTGTTTGCTCGTTGTCTCCCCCCTAGACTGTAAGCTACTTGAGGGCAGGGACCGTGGTTTTGCCTTTCTTTGTACCCTCATGTTTAGCGCACGCACAGTGCCTGGCACATAGAAGTGCTTAATAATCACTTGCTGACTTCTAGGAAGCCTTCCAGAGGGGAGACTCCCTGTAGCAATGCAGTTTGGTTCTTTCTCTGCAACGTGGAGGCCTGGAGAGCTTAGTTAAGTAACTTGCCCTGCATCACCTGTTCTGTAAGTGGAACTAGAACCCAGATGTTCCTGGATTCAGGACAGGTTCTCTAGCCACTGCTTCACCATGCCTCTCTCAAAAAACAATCAAGCTGTAAAAGATTGCTCTAAATCACTGACAGTAAAAGAAATGCAACTCAGAGTTACTCAAAGGGTGCCATCACACCCAGCAAACTGGCAAAGATGACAAAAGATGAGAACTTAACGGTGGAAAGGCTTTGGCACAGCCACACTCATACATTATTGGGAGAGTTGTGAATTCGTACAAACATTTAAAAAACGTACTGTAAAAACAATTTTTAACATTCCTTTTTAAAACTCTGAGTTCCAAATTCTCTCCCTTCCTCCCTCACCTCCTCCCCCCATTAAGAAGACAAGCAATTTGGGGGCAGCTAGGTGGCGCGCTGAATAGAGCACCAGCCCTGGATTCAGGAGAACCTGAGTTCAAATCCGGCCTCAGAGACATAACACTTACTAGCTGTGTGACCCTGGGCAAGTCACTTAACCCCACTGCCTAGCCAAAAAAAAAAAAAAGAGAAGATGACAAGCAATTTGATATAGGCTATATATGTGCAGTCATGCATAACATTTCCATAACAGTCATGTTGTGAGAGAAAACAACAGACAAAAAAACCTCAAGAAAAATAAAAAGTAAAAAAAAGCATAATTCAGTCTGTATTCAGACGCCATCAGCTCTTCTCTGGGGATGGATAGCATTTTTCATCATAAGTTCTTCAAGATTGTCTTGGATTATCTTACTGCTGAGAATGGCAAAGTCATTCCCAGCTGACCATCGCGCAATATTGCCGTTACTTTGTACATCTGTACACAGTACACGTCACTTTGTATCAGCTCATGTAAATCTCTCCAGGTTTTTCTGAGAACACCCTGCTCATCATTTCTTAGAATACAACAATATTCCATCACGATCACATACCACAACTTGTTCAGCCATTCCCCAATTGATGGGCATCCCCAATTCCCAATTCTTTTCCCCCAGAAAAGAGCTGCTATAAATATTTTTGTACATGTAGGTCCTTTTCCTTTCTGGTTTTTTATCTCTTTTGAGATACAGACCTAGTAGGTACGCATGGTTTTATAGCCCTTTGGGCAGAGGCGCAAATTGCTCTCCAGAATGATCAGATCAGTTCACAACTCCACCAACAGTGTGTTAATGTCTCATTTTCCCCACATCCCCTCCAATATTTTGTCATTTTCTTTTTCTGTCCTATTAGCCAATCTAACAGGTATGAGGTAGTACCTCAGAATTGTGTTAATTTACATTTCTCCAATCAACAGTGAATTACAACATTTTTGCATATGGCTAGAGATAGCTTTATTTCCTGCAAACTGATCATATCTTTTGATCATTTATCAATTAGGGAATGGCTCTTATTTTTATAAATTTGACTCAGTTCTCCATGTTTGCGCAATGAGGCCTCTATCAGAGAAACCGGCTGCAAAATTTTTTTCAGTTACTATTGCTAATTGTATTTCCCTCCATCCTACCCCCCCTTTTATTCTACTATTTCTCTTCTTTTCCTCTGTCCCTCCTCAAAAGTGTTGCTTCTGACTACCGCCTCCCCGACTCTGCCCTCCCTTCTCTTATCCCTCTCCCTGCCTACTGTAGGGTGAGATAGATTTCTATACCCAGTCGAGTATGTACGTTATTCCCTCTTTGAGCCAATTCTGATGAGGGTAAGGTCCACTCACTTCCCCCTCAACTCTCCCCTCTTCCCCTCCACTGTAAAAGCTTTTCCTTGCCTCTTTTACGTGAGATGATCTACCCCATTTTAGCTCTCCTTAATTATATTGTTTTAGATATCATCCCTTCATATTTAACTCACACCTATGCCCTCTGTCTAGATATAGTCTTTCTAACTGCCCTAAAAAGCCTTATGGGTTACAAATAGCTCCCCATGTAGGAATGTAAACAGTTTAAATTTATGAAGTCTTTATGATTTTTCTTTCCTGTTTACCTTTTCATGCTTCTCTCGAGTCTTATATCTGAAAGTCATATTTTCTAGTCATCTCCGGTCTTTTCATCAAGAATGCTTGAAAGCCCTCCATTTCATCGAATATCCATTTTTTCCCCTGAAGGATTATACTGTTCTGCTGGATAGATGATTCTTGCTTGTAATCCTAGCTCCTTTGCCCCCCAGTATAGCCTAGTCTAAGTAAGCCCTTCTATCCTTTAATGGAGAAGCTGCTAAATCTTGTGTGACCCTGACTGTGGCTCCACCATACTTGAATTGTTTCTTTCTGGCCTTTCTTGCAATATTTTCTCCTTGACCTGGGAGCTCTAGAATTTGACCATAATATTCCCGGGAATTTCCATTTGGGGATCTCTTTCAGGAGGTGATGGGTGGATTCTTGCAGTTTCTATTTTACCCTCTGGTTCCAGAATATCAGGACAGTTTTCCTTGATCATTTCTCAAAAGACGATGTCCAGGCTCTCTTTTTGATCCTGGCTTTCAGGTGGTCCAATACTTTTAAAATTCTCTCTCCTGAATCTATTTTCCACGTCCATTGTTTTTCCAATGAGATATTTCACATCGTCTTCTATTTTTTCATTCTTTTGGTTTTGTTTTGTTTCTCGATTTCTCCTAAAGTCATTAGCTTCCATTTGCACAATTCTATTTTGAAGTAATTATTTTCTTCAGTGAGCTTTTGGACCTCCTTTTCCATCTGGCCAATTCTATTTCTTAAGTTTTTTTCTTCAGTGAATTTTTGTGCCTCTTTTTCCACATTTAAGGAGCCATTTTCTGCTTTTTAAGATGTTAATTTTCTTGCAGCCCCAAAAAAGAGATGTAAGAAGATACCTCCACCACGTTGCAGAGATGTGGGGGAAGGAGTCTACAAGTGTAGGACATTGCATAAAGTCAGATTTTCTTAATGTACTGATCAGTTTTGCTGATATTTTGTCTTTCTTTTTTTAGATACAGGAAGAACTTTAGACAATGTAAAAACAAAAGATATTAATAAAATTTGTTTTAAAAACAGAAAGAAAAAGATGTTAATTTTCTTCAGTATTTTTTTGTGTCTCCTTTACCAAGCTGTTGACTTGATTTTCTTCATGATTTTCTTGTATCACTGTCATTCCTCTTCCCAACTTTTCCTCTGCCTCTCTTTCATGATTTTCAAAAACTTTTTTGAGCTCTTCCATGGCCTGAGACCAAGTCATATTTCTCTTGGAGGCTTGGGATGTAGGAGCTTCAACTCTGTTATCGTCTTCTGAGTGTGTGTTCTGATCTTCCTCGTCACCATAGTAGCTTTTTATAGTCAGAATCTTTTTCTGTCTGCTCACTTTCCCAGCCTCTTTCCAGATTTTTAACTCTGTTAAAGTAGGGCTATGCTTCCAGGGTGGAGGGCACACTGTCCCAAGCGTCAGGGGTTTCGTGCAGCTGTTTTCAGAGATACTTCTAGGAACCTGTAAGTTTTCAGGTCTTCCTGACTCCAAGTTTAGAGCACCATCCACTGATATAATTATAATGACCAAGCTTGACCCCCAGAAAACAGGTAAGGAAATACACCTCCCTCTCTTCATTGTGGAGGCGGGATACCACGGGTGTAAAATACTGCATACGTTGTCAGTCATGTGGCTACACACACTGGGTGGTTTTGCTGAACTGGTTTTTTTACTTCTTTTGAAAATCTCTGTCCTGGGCAGGGCTCATAGGGTGGGAAGGAACATATTCTGAAATGAACATGAAGGACGAACAAAAGCACCCATTTAAAACAGAAAGCTGGGGTGTCTCTAAGGCTTTAAGGTTTGCAGAGCACTTGACAAGTACTGCTGAATCCTCAAAACAACTCTGAGAGGAAGGTGCATTTTACAGACGAGGAAACTGAGGTGAAGAGAGGGTAAGAGACTTGGCCAGGCCCACACAATTATTATCTGAGGCAAGACCGGCTTCTGTCAGAAGGGCAGCACTAAGTCAATGGGCTACATCCTGTTTGTAAATTCAAGATACTGAGGGAGAAACTCAATTTAAACTCACCCAAAACTTGAAGAAAGTTTAACCTCAAGTCTGCAGGTACGCCTTCTGAAGCAAAGGGACCTAGTTCATGGACTCCATCCCCTGACTGAGACTGTCAAGAGCCATGACACCCCGGATTTCTCCTTAAGCCCAGGCACAGAGAAAGGTGAACATGGCAGCCAAGGCCTAGGTCTGCAGCTTCTCAGGCCCACGCCCTCCTGGCAGCTGCAGGAGGTGACTGGCGTGGGAACCATGGGCAAGGGTGCACCTTACCGGGCACACTGCCCAAGCACCCTGGGTTACTCACCCCCCGAGCTTTTTTCCATATGCAATAGCATCTTCTACTAGGTCCTCGTAGGCTGGCATCTGGGCCGCGGCCAGGATCAGCGAAGGATTGGTGGTGGCATCCTGAGGCTTATATTCATCAATGGCTGCGAAAAGAATGGTCAAGGCATAGCCATGAACATGCTAACTCCCTCGGCTCTCACCAGCAATCGGGGAGGAAGCAGTGTTTACGACACACTTTCAAAGCCAACCTTTGACCCTATTGCACCTTCAGTTACTCAACCACCTGCAGGAAGGAGGAAAGAAAGCAGCTATGGGGTGCTAGAGAGTAGATCACAGGAGCGAGGCTGCTCCAGCCACAGCCCTGACCGGCTCTACTCACTGCTGGAGGAAGTGGCTGACAGGCACAGGCGTGGAGGCCTCAAATTTCTATATGGGTGGACTTCTTGGGTGAGGTCGGGTCAGAGCATGGACACACAATGGAATTACGGTCCTAGATCTGGAGCCAGAGGACCAAAGGGGAAAAGGAAAGAAACAACTATTGATTAGGGGTTTACTATGTGCCAGGCAACGTGCTAAATGCTTTCCAAACGGCATTTCCTTTGATCCTCACAACAACCCTGGCAGGTAGGAGCTGTTGTGATTCCCATTTGACAGGCAAGGAAAGCGAGGCTTGCCCAGAGCTGCACTGTGAAAAAGCATCTAAGGTAGGATCTGAGCTCAGGTTCTGGCTCCAAGTCCAGCCCTCCGGGCCAGCTAGCTGCCAGGATTCACCATCCTCATCCTGACACTGCTGACTTCTCCGAGCCCCAACACGAGGCAGGTGAGCTCCAGGTCCTATTTCCTTCTCTGTCAGATGGAGGTGCGGGGAAGGGCAGCCTGGCACCTCTGGGGTCCAGGAGAGCTCTAAGTCTCCGGAGGAGAGAGAAAAAGGGAGGAAAAGGGCTGATTATGAGGAAGGGTCATGACCGACAGCCGGCATGCTCAGCTCAGGACCCTCCGGGTCTGGAGCCCTTATCGGGGGCTCTCAGTGAGCGGCCGCTGGAGGACCGCGGTCCTTGCTAACCCCTGCTGGCAGTCTAGGGGTGGCCCTGGGGCTCTCTGGGAGCTGGGGGGGGGGGCTCGGATGCCCTTGGGAGCTCCCCTTTACTACCCCGGGCAGAACGCAGCGGGCTTCCAGCTGGCCCCCTGAACCCCAGCAAGGGTCTACAC
>NW_020953954.1:731424-742728 GCF_900497805.2 Vombatus ursinus | reverse complement strand
CTGAAGTGGCTTGGGATCTACCAAGCCAACCTGGTCCTGCTGGCTTCTGCCCCATTACAAGGACTGAAAAATCTGGGCTGAGCCTCCTAGGGGCTGGAGCTGAGGAGGAGGAGGAGGAGGACGAGGAGGAGGAGTAGGGAAAAGCCTCCCCCTCCCCCACCACACTCGATCCTCAGGTCCTCCTACCTGTGAGTCACCAGGCCTGGCCTCCCCCCCAGGCCCTCCCTCGCCCATCCTCCCAGATTAAATTTTCCTAATAGCTCCTGGAGAAGGCTTCTGTTTTCTATTGTTTATGTAATATTACTCTGCTTTTGCCGACAAGGAAATGGAGGGCCAGGGACTTGCCTCAGGTCACCCGAAGTGTCACAGAGTGTCACACATTCACGCTTCAAGATTAAGATGGCCTGGACCAGTAGCCCAGAGAGAGGGATTTCTGAGCCCTTGGACTCCCAGGCCGGTTCCATTAGGCAGGCGAGAAGGAGGGGACCCCTGCAAATGAGCACAGTCATATTTCAGGCCAAGGCCCAAGAAATGCCCACGGTGTCCTGGGGACAGGTGAGTGCTAGTAGCCCCGCTCTGCAGCAGAAGAGAGAGGCCCTGGGAGAGGCAATGGCTTGTCTGGGGTAACCCAGTCGGAACCCAGGGATCCTTACTCCAGCCGGGGCATCATCCCCCTCCACCTTCACGGCTCTCACCAAAGTGATTCGGTGAGTTTTGCTCTGGACATGCTAAGGTTAACGTGTCTCCGAGTTGTCCGACAGGTCATTAGCCATGAGGGATGGCAGCTCAGGGGAGAAATTAAGGCTGGATGTGTAGACGGAGATAATCAGCAGGGAGGCTGAATCAGTCAGTCAACAAGCATTTACTCAGTGTTTACTACATGCCAGGCACTGTGCTAGGCCCTGAGGTTACAGTACAAGCCAGCAAGACAGGCCGCAGACAATCCACATAGGGAGATGGTGGTTTTATTGGGGAAGGGGTATTGACATGAGCTTGCTAGGAATTGTAGTTTCAATTTGATAGCTAGGTATGAGACATGAGAGAGAAGGAGACAAATATACAGACAGAGAGGAGGAAGAGACAGAGAGAGAAGAGAGGAGAAAGGAAAGAGGAGTAGAGTGGGAGAGAGAGAGAGAAGGGAAGGGAAGACAAGGGGAGGGGAGGGAGAGAGGAGTGGAGAGAGAGAGAGAGACTATGGAGAGAAGGGGACCCAGGACGGCGGAGCCTCAGAGATGCAGCAGAGAGGGGCTGTGGTAGGCCCATGAGAGCAGTCCAGTAGGCCAGAGGAGAACCTGGAGGAACCAGGGCCAGAAATAGCTGGGGAGGAGTGAGGATCCAGGAGAGGGTGCTCCCCAGGGTCAAAGGCAGCAGAGCCATCCAGAAGCGGGAGGACTGAGCAGAGACCAGTGGATGATAAGAGGCCGTTTAGTAACAGGTTCAGTTGAGTGATGTGGTCGGAAGCCAGACTGCAGAAAGGCCTGTCGGTTTGCAGCCCGGAAATGGCCAGTAAAATCGAGAGAAATGGAAGATGTGTGTGACAGGGACAGAAAGAGAGACAGACAGACAGACAGTGAGAGACAGAGGATGATTGAGGGTTCAATGTGCTGGAGCAGGGTGGGCCTGGGACTGTGGAAGTCAAGAAAGAGTCGTCATTCAGCTTCTACTGTGTGGCAGGCCTTGGGCTAAGGACTCAGAATAGGGAGGAAGGCAGAAGTCAGTCCCTGCCCTCCAGGGGCTCACAGCCTAACGATGGAGACAACATTCAGACAACTGTATGCAAACACAGTACATGTAGGATAAATTGGGGATAATCTACAGAGGAAAGGGCACTAGAATTAAGAGGAAAGGCTTCTGGTGACGGGTGAGATTTTAGCTGGAACTTGTAGGAAGCCCGGGAAGCTGAGAGGACGGAGAGGTCCAGGCCTGTGGGTGGGCTGGCCAGAGAAAATGCCCAGAGCCCAGAGCCGGAGGATCTGGTTCCTGGAAGAGAAAGGTGGCCAGCGACCCTGGATTTCAGAGTCCATGGAGGGAGGGAATGTAAGGCGTAAGCAGACTGGGAAGGGGTAGGGTGAAGAAGGTGGAAGGATTTTAAGCATCAAACAGGATTTCATATTCAACTCTGGGGGAAATAGGAACACTAGAGCTTATGGAATGGGGCAGGGGAAGGTGACACGGTCAGACCTGTGCTTGAGGAATATCATTTTGGCAGCTGAAGGGAAGATGGACCAGAGTGGGGAGAGATGAAGACAAGGAGACCCCCCCCCCAGCAGATATCGCAGCAGACCAGGTGTGAGACGAGGAGGGCCAGCATCTGCGGGGTGGCCGTGTCCGAGGAGAGACGGTGCCTGGTGGAGGTAGAGATGACAGGATGTGCAGACGTATTGGATATGTGCAGGGAGCACTGGTGAGGAGTTGAGGATGGCTGCCTGGGGCAGAGCAGGGCCATGTCCTCCATAGTAACGGGAAGGTTTGCAAGGGGGAGCATTTCCGTTTTTCACGTTTCAGAAATATAACGAGTCCGGTTTTAGACATGTTGAGTTTATGGTGTCTCCTGAACGTCCAGGTCATGATGTCTGAAAGGCTGGTGGAGCCGTTAGGCTGAAGGTCAGCAGAGAGGGGAGGGCTGCAGAACCAGGTGAGAATCCTCAGCATAGAGGTGCTCACTGAAGCTGATGGGCTGATGGGAGATGCTGAGATCACCAAGAGAGCCAGTAGAGAGGAGCCTGGGCTAGGCTCTGGGGGACAGCTAGCAAAGGAGACAGAGACACTAGTGTCCCCCAAACCTAGAGAGCAGCCAGGGGAGGTCAGCAAAGATGATGAAGGCCATTAAATGTGGCAATTAGGAGATCATTAGTAACTTGGGAGAAACAGAGGAATGATGAGGTGGAGGACCAGACTGAAGAGAGCTAAGAGAGGGAAAGGAGGAAGGAAGCGGAGTGCCGTCTCAAGGTGTTTGAAGTTGGCGAGCCAGTGAAAGCCAGAAAATGTATGGGAGAGTGGGCAGCCAGGTGGCGTCCCCACAGAGGTAGACCACAGGGCCTGGCATCCAGAAGACTCATCTTCCTGAGTTCAGATCTAGCCTCAGACACTTGCTAGCTGTGTGACCCTGGGCAAGTCACTTCACCCCGTTTGCCTCGGTTTCCTCACCTGTAAAATGAGCCAACGAAGGAAATGGCAAACCTTTCCAGTATCTCTGCCCAGAAAACCACAAATGGGGTCAGAAGAGTCAGATGGGACTGAAAACAACTGAACAGTAACATATGGGATGATGGCTGTTGGGACAGATGGATCAAGTGAGGGGTTTGAGGATGGAAGAGACACGGGTGTGTTTGTAGGCAGTATGGGAGCAGCCAATGGACAGGGAGAGACCGAAGATTAGAGACAGAGTGGGCAATGTTGCCTAGGACAGCTTTCTGTGAGACAGGGGTGAAGGAAAAGGTCGAGACTGAAGGAGAGAAGAGGAAGCTCTCGGTGGCTGGCCCATATGAGGCAGGTGCTTGCCTGAGAGAGCAGGCACAGACGGGCGCCATGGGAGGTTTGGGAGAACATCTGGGGATGGGGGAGAGGGAGATGAGGAGGGAGATGAGAAGGACCCACTCGCCAAAGTAAAGGCCGGTTGAGATTATGTAACCCAAACTTGTTGCGGACCCAGTTGGGACAGTTTCCGGATTTTCTCCAGTTAATGGAGTGGCACCTGTGTAGACGCAAAGGCAGCAGATGGGGGAGTGACCCAAGGCAGAGGCTTGGCCGTGCAAGATGGGCAAAAGCTCCAGAGAGGAGGACAGTGTTGAGTTAAATGGATTCACCAAGATGGGGAAAGGAAGGGAGGGTGGCCAGCACAGGGAAGATGATGGCCTTGGAAAGAAGGGAGGTCCTGGGGAGAAGGGAGAACAGAGCAGGAGGCTGCCAGGCAGAAGGCAGGGAAGGACAATAGATTGGGGTCAATTATTTGTGAACACGGGGGCGGAGCTTTCGTGGCTAATGACTTACCTGACCAAGGGTGTGACCATTTTTGTGTGTGTCTGAAGGGGAGTGGCGGAGTCGGCCCTGCAAGATGAGTCGATTGAGGGACCGAGAAATTAATTAGGGCGTTTAAGTTAGTGGAATTTTGATTAAGTAGTAGGTATGGCTTGAGGGGAGATTAGTGGGTGAAGAGGGTAGAGGGAGGGCCTGGGACTGGTCCTGGAGCATGGGCATTTCAGATTCCCCAGATGACCAGAGTCAGGGGAGGGAGTGAGAGTGCAGCCAGTGCTGGAAGGGGAGGCCGGGCAGGCTGCCCTAAAGAGGAAGCCAGGTCTCAGTGAGAGCCAGGAGAGGGAAGGAGGCCGGCAGGAAAAGGTGCAGGCTGAAAGCGAGTTTGATACCTTCAGAGTAGGGCTCTGGAGGACACTGGCCAAGGGGTGGGCAGCGCTGGGGAGAGGCGGCCTGGGGAGTGTTTGGGTTAAAGGGAAGGGGAATCAGGTATTGGGCCTGGGAGATGGACGACGACAGCTAAGGCTCCGAATCATAAGACTGGAGAGTTTGCTGGTCTTTAAGGCAGGTTTTCATTGTCCCTGGCATGGCCCCCAGAGGACCTCCTCTCTGGCGCTTAGGCAGTTCAGGAAGGGGACAACTGCCTAGAGCTGAAGGAATGGTGTTAATCCCCTTCCCCAAGGCGAGAGACTAGGATGGACACTTGATGGAATGACCTTTAAAGTGTCTAGTGCTCAATGGAATAAGGCTTCTCTTTTTCCTCTTGGAGGCCCAGACCAGTAGGGATGAGGTGATGGGACCTGGAGCCCTAAAAGGAAAAAGACCAAGCCTTTGAAAGCAACCCAGTCCCTGAATTTTCCCAAACATTTTAGCAGCCCAGATCACTGGCGCTTGGGCCCAAGGCACCTGGCCTGCCCCAGCCCACCGAGATCACCTAATTAGCTTACTTGACATTCCTGGCCTACCCCAGACTACCTACCACTCTTTGATCTCATTCGGATCCTTTCACTGTCCTTTTGGTATATAAACTCAGTCTCACCCCCATAAAGTCAAAGGGTCACCCTGCTCAGCTTCTATTCACTGCACTAAACCTTGTCATTAGACTGGAAGGTTTGAGTGCATCTATCCATTCCAGGTGGACGACTCCCTGTACCTTGCCATTTCAGGGTTCCCAGCAACCCCAAACTTGCATCGGTAGGAAACCTGGAACATGGAATGGCATTTCTCCTCTTCCTAAGGAAGGCAGGAAGGTTTTTAAACTTTAAAAGGTACTTTCCTTCCTCCCTTCCTCCCTCCCTCCTTTCCTTCCTACCTTCCATCCTCCCTTCCTTCCTCTCTCTCTCCCTCCCTCTCTCCTTTCCTTTCTTCTTTTCTTTCTCCCTTCCTTCCTTCCTCTCTCCCTCCCTTCCTCTCTCCTTTCCTTTCTTCTTTTCTTCCTCCCTTCCTTCCTTCCTCTCTCCCTCCCTTCCTTCCTCTCTCCCTCCCTCCCTCCCTCCCTTCCTCCCTCCCTCCTTCCCTCCCTCCTTCCTTCCTTCCTTCCTTCTCTCCCTCTGTCCACATGGGGAATCATACCCTTACATGTGGGTGCTCTGCCCAAAGGAATATAAATTTTGATCACTTAAACCTTGCAAGATATCTTAGGGTTTGGGGACTAGATTTTTTTTTCCTCTTCCCTACTTATTTATTCTATCTCTTTTTTTTTCTTCAAAAAACTAGGACAATTCAGTCTTGTCCCATGTAGTTTCATTTGTAATTTCTTGAACCAGATCTGGAAAACCAGGCCTTGGTAAAACCCACTGGGACTCCAATGGAGCTTTTTGACTGCACAGTCACCCTGGCTCCCTGTGATTGGCCAGTGGCAGATCCCAGCCCAAGCCTCCCTTGGTCATTATTTAGGTTTCCATGGCTCCCAGTGAGTGTAAATAGCAATTGTTTTTGTTCTGGCTAGAAGCCCTGAGGGTCTTCCCCTCCCAGACTGAATTTTTTTTTTTTAGGCCATCTTTTACCTCCGACTTTTTATTTTATTTTTTATTTTTGGCTAGGCAATGGGGTTAAGTGACTTGCCCAGGGACACACAGCTAGTAAGTGTTATGTGTCTGAGGTCGGATTTGAACTCAGATCCTCCCGAATCCAGGGCCGGTGCTTTATCCACTATGCAACCTAGCTGTCCCCCTCATTTCTTAATCCTAATCCTAGCCTTAAATCGCTGAATGGATATGGCTCAGACAAAGCGAGACCTAGGAAAGACCTTAGCCTAAAAGGGCCAAGGTCTCCCCACTGCATCTGGGGCTGCCTCCAGTCATCCTTGAAGAGGTCTAGAGGTTTTGGGGTGCTCGAATGGACCCCAAGATCGAGACGCGAGCCTGCCTGAATGAATTCAACTCAAATCTTCCAGCCAGAGAAAAAGTTTATTAGAGATAAATCACATAGGCCAGGTGATGCCTGTAAGGATGGGGGGGGGCCATGAGAAAAGCTCAGCCTCTAGGCATGAAAGATTCTCAGCATTTGAATGTGGGTCAGGGTGGATCTTATATACATTAAAGTAACTTTGGGTGGCCAGAGGAGGGGGCTGGGAAAAGGGTCTAGAAGAGAATTCTGATTGGAAGGTCTGAGAGATTGAATAGACAATGGGAATAGATAATGAAGGAAACTGGAAGGTAGAAGTTTGAAAGGCATCTGCATAAGATCAGAAGGTGGGGCTGAGACTTTCAAGGGGAGATAAAGGGAGTCGATCAGGAGCCAGAGACCAGAGTAAAAAAAGTTTAAGGGTTTTCTGGGCCGCAGATAAATGGGAACCAAATTCCTTTTGGTGAAAGGGGCAAAGGTCTCAGCTTCTGAAACTGAATGATGGGCCCATACCCCATCTGTCCTGACCTGTGGATTCAGGTGACTGTAGAGGAGAGAGTGAGGCCCTGCAAGTCAAGACATCCCCCTGCTGATGTCAGTGGTCCCCTTTGAGAATGAAGGACAAACCACAACAACCCCATCATCTCCAGGATCCAATTGTTGTGAGAATTTCCAGGGTCCTTGCTAGCTACTGCCCAGAAAAGCCAGGCCAGGATAGACAGGCAGGTAAACTCCCGTGGGTTTATATGCTCAGGAGTGACCCGTGCCGTCGGTAGGTGATGGACATGTTTCAGGTAAGATCTGGTAAGGTTAGGAAAAGGCACTGAGGAAAACAAGATGAACCTTCCTTCTCCCACTAGAAGAAGGTGTGCTCTGAGGAAGGGTGTGCCCTGAGGGAGGGTTGCTGTGGGCCGGGCTAGGTGGTGTCCACCTCCTTTGCCAGCCTGATCTCCCAACAGGGTGTGTGGAGAATACCACCCTCCCTCCTCCCTCCCCTCGAGGCTGGCCCTCCTCACACCTGGTCAGACTCTTCACCTCCCAGTGCCTCTGAACTCATCCAAACCCCATTCCTGACTCCCACCCCCTCAGTCCTCCCTCCCCAAAGTTTCCTCCTCACTCCACCCAGCCCCTTCCTCAGTGCCCTCTGAAATGCTTGTTCCATTGCTGTGTCTTCTCTCAAATATGCCCTTTTCTTTCTGTGACACCACACTCCTAGACTATTGTTTGAGAAATGCTCCTTGGTGTTGACTCTGAAGGGGAAAGGAAGAGATAACAGGGCATGATGGGGGGTGTGAGATAAGGAGGGGGGAGAAGAGAAGGCCTGGGAGGCTGCAGGACAGGGAAGCCTCTGGGGGGGAGTAAAAGACTGGTTGGGTGGCGGTGATCCCCTCTCACCTGCCCTCAGAGAGCTTGCAGTCTGCTACAGACCACCTTAAAGGCCTTGGGATAGACTTGTGCAGAGAGCAGGCTGGCAAGAGAGGACAGGATACATGTTCACACGTCCATCCATGTGTATTCATGTGTCCATGCCTCTGGACCGTGGACAGTGTGGCCACCTTCCCTTTGCCGTGCCACCCACCAGGCACTGCCCCTCCCATGCCTCTGACTGAGAACCAGGCTTCTGTGTGCAGCTGCTGCCAGGCTGGGGCTGCCCAGTTTCTACTGCCATCCTAATCGGGTTTAAGCCTGCCATTGTCTGTGCCCCTCCCCAGCCCTGGCCTAGACCAGTGCCTACCTCTTGGGAAAGGCCTCTGGTGGATTTCTGTGTGTGTCTCTGAGCAGCTGCGCCCTCCCCCTGCCTGGCACCCCTGCCAAGCTCCGGGTGTGTCTCTTATCCCAGGCTGAGCAGTAGGAGGAATTGAGGCCTGGGTCTGGGGAGCCCTAGAGGGGCAGTGTCCCCAGGAAATAATGGGGGGCAGGGCCTTGGCCCCCAACTTCGGCTTAATAAGTGTTTGTCATCTTCAATTACGAAACCCCGTGCTCCCTTGACCCTCCCCCAACCTCTGCAGAGCTGCCTCCACCCCTAGTGAAGCAAGCTGCAGCTGGAAGGGACCTCTGTGGGTCCTTGTCTAGGCCTTGTCTAACCCCTTGGCTTGTGAGAAGAGGAAATGGGGCCCAGAGAGGGGAAGAGGCCTGCGCAACGTCCCACAGCGGGTGGCCTCATCGCCCCCCCTTCCTCTCACCGCAGCGAGGCTGGAGGCCTTGCCCTTCGCCCTCCTCGTCCCACAGCCCAAAGGCCCCTCTTCCCCCTCCCGGCTGGCTGGACCGGAGGGTCACGAGGAAGCCAAGCCCGGCCCCTCCTGGCCCAGGCCCAGCCTTGGACAATCACTGCCTCCTGGCCCTCCACTGTGCAAAGGAGTGAGGAAAGCTGCCTCCGCTTCAGTCAGTCAGTGGACAAACAGTGATGAAGGACCTACTGTGCACCGGGCAGTGGGCTGAGCACTGCAGACAGAAAAAGAGAGGAGGGGGAACAGTCGCTGCCCTCCAGGCTTGCACAGCTTTGGAGGAGAGACAACAAATAAATATAGTGCAAGCTCTAGACGGGGAGGCCGGCGATAGAGAAGAGGGGGAAAGGCCGGGAATTGAGAGGGCAGGGAGGCTTTCCTGGAAGAGGCCAAGAGTGGGCCCCAGAGGCGGAGCCTGGCCTCCAGGTGGACGACAGCTGCAGGGGGTGAGCCAGGGGCCAGATGTCCTGTCCACCCTCTTCCCCTCCTGCCTCCTCCCTGGGGTCTCTGGTCCAGGCTCTTTCCTCTCTAACCCTTCCTCCACACAAGGCCAGGTCGGAGCAGGTCATTCCCCTGCTCAGGAATCTTTCCTGGCTCACTATGGCCTCCAGATCAAACCTCAGTCTTCTGTTTGGTCTCCAAGTGGCGCCATCGTGCACAGAGCGCCGGGTCTGGAGTCCTGAAGACTCGTCTTCCTGAGTTCAAATCCAGCCTCAGATGCTTCCTAGCTGTGTGACCCTGGGCAAGTCACTTAGCCCTGTTTGCCTCCCATTTCCTCATCTGTAAAGTGAGCTGGAGAAGGAGCTGACAAAGCCCTCCTGCGTCTCTGGGGTCAGGGGGAGTCAGGTCTGGAAGGACTCAGCTCTCACACGCGCTGTTGCAGCCACACTGGCCTTCTTGCTGGTCACTGTCACCAGCTCTGCTTTGCCCACCTCCATGCCTGATCCCCTGCCTCGCTGCCTGGCCGAACTTGCCCAGGCCGGCTACCAGGCCTACCTTGGCTTGCTTTGGGGGCTCTCCAAGGAGGTGGGAGGGGCCTCCTCTCTCTGCTGCCCAGCCCAAGGGCCTCCCACTTTTTTAGAGTGCCCTGATGCCCGCTTTCTAGAGCCAGCCTAATCCATGAAACCAGGGCCCACCGAGCTCAGCCTCCCTGGTCTCTGTCCCTGGCAGCCTCCCAGCCAGGAGGCTTTCACGTGTCTGCAGAATAGTGAGGTGGCCCTGGAGCAGAGGTCATGTGGGCCATGAGTGGTGCAAGGCAACTCTGAGACCCAACTGGGCTGGCACCAAGATCTTGCCACCTTGTCTGGTCCCCCCCTCTGCCTCCCAGGGTCCCAGGACCCCCCAGGCCTGTCTTAGGAGGGAGGCAGCTCGGAGGGTCAGGGTAGAGCAAGCCAGCTGCAGCCCCAACCCTGGAGGGAGAGGGCATCCCCCAGGAGGATGAGGCCAGGCTCACTGGCTCAGGCATCAGCCACAAACATGATACCGGCAGCCTGGGAGGAGGTGAGGACCCTAGACTTGGGTTTGGAAGATAGGCAAATCAGATTAGCTCTCTTCACCTCAGTTGCCTCATCTGTAAAATGGGGATAATGATATTTGCCCTGTTCCCCTGTGACACAGGGTCCTTGTGAGGCTCAAAGAGGTGAAGACACTGGGAAAGTCTCCAGGAATGTAAGTGGTGTTTTTCCCTTGGCACTCGGACAAGTCTCCACTCACCCTTTCTCTGTCTACTAAGGCCCACAAGAGTCAGGGCACTGCCAACTCCCTCTCCCAAGTAGGGGCCCAGGCATACATTGCAGAACGGGGTCAGTTCTGTAGGAGCCTGGTGTCTAATAAGAAGTGCTTGGCTTGCTGTTCTCATGAGCTGAGATTCATGAAACCCCACTCTAGTACCCTTGGGGGCACATTGCTTACAAGCTCAGGTTCTAGCTCACCTAGGTCTTCCCAAAAGCTCTGAAGAGAAAGGTGCTCAGTGTATGCTAGGAATCAGTAAAGGGACAGCTATTTATTTCCACAAACTAAAGAAATGCTAATGGAATAAATGACTCACTTAAAGCTTGATACAGGCTTGGTGACTGGTCGGTACAGTGATCTACCTGGGGAACCTTAAAAGACTCATGATGAAAAAGGTGAGCTGCATCCAGACAGAGGACTGATGGACTCAGAGGGCAGAGGGAAACAAATATTTTTTCCTTTCTTTATTTTTCTTGCTTCCCTCCCCCACTTCAGAACATGGCAAATGCAGAAATATGTTTTGCGTGACTTCATATATGTAATGGGAATCATATTTCTTATCATGTCAATGGGTGGGGAAAGGGGTAGAGGGAGGGAAAGAATTTGTCACTGAAAATAAAACTAAAATAAAAGCCAGGGTCATACTCTCTCCTTGCTATTTGTGCTTCGTTCTCAAAGACGACCAGGACATGGGGAAGGTGATGCCGTGGATTTAGGTGAGGGAGGCCTGTGCAAGATCACCAGCCTCACTTTCTCTTCCGGCGCCATCTGGGTCCAGTGGCCAGATGCACATCAGGATGACTGGAGATGGCCCTGGATGCATTGGGAGTCCTTGGCCTTTTTAATTATGCTAAGGTCTTTCCCAGGTCTCAGTTTGACTGAGGCTATGCCTATTCAGTGATTAAGGCTTAATGAGAAATGAGTCAAAGAAAGGCCTCTTTAGGGGAAAAAAAGAAGGAGGAGGAGAAGAAGAAGAAGAAGAAGAAGAAGAAGAAGAAGAAGAAGAAGAAGAAGAAGAAGAAGAAGAAGA
>NW_020953954.1:730951-731414 GCF_900497805.2 Vombatus ursinus | reverse complement strand
GAAGAAGAAGAAGAAGAAGAAGAAGAAGAAGAAGAAGAAGAAGAAGATCTGGGAGCAGAAGACCCTCAGGGATTCTGGCCAAAAGAGAAACAAGTGCTATTTACAGTCACTCTGAGCCAATCAGGCCCAAACTACCACCAAGCAGGGCTTGGCCTGGGGCCTATTATTGGCCAGTCAGTGAGAGCAAGCGTGATTTGGGTTAAGGCTGGTTTCAGAGATTAAAAATTTACATTCCCTTTGGGCAGAGCACTAGCAAGTAAGGGTATGACACCCTATGTGGCCTGAGAGAAAGAAGAGAGGAAGGAAAGAAGGAAGGAAGGAAGGGAGGGAGGAAGAAAGGGAAGGAAGGAAGAAAGGAAGGAAGGAAGGGAGGGAGGAAGAAAGGGAAGGAAGGAAGGAAGGAAGGAAGGGAGGGAGGAAGAAAGGGAAGGAAGGGAGGAAGAAAGGGAAGGAAGGGAGGAAG
>NW_020953954.1:689612-730941 GCF_900497805.2 Vombatus ursinus | reverse complement strand
GGAAGAAAGGGAAGGAAGGGAGGAAGAAAGGGAAGGAAGGGAGGAAGGGAGGAAGGAGGGAAGGAAGGAAGGAAGGACTCCCTCCAGAGCCTGTACTTAGAGCTCGTCAGAAGATGCCGCACTTTGCAGGATTTTCTTTTTCCCCTTGGCTCTGTCCAAACGACTCCTGGTCCATTCGTTGTCCTCTGACGAGAGCACACCAGTCTTGGCACCTTCGCTGTGTCGAAGGCGGCTTCTCCGGGAGAACTGTAGGCTCAGCTTCTCCGCTGGCCCTGTGGCCCTCGGGGCCTCACAAGGTCTCCTCTGAGCCTGGGGGCTCACTCCTCAGGGGAGAGCAAGCACCAGACAGGCTGCTCAGAGCCAGGGTCGGGGCTTTTGTTGAGTCCAGGTTCCCCGTGGAAGCGACCACTGAGCGCTGCCCCCCTCTCCACAACCCCCCTTCCAAAGCAGACACCAACTGAGGCCAGGGGGTGAGCGGTATCTGCCTCTCCCTCCCACTGATGCCAGAGCCTGACCCTGCCGCTCCCATGGGGACCGCTCAGGGTTTGCCGCCTGGCACCTTGAGGGATAAGCGGCCACCCGAAGATGCCCAGGATGGAGGGGCTCTGAGGCTGAGTCATGCGGGGGTCGTAAGCCAGCCCAAAGCTCGGGAGGGGGGCTCCGAGTCCTCTCCAATCCGCGTTCCACAAAAGCTGCAGAAATGATATGCCTAAAGTGCCAGCTGGACTCATAGAGTGCAGTGCCTCCCTATTGCCCACAGAATACAAAATCAGCTTCTCTGCTGGGCATCTGGAGCCCTTCACAACCTGACCAGACCTCCCTTTCCAGGTTCGCCACACAACATCCCATCTCCTGTCCATGTGCCTTTGCCTAAGCCATGCCCCCTGCCTGGAACCCGATCCTCTCAGTGCCACCTCTTCCATGTGCCCACCCAGATCCCCTCCTTGCCTCCCTCCCCTCATTTTGGATCTGTACTGGCAGTGACTGCTCACCCCGATGTGCACCAGCCACTTCTGGGGCTTCGGGCTAAAGTGCTGAGACATCAGCCCCTGAGCAGAAGGAGCTTCCAGAAGCTGTGGTCTTTTGATGTCTCCTCCCTCCCTCCCCCCATCTTCCTCATGCCTGGGGACTCCTGGGAAGGGAGTCCGGGACCCTAGGCCAGCCGGCTCTGTGGGAAACCTGAGCCTGGCTGTCTCTTCTGCTTCGTCACCTGATTATAGGTGACTAAACTCAGGAGGACCTGAGTTCAAATCTGGCTTCAGATACTTACTAGCTGTGTGACCCTAGGCAAGTCACTTAACCTCAATTACCTCCAAAAAAAAAGGGAAGGGAGAGAAGGAGACATTGAGAGACTGGCTGCCTAGGTCTACACAAGCCAGATGAAGGGAAGAGTTGAGCAATCCAGTCCATTTGTCTGCTGAGTCCCATTTCCAGGATGCTCTAGAGCCATGACGCTCCTTTCTGTTTAGACTGCTCAGCTATCCCCTTAGAATGGGCCAGGATACGGGAGATGCTGGCCTCTCCCACTTGGACCTGGGCTTCTGTCCCTGCTGAGGCCTCTGGAATAAAGATGGGCTTAAACATCCCCATGTCCCCACTTGCCTGACGACCTTCTGCTCAGCACCTGGGGGTTATGTCCTTTGGGGAAGGGAAAGAGATTGCAATATTTTTCCTGTATTTTGGCTATGACATTCCTCGCACTTTTCCTTTTGGGATTCTTTTAGACAGAGATCAGTGGATTCTGTTTCCATTTTTACTTTGTCCTCTGCTTCTAATGGATCTGGGGAATTTTAATGTGTGATTTCTAGAAATTCTGCAACCAGTGGTTTTTTTTTGTTTGTTTGTTTGTTTTTTTTAGGAAGTTCAGTGATTCTTAAATGATCTCTCCTTGGCCCCTTTTCCACATCACTTGTTTTTGACGTTTGATAATTCGCGTTTTCTTTTCTCTTTTCAATCTTCTGAGTTTTTTCTCCAATCTTGCTTTCTCATGGAGTCACTGGGAGGCTGTTATTTCCTCAGCTAAGCTCTGGATTCTCCCTTTAGGGGCTTTTATCACTTTCAATCTCTTGCTTCACTTCTTCCAGGGATTCACATGGTTCTGGTGGAAGATCCATCTTTTTCTTTGGTCTCTGTTAGTCGAGCTAGGTTTTCCGTAATTTTTATGTTGGATATTATTTCTTA
This sequence comes from Vombatus ursinus, assembly GCF_900497805.2. NCBI lineage: Eukaryota > Metazoa > Chordata > Mammalia > Diprotodontia > Vombatidae > Vombatus > Vombatus ursinus. Next base: position 728,760 of record NW_020953954.1, on the reverse strand, counting down.
TGGTTTCTTTTGTTTCTTTGTGGATGTGCTCATCTCTCCAGCTTTAATTCCTGAGGTTGGACTTTGTGCCAGGGCCCTTGTGGGTGGGGGTGTCAGTCCTGCTTAGTCTTGCCCTGGTTCCCTAGATTCTGGGGCTCATCTCCAGTGGGGTTCTACTCCCATGAATCTTTGACATTTCCAGCACCTGGCCCTCTCTAGGATCTCAGAACAGGGTATTAGGGACCTCAGAGCTCCTGGGCCCAGATTGCTCCTCCTACCAATCAATCAACAAACATTGGGGAAGGACTGGTATTTGCTAGGCAGTGTGCCAAGCACTGGGGATACAAAAAGAGGCAAAAGACAGTCCTTGAATTGAGAGGGGCTGGGGAAGGCTTTCTGGAGGAGGTGGGAATGTATTTGAGACTGAAAGGAAGCCTGAGAGGTCAGGAGTTGGAGTGGAGAAAGAAGAGTGTTCCAGGCCTGGGAGACAGACAGAGAAAATGCCTGGAGCCAAGAGAGGGAAAGTCTTGGTGAACAGCCAAGAGGCCAGGGCCACTGTTTGAAGAGGATGTGTTGGGGAGTAAGGTGTAAGAAGACTGGAAAGGGGGGAGGGTCTAAGTTATGAAGAACTCTGAAAACCAAACAGAACATTTTGCATTTGATCCTGGGGGTAATAGGGAGCCCCTGGAGTTTATTGAGTAGGGGGTGGCATGGTTAAACCTGGGCTTTAGGAAAATCATTAAATGGTTGAATGGAAGATAGACTGGAGTGAGGAGCCAGTTGAGGCAGGTAGCCACCCCCTCATTCCCTAGCAGCTCTTGCAGTGGTCCAGATGTGAGGGGATGAGGGCCTGCACCAGGGTGGGGGCAAAGTCAGAGGAGAGAAGGGAGAGTATTGGGGAGGTGCTGCAGAGGCGAGATGGACCAGAGGTGCGGCATAGGCCTTGGCACCAACTTGGATATGGGAGGAGATAGTGAGGAGCCGGGAGTGACTCTCAGGTTAGTAGCCTGGGGGTCTGGGGTTCTAGCACACTGGTTACTGCCTGTTACTGCCCCCGGAGGTGGAGCCTCTGTGGTCCTTACTGGTGACCTTGACCACTCTGGGGCCTTGGACACAGAACCCTGCAGGCTTCATGTGACTCTGGCCATCTCTGGTTGTGCTGGAGGTCCTGGCTGATCTCAGGCTCATTTCCATTCCTTGGTTTGATGGGGACTAGGGTTTTGCTAGGAACTAGTTTGTGTTGGCGCTGGGTCCCCTCTCCTGTTTCCTGTGCCTGCTCTCTCCTTTGCACTCCCTCTGCCCATCTCTTAAAGTCCCTCCCCCACCCCCACCCCTCCAGGGAAGCTGCACCCCCCTCTGGGAGCAGAGGGGCACCAAGACCTCTGGCTTAACCTTTATCTTGATAATGGTCCCCTCCAAATCCTCCCCCCACCCCACACAATGGGCATCGAGGATCTGATGGAAGACCCCTCCTTAGGAGGAGCCCTTGGCCCGGGCACCAGCCCATTCTGCTCTGGAACAACTCTACTTGTTAGGAAATGTGTCCTGACCTCAGGCCTAATATTGTTGTTCAGTTATTTCATTCCTGTCTGACTCTTCCTGACCCCATTTGGGGTTTTCTTGGCAGAGATGCTGGAGTGGTTTGCCATTCCTTCGGCAGCTCATTTTACAGATGAGGAAACTTCACCCAACAGGGTGAAATGACTTGCCTAGGGTCACCCAACTAGTAAGTGTCTGAGGCTGCATTTGAATTTGGGTCTTCTTGACTCCAGGCCTGGCTCTCTATCCAATGTGGCGCCACCTAGCTGCCCTATAGGGTCTAAATACGCCCTCTTTCCCACTTCCTCCCACTGCTCCTGGTTCTGCGCTCTGCTCGCCGTGGCTGTTCCTCTAACAACATCCTCCATCTCCCACCTCTGGGCCTTTACTCTGGCTGCGCTTCGTGCCTGGAACACTCTCCCTCCTTCCTTCTGCCTCCTGGCTTCCTGGGTTTCCTTCAGGTCCCAGCTAACATCCCACCTTTTACAGGAACCCTTTCCTGATCCCCTTTAATGCTAGCACCTGCCCTCTGAGGGCATCTCGAGGTTATTCAGCCTACAGTTGTTGGTGACTTACTTGTCTGCCCCATGGGACTGGGAGCTCCTGGAGGGAAGGCAGGGAATGGCTCAAGTGAGCTTGTGGTCCACTCAGCCCCCCCACTCCTTTTCTGACAGCTGTTGCCTGACCAAGCCTTCTGTAGATTGTATTCATCTCTGTTTGTGCCCCAGTGGCCAGGGGCCAGAGCTGTGCATGCAGGAGGCCCTTCATAATTCTATGCTGAATGGCAGCATGGAGGAGTGGGTCACATCCTGCCTCAGACATATAATAGTAACAATTAATAATAATAATAGGTTTAAGGTTGCAAAGCCACGTACATGTTATCTCATTTCATCCTCACAACAACCCTGAGGGGTGGGTGCTATTATTACCCCCACTTTACAGATGAGGAGACTGGGGCAGCCAGAGGACAAGGGCCTCCCCCAGGGTTTCCGAGGGACTCCAGGTCCAGTGCCCTATCCCCTGCGCCCCCTAGCTGCTGAGCCATGCGGTGGCGACACTGAAAAGTCCTGAGTCATACATAGAGCTGGCCAGAAGCCAGTCTGTGAGCCGGCTTGACAAGCAGGCTGCAGCGAACAGTCAGAAGGGTCCTTGTTTGTCCTTTGTTCTTGAAGACGACCATGACATCAGGAAGCTGATGCCATGACATGCAGATGAACTGGCTTTAAGTGAGGCAGCCTCACTCTCTCCTCCGGAGCCATGTGGGTCCAGCGGCCAGACACACATCAGGCGACTGGAGATGGCCCCGGAGGCAGAGAGACCTTGGAGAGATGTGGCAGCTCAGGGGAGTGAGGATGGAGGACTGCGGCGTGCAGGAAGGTGCTCAGGGCTCAGGACTACTCAAAGGAGCCAGGGATATCTGTTCTGGAGGAGAGAAGACTCAGGGGAAAGGCTCTCTCTTGGAGCGGGGAAGCCTTATAAAGGAATTGGTCCTTGGAGGCCAGGAACCCGTCACAAGAGAGGGGCTGCCAAAAGGGGGCTGTGCCATGCTCTCCCTTGGAGGGGCATGTAAGACCCTGGAGTGACTGGGAAGGGGACAGCATCATTGGAGGCCCTCTGACTGACCTGTGACCCCGAAACTTCTCAGTTTAATTAGAGGCAGTTAAGGGAGGAACTGCAACCCCTTGGGGGGGAGGGCAGGAAAGGCGATTTTTCTCTCCCTCTCATCCTTCACAGGAATGAATGAATGAAAAAAAAAAACATCAATTAAGTGCTTGCTGTGTGCAATGCACAGTGCTCAGGATGCAAACAGAAAAGTAAGGCAGGCCCTGCTCACAAGGAACTAACAGTCTAATAGGGGAGACATCACATGATCTGATCTGTCACCAGGCAACCAAGACTGGCCTGCCCATCCACATAGGAAAGACCAAGTGGATGAAAAATGCCCATTGTCCAGATTGCAGCATACATCTGAATGGATGCCTTGTGGAGCTTGCCCACCAAGGGCACGGATTGCCATCTGGAAACTATCCATCCCCTTTCTAGGCCCCAAGCATTTCCCAAGACTGCGTGGAGATTCTTTGCTCTATAAAGGGCTCAGACACAAACTAGGAGAACTCCTCGAGCACCCCCAGGAAAGGGAGAACGGGACTTCCGACAGCCAGGATCTGGGGGTTCTTGCCCCTGTGCTCTCGAGCCCATGTTCCTCTGGAGTCTGGGTGTACAAGTGGGAGGGAGAGTGTAGACTTCCGATAACAACCACTCTTCTTGCACACCTTAGTAAAACTCCTCTCTAAAAGCTACTTCAGCGATGTGTCTGAGTGTCAAATAGCGTCTCAGCCAACGACCCTGATGAGAAGTACTCTGGTGGGGGCTCATGTCACGCCGGGGCCTCAGAGTTTGGAGCTCAAGGATCCACAATTACACCTCGATGTATCTGGGGTCTGGGGGGCAGGCCTCATGGGCCATCAGATAGGCCTTGGAAAGCCTGGGCAGGATGGGAGGGCACTTATTCTGGAAATGGTTCTGGCAGGATTGTTGGTTTGGGGATGCTGGGACCCCAAAATAGCAACATGTGGGTCCTGCCCAAATGAATTCGACCCAGGCCTTCCTTTCAGCCAAAGACTTGTCTCTAACCTTAACCCTAACCCTAAGTTTATTACAACACTGATAGAGCTAAAAATCTGCCATATTGGCCAGACTCTTAAGGAATCTGAGCATTTGCATCTCTAATGCAAGTGGGCCAGATTGAACCTGCGCAACTAATGGAAGCAAGATGGATTTTACAAACAGAAAGACTGTGGGAGGGATCTAGGAGTGGCCAAGTAGCCTGGGGTGATTGGTACAAGGGCTCTAGGGAGGATCTGGATGGGAGTGGCCTGCAGCTTGGTGTGACTGGGAGGTCAAAGCCCAGGAACCTGGACCAGGAGAACAGGCGTCTAGATAGGATTAAGGGTGGGAAGTAGCCAGGGGTGAACAGATTGTGAAGAACTGGGCTAGGTGAAGGGTAACAGAGAATTGGGAGATTGGACCTAGGCAATAATGAGTCTCAGGCAAAGGCCAGAAACTTGATCAAGTGGGGAAATTCAAGGAGAGTTCCAGGGGGGAGGGTTTCCAGAGCCTGCACCCTGTCATTCCCCTCTCAAACAAATGGGACCCAAATTCTTTTGGGGTAAGGGGCAAAGGTCTCGGCTTGGGCCCGTACCCTGTCGAGATGACCTATGGTGAAGAGGCATGCTTTGATTGGCAGAGGGCACCTCTTTGCCTCACTTGCTCTTGACTTGGTGAGAACCATACTGGGTGGGGTGGGGTCTCTTGATTTGATCTTTTGTACTGTAGGGGGAGGGGATGGAGTCTTCCCACCTGGGCAGTTTGGAAGGTTGAGAGGTCAGGATGCAGGCTGCATTTTGCAGTAAGAATGGCCGAGACATCCTAGATGAGGAGGAAGGAGTAACCTTTGGGGTGACCAAGCCCACCAGTGGCTGAGACAAAGCCCGTGCTGCTCTCATCACTCACCCCTGCTGCAGGGGGGGGGGCTGCCTGCTTCAGTCTCTCCCCACTCCAGCCCATCCTCCATTCAGCCACTAATGCGATTTGCCTAAAGCCCAGGTCTGATTGTCATCCCCTAACTGTAAACTAACCTGATCGCCTCCACGCACAAATATAAGGGCTCTGCTTGCTCTTCTAGGCCCTTTCTGCCCTGCCCGCTCCCCCCAGTCTTCTCACACCTCACACTCACCAGGTCCTCTTCCATCCAGCGGCCCCCACCCCCTTCCTGACTGTTCCATGAAGAAGCCCCTCCATCTCTGACCTCTGGGCCTTCTCTCTGGCCACCCTCCTCCTCTGCTCTCAGCACTGACCTCCCCGGCTTCCTCTAAGTCCCAACTAAACTCTCCCCTCCAGGAAGCCTTCCCCAACCCCTGAATCCCAGGGCTTGCCCTGTATGTATGCGTTTGCTTGGTGTCTGTCTCCCCCTTAGAAGGTAAGCGACTGGAGGGCAGGGATGGTCTAATGCCTCTTTTTGTGTCATTAGTGCCTGGCACATAGTAGGCTCTTTATAAATGTTTACTGATCTTTTGATTGGTCAGACTCTCCAAAGGGTCCAGGACACAAAACAACATTAAGAACCTGGACAAACAAACCCCCCAACCCCTCAGGGCAAGCCCTGGAATCCTGAGAGTGGGAGGCCCTCTGAGGGTGGGCACCAAGGCCCTGCTCTTGGCCTGGAGAGCTGCTCCAGGGCCCTAACCCACAGCCCGCCCCCCTGCTCCCTCCCTGGGGCTCTCCCCAAGGCCTCCCAACGGAAGGCTCTGACTCTGCCCAGAGGAAGTGACCCAGGGAGGAGGAGGAGGCCGGGTCCCTTCCAGATACGCCACAGAATAGGGTCTCCTTCATCCTGGCATCCCTGGGCTCAGCCCCTTTAGGATTGAAGAGCGCAATTGGGGGCAGCCAGGCCTCTACCTCTCACAATGCATCCCCCCCCATCTCCCTCAAATCCCCAGCGCCCTAAGGTGTGATTCTCCCGGGGGCCATGGGAGTGAGACAAAGAGGGTAGTACCAATTTCTCTGTTGTGCCCCCACAGACTAGTACAGCGAGACCAAGTATAGGAGGCAGGAAATTTGTCAGTGGCTTCCTCTCCCTCCTTCCCCCAAGTCTCCCCTTCTCTGGGGGAGCACCTGGCTGCCCTTCTCCCTGTATGACCGACCCCCTTCCCTCCCACATCTGGCTCCTGCCCCCATGCTGAGGGCTAGGAAATGCAAGGCCAGGGGCACGTCCACTGCCCACATCCGGATGGGAGTGGGCTCCTCCTCTCCTGTTGGACCTTAACTACCCCACTGCCTCCCCCAGACACTTCCAGGAGCAGAACCCCCACCTCTCTGATCTGGAAGGGGCCTCCAGTGGAGCCCCTCTGCCGCAGGCAGCTTTTTCTGGAAGAGCAAGCCTCCTGCCCCGAGGTTGCTTGGTACTGCCCACTCTATCCATCTCCTTGTGGTCCCTCGTTTCTGAGCACCAACCCCTTCCCCTTTCCCCTTTCGGAATCGTAATTAACATCATCATTGCTTCTGGAAAGGGTGGGGCAATCTTCTCCCCCCCCCCCCCCCCCCCCCCATCCTCCCCCCCCCCCCCCCCCCCTGTCGGCCCCCCCCCCCCCCCCCCCACGGCCCCCCCCCCCCCAGCCACGGCTTTCTGTTCTTTTGTTGTGGTGAGGCCTTGCACAGCTTCAACAGAAGCACAGAGAAGGTGCCAGCCAGGAAGGGTTAGATGTGGAATGACGGGCAAGGATGCTGCTCAGTTCTCCAGGCTGGGCCCCTACACCTCAGCCCGCTGGTAGAAGCCTTCCCAAACTTCTCACCCTGGCACAGCGCTGGGGCTGCCTCCTGGCCCTGCAGGGCTCACCGCCCTTCTCTGGCCCTGGTATGGGCTTCCTGCCACTCCATCCTGGCCCAGCCTGGCACTGAGCTCAAACACAACACAGAACTGGGAGGCACCTCTGAGGTCACCTAGGTGAACACCCTTACTTTGCAAGGGGGGAAACTGAGGCTCGGAGAGAGGAGTCAGAGCACCTCCCCAAGGGCACCCACTTAGTTGGTACTGGAGCAGACTTCAGGCTATTGGCTGTGAGGCTGGGGCTCTGGTGGTCAGAAGGGGGCTGGGGCCACCCAGTGACCTATCCAGGGGCACCTTGGGGGCTCCCCCCAGGGCATACAGAGAGCCAGTGGCTAGTAGATACATCAGCATTTTTAATGACTCTTCCATGGGGGCCCTGTGCCCTGTGATCTCTGCCTGGGAGACAGAGGGTTAGGGTTAGGGTGTGGACTATAATGGGTCCTCTTCCAGGCTGTCTGAGCCAGAGCTTCTGGATACAGTCCTGCCTGGTCCCTGGGCTCCAGGTGGGGGGGGATGGAGTCAGGAACTTGCAATGGGACTAATGTATCAGGACAGATGAGGCACCACCCCACAAACCCCGGCAGCCAGTCTTTGCTGCTCAGGTCTCCTGCTGAGCCCGGACCCTCCCCATGGCTGGCCCAGTGCCTCCTGAGGAAAAGAAAGAAGCCCTTGTGGGCACTGGCCTCACCCCCAAGGCCAACAGGCGAGCATGGAGGGGGTCCCTGGCCTTCCCAGAGTCCCACAAGGCTGGGGGCAGCAGGAGTGGGCCTCAGCTACAGCAGGAACTTTTAGTCCAGAAAGAGGCTGGCGGGGGGGTAGTGACTGGGGGTGAATCCCCCTCCCCCACTGTCCAGGAAGAGCCTGGCAGAGAGGGAAGGCGGTACCAGGCACCTCACAGGTCTCTCCGTCCAGGCCCCTCACCTTGAGGAGGGCACCTGGGCTGGCCAAGATGGGTCGGGGTGGGCCCCAGGTTCCACCATGCCATGCTTTCGCCCTCTCTTCAGGGCATGGCAGCCAGGCCAGAGGCTGGCTGAGCTGAGGAGGTGGTCCAGACCTCCCGGTTGGCTCTCAAGCAGAGGGGCACTGAACATTCAGGGTCTGGGCTGGGCTAGAGTTGGGGGCTGTTACTGACACATTCCATTGAGGCCCAAGGGGCCAGACTAGCGTGACAAGGACGGCCTCTTCCTCGATGTGGAAGCAGCTGCCCACTGGACCTGAGCTGGGGGGTGGGGGTAGGCAGGGCAGCCAAGCTCTGAGATGAGTCTGACTCTCTCAGGACGTCTCCTCTCTGATGCACCACATGTGAGTGGCTGTGTACGTGCAGAGAGCCAGGAGGCCTACTCAAGAGAGGGATGGGGCGGAAGGGTCTGTGACCAAAGTCTTGTGGCTGGCTCTGGGGGCTATCTGGAGGCCAGGTCAGCCCTTCTGGGTGGGCCGCGCAGGAGCAGCTGGAGATGTCCAGGGCCCGAGAGTGAGGGAGTCCTGGCCCTGGGGGCCCAAAGGGAGGGAAAGATCGGGCCTGGGTGCAGCAGGGCAGGGGGGCCAAGTGGGGGCAGGGGGGCCAGGCCTGCTGCCGCCATGCTGCCCTGTGTCCACGTGGGGGCGCCCTCCCCAGAAAAGAGTAGGGATATAAAATAACACTTCACACAATACTGAGGAGAGCCCCCAGGACGGTAGTGCTGGGCCAGGGAGCCCCCTTTCCTCCCCAGCCCAGACAAAGGCCTAGCTCTGGCCCTCTTCCATGGTCTTCTTCTGGAACTTTATCAGAAGCTCCTCCAACTCGGACCCACCCTGGTTTTTCTAAAGGAGAAACAAAAGCAGGGTGGGGTTTCAGTTAGACCAGAGACTTAAGAGGGGAAAAGGAGAAGGGGGAGGGGGAGGAAAGGGAGAGAAAAGGGAAGAGGAGACGGTGAAGGAGGGGAAGGGGGGAGGGGAAGAGGAGGGGGGGAGAGGGAAGAGGGAGGGGGAGGAGGAGGAGGGAGAAAGGGGAGGAGGGGAGGGGACAGGGAGGGGGGAGAGGGAGGAGGAAGGGGGACAGGGAAGGGGGAGGGGGAGGAGGAGGAGGGAGAGAGGGCTTAGACAGGAACCTGCTCAGAGACTGGGGATGTCTGGGTGACTCTTGAATCCTACCCCATCTTCAATGTGAGGGTTCCCAAGGGAGGGGAATGCTTCCTCTGCCCCCCTCCCCCCGTACATGACCATCTGGAGCTTTGCTGGGGGGGCCTGGAAGCCCCGAGGATGGGGAGGCACACAAGATGGGGAGACAAGGACAGACGGGGACCCCGAGCAGAGAGAGGGGCTGTGGCTGCAGGGGAAGGTCAGAAGATCAAGGCTGAGACCATGGGGGGGGTCCAACCTCCAAGAGGCCCTTCTGCACGGTCAGCTGGCTGTAGACGCGGGCGCCCTCATCCCCGCACACTTTCTTCAGCTCCTCCTTGTTAAGGGAGAAGACCTGGGCGCCTGTCAGGATGCCGAGGTGCTCCACGATCCTGGGAGGAAGGGGGCACAGGGTGAGGGTGGCAAGGGGGCAGTGGGCCCAGCGACCCTCAGCTTGACTCGGCCCCCTAGGGCTCACTACGGCCCAACTCCCAGGGCTCCCTCGCGGTCCTGGCATTCAAGGCTCCAGCCCCGCCCCCACTCCCCGCCAGCCTCCAGGACTCACCCTGGGCTGAAGGACTTGGCTTCCAGCCACATTCGGACCTCCTGGGCGCTGGAGCCGTAGGTCAGCGGGGCCACCACCGCCTTGCTCCTCTCCACCCGGAAGTTCCTCGGTGGAGGCTGCCCTTTGGGGTTGGCAATCTTTTTGACGAGCTCGTGGTTGAGCTCATCCATGTGGTGGATGAGTTCTGCAAGAAGCCGCGAGGCCAGGTGGTCACTGGCTGTGCCCCTGCCAGCTCCCGGCTGCGCTCCTCTCTGGCCTGCTGGGACACCCTGTGGCCTCATGCTGGCTTGAGGTCGACCCCAGGCCCTGCACTGCCCCTCGGGGGACTGTCCGGTGTCCTGCCCGGTGTTTGGAGCTCCCGAGGCACCCCCTGGGGGCACGTTCTCTCTCTGGGGGTCTCCAAGCCTTCCTGTCCCCTGCCGACCTCACTCCCACGCTAAGGGTTGGGGGTCATGTTGGCACTGGGAGAGGGGAAGGGCCTCTCCTCCTCCAGGTGGGTGGGAATGTGGTGCCCCAGAGGGCCCTGTCTCCTAGCGGGAAATATGGCCTCCCCCCCACCCCCCAGCTCAGCCTCAGTTTCCCCAAGTGCCCTCTCCCTGATCAGCCTGGCCCTGGTCCTCAGATGGTCTGGAACCCTGCAGTTCCCCTCCTTCCTTTGCCATCAATGCTGTCCGGCCCCTCCCCCACCCCGTGAACAAATTCCTCTCATTCCATACATTAACGTCCTCCTTATTTCTCAGATGAGTAAACAGAAGCCTAGAGAGCAGAGGTCATGGCTCAGGCCCAGCCATGCCTCCTCCTTCCTCCAGCCCTGCTGTGGGCCCAGGATTTCAGTGACTCACGCTCTTTGGCATCTCTGTCCCCTGTATAGCTGGGAGGCAGCTTGTGGAAGGGGCTGGTGGAGCCTGGGCCCCGGGGACTCAGGTCTCCTCGGTATTTCTGATTGTCCTGGAAGAGGGAGAGAAGGCAGAAGCCCCATTGGGTTTGGGATTTTTGGTTTTAGTCCTTTGGACCCGGGGCAGGGCCAAGCTGCCCCTGCCAGATTCTGGGCATCTGGAGAGACAGCGACTGAGCAGTGAAGGGGCAAGGGTGACCTGGCCACTCGGCCCTCAGACTGCATGAGCCTCGCCAGGCCATCCAGGCAGGCCGCTCTGTGGTCCTGCTTTGCCAGGGACTGATCATCAGAGTGGCATTCCTATGCTCCCAGTGAATGGCACAGCCGTCTCCTGCCCCGAGCCCCACCTCTCCTGGTGATCCTCTGTCACTCTGCCTTACCCAGTGGCCCCTATCCAAATGCCAACAAACTGCCTTTCCTTTTAGACCCCTGCCCTCGGTACACATGCTGCTTCCTCACTGCCCCCCCCTTAGAATGTAAGCCCCTGGAGGGCAAGGCTTGGCTTGTCTTCTCAGACCTGGCACACACAAGGTAGCTTTTCGAGGCCTGCTGGAGGGCAGGGGATTTGCAGCTTTGGTGAAAGTGCCCAGTGTGCCTTTAATCGCATCTTTGAGGTGGAACAGAACAGGCTTCCCATCACCCTAGGAGCATCCTCTAGGCTGCCTCGGGTACCCTGACGCCACCTGAGCCGACGGTCCTGCGGCCCACATCTCTCCATCTGATCCTCTGGAACAGTGGAGGGCACATTTGGGGGGCATGGAGTCAGGAGGACCCGAGTTCAAATCTGGCCTCAGACACTTGACATTTACTAGCTGTGTGACCCTGGGCAAGTCACTAATTGCCTAGCAAAAACCAACCAAACAAAAAAACCCAAAAACAAACAAAAAAGAAAGTAAGGTATCTGAATGTCCTCTTCTTAAGGTTGAAGCAGTGTCTCTAAACCCCAAGAAGGGTAGGTATTGGTGTGATGTCGAGAGGAGGGCTGGCTGTGGGCAGGGACTGCCCTGACCTTATTCTCTCTCCGTGTCTTTCTCTCCTCCTCCCTCTCCCCGCGCCCCCACCTCTGTCTCTGCCTCTGTCTCTCTGCCTCTCTCCTCTTTCCCCCCACCTCTGCCCTTGTCTGTCTTTCTCTGTCTCTTTCTTTCTCTTCTTCCCTCCCTCTCTACCCCTATTTCTCTCTCTCTTCGTCTCTTTCATCTTCAGTCTTCTTACTTGCTCCCTTCTCTGCTGTCTGCAAATGTGTCGGGCCTGTGCTATCCTGAATAAACCTTTACTTGGCTTTGCTATGTCCTCTCAAAATCTCTTTTCCTTTCACAATCAGACATCTAGAAAAGCCCGTCTATACCCACAGTCTGCACTCCTCCTTCCAGCTGCCTGCAGTCCAGCTTCTGGCCTCACCGCTCCACAGAAGCTTCTCTCTCCCAGCTCCCTGGGATTTCTTAACTACGTCATTGGGGTGGGGTGCGGGGCCCCTTCTCAGTCCTCATGTGTCTCGCCCTCTCTCCAGCACTGGACACCGCTCAATCAGCTGGACGCTGATTCTCTCTCCTGCTGAGTTTTGGTGATGCACTCTGGGTGACTCCCAGTGCTGTCCTGGACCCCCTTCTCTGCTCTCTGGGTAAGCTCATTGCTCATGTGGGTTTAGCATCTCTGTGCTCGTGGTTCTCCAATCTAATTAGCCAGCCCCTTCCTCTGCCCCGAGCTTCAGTTCTTCATCACTAGCTGCCTGGTAGAGGGCACTCCTCAGCTCTGCCCCTAATTCTGCTCCTCCACCAATCATCTCAGTCGATGCTAAGGCCACTGCCGTCCTTCTTGTCCCCTTGAGGCTGGCCACTGGGAATCCGGAACTCTTCTCCGGTGCCCCTCCCCACTCCTCCCAGGAGGCTTCTGCTTACCTGGGGAGATAGTGCCAGCCAGTCTGGGCCAGGTGTCAGCAGGGTGTCAGCAGGGTGGCTTTCAGCTCCTCTCCTCTGCCTGGCTCATGTCCCTCTCCCCGCACACCCTCTGCACACTCACTAACCACAAGGGCCCCCACACACTTCCAGACTCAGATTTCAGCCTCTCATCCTTGTGTTCCTTGATACCTGTTGACTGGCCTGAAACGCTCTCCTTCTTTCCTTCTGTCTCCTAGAGTCAGATTCAGCTCGGCCATCACCTCCTACAGAAGATGGCCTTCCCCTCCTCACTGGACATCTCCCGGTGTTTGCTGGGCCCTCGTCCCCACCTCCTGCCCCCGTGCTCCCTGCCCCCAGGTAGGACAGGAGCTTTGGAAGAACAGGAGCTCCTTCCCAGGCCTCCGAGTGACCCCATGGCTGCTTCATCAGCATGCCTTAACGGGGCTCAGCTAGGTTTCCTAGCTCCACACCTGCTCACTGAGTGGGTACGCATCCTCCAGCTGGATGACGTCCAAGATGTTGAAGGGCACGTAGCCAGCCTGGCCGCTGCGGTTCCTCAATTTCCACCACTGCTTGTTGTCTTCCAGCACCTGGGAGGACAGTCCAGGGTCATCTTCAGGTCATCACACTCAGCCCTGACAGTCTACTGACCTCTTTCTTACCCACAAAGCCTAGCTTCCCTGGGCCACCTGTTCCAGGGTCTCATGTCCCCACTAGCCAACTCACTAGGGCTAGCCTGGGCTGAAGGGTCCCCCTTCCTACGACCAGCCTCTCAGAGCAGGAAATGGCCTTAAAGATCACCTGGGCCCAAGCTTAGGCCCAGACAGGGAATAGAACTCGCCTTAGGTCACAAGCAAGTTTGTAGTGACCTAAAACCCAGGTCAACTGACTGCTAGCTGGGTCGCTGTCCCCTGCTCCGTGTGGCCTCTCTCCTCCCTCGGTAGGGGAAGAGACCTTGCAGAGGCTTCAGCTAGTGGGCAGGAGTCTCTGTTGCCTGGGCTCTGCCCTCTTCCCACCCCCACATTCATAGGGTCTGCTGGGAACATGAACCGTCTGGCCAGAGGAGGCTCCAAGGCAATTCTACCCCACACTTTGGCCATGCCCGCTGTGCCCCCTGCCCGCTAAGCCGGGCTGGGCTCACTGGGGCTTCTTCCTCGCCCTCCCCCCATACCTTTCCCATTGTAGTTACCATCCCTGGAGCAGATGACCTGGATTTGGGCCACAGGGGAGCCCGGAGGATGACTGGCCCAAGGAGGAGAGCGTCAGCCCAGTATCCATGGGCTTCTGCTTCGTCCAAAGTCTTGGTGCGCCATTCCTTCCTTCTCCTCCCCCACCCCCAACCCGTGGCAGCTGCTGGCTGTGTCTGGCGCAGCTGAGCTCCAGGCTGAGCCTGGCCCTTTGTCTTCTGGGCACCAGGCTCTCTCCCCGCCCCCGGCCCCCCCCAGCTAATGGGGCATACAAGGGATCTCAGAGCTCTGCCCCTGTGGCTCTCGGTCAGTCAGAGAGGCCCCAGAGGGCTCCCTGTCTTAGCATAGAGACAGGGCTTTGCTTGGGGCAAATGCAGTGTTTTCAGGGTGCCTGCCCCAGGAGGACAGTGTACAGGGCCCAGCCAGGCCCTTGAGGGCAGGGGGAAGGGGAGGGGAACAGGCTCCCTCATTCCTTGGTTGCCAGGACACTTAAGTCCTGCTCCAGGCCAGGGACAGGTCTTTCTGTCTTCCCCCTCCTGCCAAGAGCTGGTACAGGTTCCTGGCCAGGCCTCTCACCCTGAGGCCCTAGGCAATGGCAGCCTGTCCTCACCCCAGCCCCAGCCCCAGCCCAGGGCCCAGGGAAGGAGAGCAGAACGGGCTTGGTGGGCCCTCTTACCTCCAGAACTTCGTCCTTCAGCACAGATAGTTCGTTGGCATTACGCGCCGTGAAGTCATAACGGATTTTGGCAAATTTGGCCATGGCCGATGGCTCAAGTCTCCTGTGCAGAGAATGGCAAGGGGCTGGTCAGGGGGTGTCCTCCTCCCTCCTGGCCTATGGGGCAGGACGGCAGAACAGAAGCGGTGGATGCAGCAACGGGGCTGCCAGGGAGAGGGTAGGAGCGCAAAGTGGGTCAGCCCTGCTGGGCCTCCTGGGAGGGGATCCTGAGCAGACGGAAGGCAGCAGGCAGGGAGGGAGGGGGCAGTGACTGAAGAAGCTGGGGAACTGGGAGGGTCTAGGCCGCTTACCTTTCCCCATCAGCACCTTGGGCGTAGCTCGGAACAAGAGGGAACAGAGACCCACAAAGCCCCAGACATACTGGGAGACAACTCCCCTCACCGTGGAAGAAAAGAACCCAGAAAGCAGCTCCAGGAAGCCACAAGCATCCCACCTTTCTGACCCGCTGGAATCTCCAGGTGCCGCATGTGAGAAATTACTAACTGGCCCTATGAAATTCTTCCAGTCACTGGAAGCTGGGGGTCACTGCCCGGGGCAGAATATCTCAGCCCTCAAAGTGTCCCCCTCCCCTGGGCTGGGGGCTCCCATCCTCCTGCAGTCACTAAGAGCTATCAGGAGAAGCAGAGACACGGGAGACGGCCAGGATGTCCTCTCATGAAGCCGCAAAGGGGATGGATTGGCACAGCAGGGCACTATGATCTGGACCTGTCCCTTCAGTGGGACTGTGAGTCATGTGGACTGTGTAGGGTTCCCAGGGAAGGTGGACCTACCAGACAGGTGGATTCCCTAGCAACACTGAATTCTTTCTCACATGGAGGAAGCTCTTGGTTCCAGGGTGATTTTATAAGGACTTTCTACCTAGTCCTTAAGGCTCCATAAATTTCCTGAATATTTATATACTTGAGTATGACTCTTTTATGTTTGCTGTCTGGTTAAATAAAATCTGCCTTATAGACAATGTTTCATCAGCCAGAGCCCTTCCACAAGGGCTGCAGGTACTTTAGATGGAATCCAAAGGGGAAACCCAGGTGGCCTCATGGCGCCTACTGAGAGACACCCCAGAGCCCGAGCCTGATTCGCGTGAACTCTGAGCCCTGCTCACGTACCACAGGTTACCTTCATTCGGCCAGCTCCCCTCGGAACCAAAGGGCCCCTAATAAGTGCTTTGAATCCAACTGGAATGAGTCGAGCTGAACAGAAATCTCTGGTCATCAGAAGGTCTATAATTTGGGGGGTTTCTTAAATGTAGTTTTATTCTGGAAGGAATATAGGTTTAAGAAACCATTTTCAATGCCACTACTGAGCATATACCCTAAGAAGTCTATCAACATGAGGAGGAGACCCACCTGTACAAAAATGCTCCCGGCAGGCCTATTTGTAAGAGCAAAAAAGGCGAGTCAGGCCCTGTGCCGAGTGCCTGGGGAGGAGTGGGACAGAAGGTGGGCACTCTGCCCCACAAGAACAGTGGAGATGAAGCTAGCAGAGAAACAGGGAAGGTTCAAGGCGGATGCAAAGTGAAGACAGCCAAGCCAGCACCACAATATGGCCCCTGCTGGAGGAAGACAGCGGGGCGCAGCTCCCTGAGCAAGCTCGCCCAAGCCCTGCCCCTTCAAGAAGCAGGAGGCAATCCTAAGCACCGCTGCCTCCCCCTTTGGCATCACGGTGCCCACTCCACAGTGTCATTAGAGTAAAGGGCTGTTTTCTGTTTGTTTGTTTTTTGGCTAGGCAATGGGGTTGAGTGACTTGCCCAGGGTCACACAGCTAGTGAGTGTTGTGTGTCTGAGGCCGGATTTGAACTCAGGTCCTCCTGACTCCAGGGCCGGCGCTCTATCCACTGCGCCACCGAGCCGCCCCATGGCTCTCCACTTCTGCTTATAACTCAGGGTTCCTATTGCTTTGGTTTGTCAGTCTGCTTATTTGGATGTCATTAAACTGATGCACCAATCAAAGACAAGTCAGTTCAGGGAAACGCTTTCACCACCAAGGTTGCCAGCACCAGACGCAGTGTGTGAAGGCCAGAGGTTGCTAGTAGCAACGGCCTTCAGAAAAGCCTTGTCTGGAAGTTGGACCCCCACCCAGCTAGCCTCCCAACTGCTCCTTTTTTCAAGGGGGCGGATAGGATATGCTCCCACCAGAAATTAGAAAGTCAGCCCCTTCTGATCGCAAACCTTAAGCTTGGATTGAGGAGGGAGCCCAGAGTCTTTTCAGTTGCTCCCCCCGCCCTCCACATGGGGCAGCCTGTTTGACTAGGGGACAACTCCACGGAGTCAAAGGTGCCTTGTGCAGACCCCCTCCCCTGACTCCCACAGTCAGCAGAGTCTCACACTGGAGTGGCTCAATGCCTCTCCCCCCCTCCATGGCAGCAATTTCTCTCTGCCACAACAGGCATCAGTGTATTGTAGCAGGAGGGCTGGGTCTAGAGGCCTGGGTTCAGATCCTGGCTGCGATCCTGCCTAGCTAGGTAAGTCACCACTTCCCTGGGACAACACCTTCAGTTCAGCCTCCTGAAAGTGCCCACTCCACGGCGGCATCAGAGTAAAGGACTAGAAAGAGTGAGCATTAGCCTCGTGGATGTCCTTGACCACATGGAGAAAGAAGGCCATGGAGAAGAGCAGGCTGAGGGCTGAGGGCAAGAAAGCCGTAACGGGCGCTGACGGGGATCCGAGGACCGTGACGGCGGAGGCAGCGTGCCCTGGCCCGGCTCGGGAGAAGGGCTCCCCTTGCCTCCGCAGTTCTCCAAAACTGGGTCCAAGAAGCCAGGTAGACCCAAGAGCTAAGGAGCAGGGAGGACATTATTCCACCGCTTAAGAGTGGTGTTTCCTTAAGTTCTGAAAGGACAATGGGGCCTTGGGCTGACCCTGGGAATAACAATCCATCTGGGTAGCTATAGAGTGAGTGAGCCAGGGAAACAGGCTACTGCCCCCTGGTGGCGCTGCCCCCTTATTGCAAGTTCCATTTCAACATGTTACCAACCCTAGGAACGTTGCCTCGTTGGCGCTTTGGCAGGGCTGGGGTGGGTGGGGGTACCTGTCAGTGTTGGGGGAGCCCCCTGGTGGGAAGCCGTCTCCGGGGGATGCAGGCTCGGGGCCTGGGCTCTGCTTCAGGGAATGGCGGTAGGAGAACCCGTTGGCCGGGCTCAGCTACGGGGAGAGAGGAGGGAGAGGAAGGTTACCAGACAGAGGTAGCGCACCTTTGGGGCTGCTTCGCCCGGCTCAGGCGCCTCCCCCAGCCCCATCCCTGCAGGTGGATCCAGTCCAGCAGAGCCGCCTCGGGTGTCGCGGTCAGACTGACCTCAGTGTCCGGCAGCGGCCCACCTTCCACTTCCCAGGGGGCCCCCTGCAGCACATCCAGTGGGGGCTCCCAGCCGTTGTGGAACTTTGGGATGTAGGGGGGTACGTGCACATCTCGAGGCCACTCGGCTCTGGGGGGACACAGTGGGCAAGTGGGCAGGGCAGCCCCAGCTCTCTCTGGCGCCCCCTCTCCCCAGTCCAGGCTCTTGGGTCCCTGCTCACTCTGTCCTCCGGGGTCCCCCTGCCCGCCCCACTGGGGTCCACACTGGCCTCATCCACCTCACACTGCCCCTTTGCTTGTTTTCCATTGCCGTCCCTAGGGAGGATGGAGGAGAAGGCGGGCCTGGTCTTGCTTTCTCTGGGACTGGGGTGGTCCTCTGGCCAGGCGCCTTACCGAGAGCGGGTCCACAGCTCTCCCAGCGACTCCCAGAGTGCCATCTCCTTGGGAATCAGGTGGCCCTTCAGGAAATCCACAGTGTCTCGTGACAGCAGTGGGCTGGACACAGAGCGGGCAATGTCAGGGCCACCACAGCTGTTCATGATCTAGGACCAGCAGGACCCAGGCACTCAGGGGAGGGGAGTGCAGCGAGGTCCCCATCCTCCTGCCCTCTCCTTCCCCAGCCAGGCTTAAAGCCCCACCCCACCCAAGGCTGACCCTCCTCCCTTCAGCTGTGAGTGTGCTCCAGGCCCGGCTGCATCAGGAGCACCCCTGGGCCATTTCTGGCGCCTCTGGCCCCAGAACAGAGGGACCCATACATCTACTGAGAGTGCACTGCCGTAGGGCCTTTGGCCACAGGATAAACTCTGTGACATGTGGGGAGAGGAACACCTCCCCCCCCCACTCCTACTGTCACGGACACCCCGAGCAGAGCCTTTCCTGGTGGGTGGTCTACTTCTCCCCCACCCTGCCAAGCCAGGGGGGTGGTTAGTTACCAGCTCCAGGGGCCCGAGGAGAAAGTGAACCAGTTCTGCGGCACTCGGGTTCTGAATGTGCTTTCTCAGCTTGGCCTGGTCAAAGGAGGGTTGCTGATGGTAGCCCAATTCCAGCCACACACTCTCCCTGCCCCCCCAGGGCTCAGAATCTCAACAACAGAGTAGGGGAAGACATGGGGTGGGGCATGGCATCTCCCCTCGTGGTCAGGACATCGGGGTCCCACTCTGGAGACCGAGGCAGGGGAGGTGGCTTGAGATATTGCATCGTCCCCCACTGTGGCCAGGACACTGAGCCAGGCACAGGAGAAAATGGAGGAGGGGCATCTCTCCCTCCCTCCCTCCCTGTGAACAGGACAAGGGACACCCAGGGAGACTAGGCAGGGACGGGGTTTGCTTCGTGTAGTCAGGATCCTGGAATCCCGTCTAAGAGTCTAGGCAGGGGAGGTGGGCATAGGCTACTTCTCTCTGGGTAGAGGAAATGAGGACAGAGCATGGTCAGGGTGATTGGGCCCATCCGTGAGATACAGAGAGGGGTGGTAGGGGAGCCGTCTCCTCTCTGTGGCCAAGACACCAGGTACCATGCAGGAGACCCAGGCAGAGGAGGAGCTGGGCCAGGGTGCTGGAGGCCCGCCCTGCGCCACCCCCCCTAGGCTGGAACTGGCACGGGCAGCTGTGTGGGGGATGGGGGAGGGGGTGGGGTGAGGATCTCCTTCCTGTAGCCTGGGTGCTAGAGTCTCACCCAGCAGATACAGGCAGAGGGCAGGGGGGCACAGGAGCCTGAGGTCCCACTGAGTGGAGCCAGGTAGTGCTTACCAGGAGGTTGAGGGCCAGTTTCATTTTCTGGAAGCAGTCGATAAAGTCTGCCTCGGAGGGGGGCCTGGCCCTGAGGGTCAGGACCCCCTCTGGGGAGAGGATGGAGAGAGGGGAGGTGTGAAGAGGCATTGGGTGGGACCCTGCCTGGGCCCCAGGGCCTGGCCCGCCTGCCTCAGGTGAGCCCCCCCCCCCCCCGCGGGGCCCCCCCCCCCCCCCCCGGCCCCCCGGTGGGCCCCCTCCCCCCCCCCCCTGCCCCCAGGCGGGCCCCCCCCCCCCGGCCCCCCGGGCCCCCCCCCCACACACACCTGCCGGCCCTTTCTTTCTATTCTTCTTGCCCTTTTTCCTCTGGTTGAGCTGCCGAAAGGCTTCTGCAGCCTTCTGCAGGCGGGCCACAAACAGCTCGATGTCATCCAGGGCACAGTTGAGGATTTGCTGGAAAACCACACGAGGCTGCAGCGGCCTGTCAGCCTGGCACAGCTCCCTGGGGACCCCCGCCCCCTGCTCCAGGGGAAAGGGTGTGAATGTCCTCGGCCCCCTCCCCGGGCCTAAGCCACAGGGTCTGACACTCACCGTCTCCTTCTCGATCTTCTGGGCCAGGACAGCCCTGGGCTCCTCATCCAGAGAGCCAGAGTCTCTTCGTCCATAATCTGGGGGAGGGAGAAGAGCCCCTGGGACCTGCCCTGGGACGCTGCCCCACCCACCCTACTTGATGCCATCCCTGAGTAGGCATCGTGGGGGAATGGCATGGGCCCTCATGGGGGGAGGGGCCCAGGAATGCCAGGACTCCTTGTGGGCTGGGACCTGTGGCAGCCTCTCGAGAATGGGAGTGGCAGGTGTTTCTGTGTCTGGCACTGAGGCGAAGGGCCAAACCAGGCTGGGGGATGGGGCATGGAGACAGATTAATTCAGGGAGGGGGCACTGTGCTTCTTGGTCAGATGCCTCTGAACCAGGGCCCCTGGAGAACGCCCGCCGCCCATCTCAGCTCTACCTGGCACACTGGGGGACACCGGAGGGGCCACACGATTCTTGGAGCTGTGAGGGGGGCCCCCGGCATCTTGGTGGAAGGGGATGGGGGCAGGGCCCTGCGGTGGCGGAAGGATGGACTGGCGCTGCCGGATCTTTTCCTGGTGGCCCCTGGGGGACAACCATGCAGGTCAGGAATGGGAAGGTCAGTGGGAGTGACCAGGGAGGGGACGGTGGAGGGGCCAGAGACCCTGCTCTTCCATGAGGGCTATGATGCCTGGAGCAGGCTAGAAACCCTCTGAACCTGCCCCATGCCCCCTCCCCATCCTTAGGCCCCTGTTCTGGGCATGGCTGGGACTGTCCCTTTTCTGCCCCCAGACTCCTCCTCACTTGAGCGTCTGCGGCCGCATCTTTTTCCCCAGCTTGCTGTCTGCCAGGGCGCTCTCGATGTCTTCATGCACCAGCTCTGCCTGGGGCAGGGGAACAGCAGGGAGCCAGGGTCAGGGTGGGCAGGGAGGGAGGGAGGCACAGTCTATGTGACCTTATGTGTGTGTGTAAATGCGTGTGTGAGTGTGCATGAATGAGTGCGAGGGTGAATGTGTGACTATGAGGGAATGTGTGAGAATGCTTGTGAGTGTGTGTGTGTGAATGTATGTGAATGTGTAAGGATGAATGTGTGTCTATGAGTGTATGTGTGTGAGAATGCTTGTGAGTGTGTGTGTGAATGTACGTGAATGTGTAAGGATGAATGTGTGTCTATGTATGTGTGTGGAAATATGTGTGTGTATAAATATGTACATGTGACAATGAGTCTTGAATGAGTGTATGTGTGAGAATGTGTGTGTACCTGTGGGAGTATGTGTGTAAGTGTGGGTCTGTGAATGAGTGTATATATGTATGAATGTGTGTGTGTGAATTTATGTATGAGTGTGAATGTATGTGTGAGAGTATTGTGAGAACGTGAATGTGTGTGTGTATCTGTGAGTGTATTGAAGTGAATGTGTGAATGAGTATACGTGTGTATTTGTGTGCGTGTGTGTGTGTAAGTGTGAGCTGGGACAGGAGTGCATTGTGGAGCACATGTGTGAAGGACCCCGCCTGGTCTGAGGACCCCTGGGTCTAAGCCGGGGGCATGTGTGGAGGGGTCAGGGTTCCACATGAAGCAGAATCGTGTCCATGTGGACACCCAGGAGAGGTGCCCCTGTGCCCCTTTGTGTGGACTCTGGATTGGGGGTAGGTGTCTCCTCTCCAGGTCTTCCTGTCTATCAGAAGGACCTCCGTCCAGGTCATGCCCGCTCTCTTCTCTCACTTAATGACCTCCAACCCTCTTCTCTAGGCAGACACACAGCATGGTAGAGTGGAGTTTGGATTTGGAGCCAGGAAGCCTAGAGTACAAATTCTGACTCTGAACGACCATCGGTGTGATCGTGGGCAAGTCACGAAACTTCTCCGTGCCTCAGTTTCCTCATTTGTAAGACAAGACGTTTGGACTCATCGTCCAGCTCAAAATCTACGATCTGAGACTTCCCATATTCAGCCCCAGCCCAGCATCACCAGACCTCTCCAACCAGCCGTCCCACGGACATCTCAACCTCACAGGCTTAGAAGAGAGCTCATTCCCCCTTTCCCATCCAGGGCATCCCAGAGTGACCCCCTGTCCTCACCCACAATCACCTGGCACCTTAACAAGTAACCTCCCCACTCCCTGCGCCTCCACCCTACTGCAGACCCGGGGCACCTTCATCTGCTCTGCCCACTCCCCACGTCATCCAGCCGCCAAGGTCCCAACACGCCACCTCCCTACTCAGTCCAGCGGCTCCAGCTGGGCTTGCAGAGCCCTTCCTTCCCTGGCCCCCTCCCCCCACGAGCGTTGGCCTCCTGGCTGCCCTCCCCCAGCCTCAGATAAAGCGCTCCCTCCTC
Organism: Vombatus ursinus; assembly: GCF_900497805.2. Taxonomy (NCBI): domain Eukaryota; kingdom Metazoa; phylum Chordata; class Mammalia; order Diprotodontia; family Vombatidae; genus Vombatus; species Vombatus ursinus. Next base: position 706,562 of record NW_020953954.1, on the reverse strand, counting down.
CCCTGGATGGCTTTGCTTCTGGGATTACCTCCACTTCGCCGCCATCTTGGCCAACACCTACCCAGCACCTTACAGTGCTTTACAAATGTGATCTCATTTGGTCCTCACAACCGCTCCAGATGAGGAAACTGAGGCAGGCAGAGGTGAAGTGCCTTGCCCAGGGTCACACAGCTAGGAGGCGTCTAAGGCTGGATTTGAACTCGGTCTTTCTGACTCGGGGCCCAGCACTCTATCCACTGACTAGAAGTCCTAGTCGCTTGTTTGCGCCTTAGGGTTTTTGCTTTGTGCTTGTATTCTGGTGCCTAGCACAGTGCTTGGCAGAGTCAATGCTGGGTGAGTCACTGCGGATTGAATGGCGGGTGTGGTGGAGGTGTGTGTGCTCCCACTCCGCCCCCCCCCAGCTGGGTGCAGTGTGGCCTGCGTGAGGGCTGGGCAACGGGGACCAGACGCAGGGCTTTGTTGGGGGGGCTCACCTCCACCTCATCGCAGTAAAAGAAATGCACGTCGGGCTTGTGCTGCTCGGAATCCTGACACACCAGTAGCAGCACTGAGGGGTAGCGAAGCTGGTTCAGCACCGTCTGACAGTGCTGCACCGTACCCAGGGGAAAATGCTCCAGCTCCTCCTGGCGGGGAGGGGGCGAGAGAGGGGAGACAGGGCCCCGCTTCAGGACCAGCCCTGGCCTGCCCCAGGCCTCCCTTACCTTCCTTTAGGCCCCGCCCCCAGAGCCCAGCCCCAGCCCCTCCGTACCAGGGCTCACCTCCCTCACCTCCCTCAGGCCCAGACCCTCCCTCCCCTAAAGGAGGACTGGGCAGATCCCTCCATTCATCCCAGGAGCCCACTGGCCCCAGGTGAGCAGTATGCAAATGAGATGCAAAGTCCTTCCCACATGGGCCCACTACAAGGGTAACAGGTCTCTGTAGACCTGGCATAAATCCCAGGCCCTGTTTGGCTCAGTCCAAAATCCTTGCTTGGTCTCCCCATGTGGCTGCACCTGGGCCTCAAGGTCCAGAGGCCCTGTGCCCCCCTTCCCGTGGCCCTGAGCTGAGCACCCCCTCCCAACAGCTCTGTGCTCCCCTCTCAGCAGTCCTGTAGTCCCCCCTCTTGTGGCCCTGTGCCCCACCTCCTGTGGCCCTGAGCTGAGACCCCCCTCCCAGCAGTCCTGTGCCCCCTCCTGTGGCCCTGAGCTGAACACCCCCTCCCAGTAGCCCTGTGCCCCACCTCCTATGGCCCTGAGCTGAGCCCCCCTCTCAGCAGCCCTGCAGCCCCACCTCGTGCCCCCCTCCCAAGTCCCTGAGCTGAGCCCCCTTCCCAGAGCCCCTGTGTCCCCCTCCCATAGCCCTTTCTAGGTTCCTTCCCCACATGCCCCTCAGGACCTCAGGCCTTACCTGGGACTCACAGTCCAGCAGTTTCAGGGAGGAGTCATTAACTTGTAGCAGCATCTCTTGGGTCCAAATCTTGTCCTTGGAGCTCAGCTGGATCAGCTTGCGGATGGCGTCTTCCACGGTGACGATGGCCTCACTCTTGTCCATCATGAATGTGGCCAAATGCTGAGGGCAGGGGGGGAGGGGCGTTAGTCAGGAGGCCCCAGGCCCTCCCTTGGCAACATCAACAGGAGATCTGCAGGGGATGCCCCTCTGAGGGGCTCAGGAACAAAGGAGGAGCAATGGAACCCCAATTCTGAGGTGACTCTGCTCATCTGGGAGGGGAGAGGAGCTCTGGGCTGGGGTGGGGGCAGAAGGCAAGGAGGCTGATCTGGGTGAAACACAGCTCCCTCCCCAGCCTGTCTGGACCAGCTGGGGAGGTGAGAGCGGCCACAGCAAGAGACAGAGGAAAGAGGAGGTCTAAAAGCAGCAGGTGCCCCCTCCCCAGTGTCCTGGGGCTAGCCCCCATCCGTGGTCTCTCTGCCTCAGACGACCTGGGCTGCCTACAGGTTTCAGCTCCAGCTGCATGGGGTGGTGCCCAGGCTCTGGGAATGTGTGTAATCCCACAGCACCCTATGCAGCAGAGGGGAGCCACTGGGCACCAGGAGCCTGCAGCCTGGACCTCTTTCCTCCCTTCCCTTCTTCATTCTGGCTGCAAGCGATGGAAAACCTTTACACCCATAGGCACTCACTGACACCAAAGTCCAGGGTCCTCCACAGTCCCAGCTCCATCTCAAGGGGGCTGGCTGACAGGCTGACAGGAAGTCCATGCAGGGGGACTTACTTGTCCGTCTTGTCCCCCCACCACTGTGTCCTTGCTGCCCACCCAGCCCAGAGCTAGAGGATCCCAGAGTATGAGCAGGGAAGCCCCCAGGAGTGACCCCGACCAGCCCCTTCACTTGCCAGAGGTGGAAAGAGGCCACCAGGGGAGGGTCCCCACTGACCAGCAGCTTTGGTCTCCGGCCCCTTCCAGCCGCATTGGCCTACTCTCTCCCTGGCTCCCAAAGGGCCCAACCAGGCCTCCAGAGGGGCCTCCAGGCCTGGGCTGTTCCTCATGCCCTCCCACTGCCCCAAAGCACAGGTAGACCTGTGGAGGAAGGTGGCAGCGTGCGTGCAGCACAGAGGACACCCCACAAGTGCAGAGGGGAGCTGAGCTCCCAACCAGGAAGTTGGCTCTGCTCAGGACCTAAGCTCCCAGATGGCTGGCCTCGAGCTTGAAAGCCGTCTCCCGAGTTACTGGTTAACTGCCCGCCCTGAACACCTGGTTGGGTCACTGGACTCTCTGCCCCTGGCTCCTGAACTTGGTCATGAGGCTGGCAAGGGGCCTCCACCTTCAGTGGTTTCCTGACTTCAGGGTCTCTCCTAACTGGCCTGAGCCTCAGCCTGGGGCCTGGGGCTTGGTCACTGCTCTTTTGTGATTCATGCCTCCCAGCTGCCTGCACCCCCACTCCCCTAGTGAGCACCCCCACTCCCCTAGTGAGCGCCCCCAAGCCTGGAGATGAGGGGCCGGGCGGAGCCGGGCACCCAGCCCGGAGCCTGGCACCAAAGATCTGTCCACCACGCTCCTCCCCAGGACGCTAGGGGACAAACTGATGAGAGTTCCCAATTCCCAGGCTTCTAGCCAGTCAGAGGAATGGCTCCCAGTGCCCTGGTCTTGGGAATCAGGAGATCTGGACTTTATTCCCTCAGGGACCTTGGGCCAAGGGCCCAAGTCCTTTTCTCTGTGCCTTGTTTTCCTCTTTCCTAAAATGAGAGATTCCTCTGTGCTGGGGTTAGGGGGGGCAGAGGGGAAGTTCTTGGGGGGGGGGTGGTCCTCAGGGTCTATGCAGACTCGGGAGTCACTGCCTGACAGCTTTGGCCACAGGGTTGGAAGCGCCCCCTCACCTGGACGTGATACTGGGACGTCTCATGCATGATGACATTGGAGTTTGAATATTTCTTCCTTTGCTCTGAAACACAAGGACGAGACAGGGGCGGACTGACCTTTCCTCCTCTGGCCTGGGACTGGGGTGGCTGAAGGGGAAGGGGCAAGGAGCACCTCCCGCCCACGCCCACTCAGGGCCAAGGCCTCCCACAGTTCCCAAGGCCAGGGTGTGGGACCAGGTCAGAGCCTCTGCCCTTTGCCTGTGGGGGCTGGAGGGAGAAGCCTAGTCAGCCCTGGAATGCAGGGTCAGAGCTGAGTCAAGTGGCATTATCACCCTGCCTGCGGAGGGAGCGGTTGGAGTTACACACCAGGAAGGACTTTGTGGCAGCAAGGAATGTGAGGTGCCTGGATGGGTGACCGGCCCCAGTGGAGGGCGCTGAGGGCCCCTCGGGGAATGGGGGCAGGGGAGCTCCAGGCACAGAGCCTGCCCTCCCCCCCCAGGAGCTGCAGGTCTGAGTCAGGAGCCAGGTGGTCAGTGCAAGCCTTGGAGGGGGAGGACAAGCAGGGGCCCCTCTTCTAGATGCAATTGGGAGGAGGGGTCTGAAGAGCCTGGGGAGGACCCATGCCAGCTCCCTCCCTTGGGAAGCCCAGGTGGACTCTTTTCATATTATTTGCATCTGTACCATGATTATATTCAGAGCCCAAAGGAGCTCCAGCTTCCCCCTCCCCCCTTTCTTGGCCAAGAACCTTGAGGCTGCGCCAGCCACTCCCCCCCAGGTTCTGAGCCTGCCCTTCAGTGCCTCTGCCAATGCACCAGAATGAGACCGTGGGTCCCTTCAGAAGGGCAGGTGGCCTACTGTCTCAAAGCACAGGCCTGTCCCCCCTCAGGGAGGCACCCACTTTTTCCAGCCCCTGAATCCCATAGATGGCTCTCGACTTGGAGAGAAGGCGGGACCAGACCTCTCTTCCCTGCCCCCCAGGAGGCCTTTGCAGACAGACACGAACAGAACCGAAGCCCTTGGGGATCTGGTTGCACCTGATTCTGGAAGAGGGAGTGGCCCCGGGGGAGTAAAAGTTACCGTCCCATGAATAAGTAAAGGCAGCTCCCTTTACATGGCTGAGGACACACAGGGATGGTCAGTCTGGGAGCCCCTAGCGGAGAGCAGGCCCAGCCCCCCAAAAGTGGACGGCCAGTGAGCCCCCATGGAGAGCAGGCCCAGCCCCCCAAAAGTGGAGGGCCAGGGCAGCCCCCATGGAGAGCAGGCCCAGCCCCTGCAGGGAGCCCAGGGGCTGCACTGACATCCTGGGCTTTCTTCAGGTCCCAGCGAAGGCCCCCCCCTTCTACAGGCGGCCTCTCCCCATCCTCCTCACTTGCCCCATCCATTAGCAGCTCCTTCCCACTTTGTCAGACTGGGAGTCCTCCGGAGCCTTCCATTGTATCTCCAGCCACGAGCCCAGTGCCTGCCCGGCACACAGTAGGTGCTCTATAAATGATTATTCCCTCCCTCCCTTTTTCTCCAATGGGTCCAATCCCTCATTCTGTACAGCAGGAAGCTAAAGCCGAGACAAATGGTGTCTTGTCTAAGGTCACGCAGGTAGCCCGTGCCAGAGCTAACATTCAAACTCAGGACCTTGGACTTTGAGTCTGGCCCACTTTTCCTTGCCCTGCACCGTCTCCCAATCAAAGACTCTAAATGGAAGGGACCAGATGCCCTCAAACACATCCCTCACAAAAGCTCAGCCACCCTGACTCAGCCAGAAGTCACTACCTCCTCCTGAGGCGGCCCCTGCCACCCCAGGACAGCTCAAATGAACCCCCTCCCAGGGGCCCCTTCCTGAGTTTTCTCATCTGCGGGCCCGCCAAGTGGGGGGCCCCTGCCAGGGCGATCCCCTGCTCTCAGCCCAGGCTGGTCCAGAAGGGCACTCACCATACAGGTCCTTAGCGCTCATCCTGGCCATCCCATCCGAGCGCCCCATGCTGCCGCTACGGGGAGGAAGAGATGCAGGCGTGGGCCACGGAGCAAGAGCCTTCTGTGGCTTGTGCTCCTGCCCTCTGCCCTCCTCCGTCTCCCACCCAGGAGGCTCTGCCCAAGGGACCAATCCAGAGGAGATCCAGAGGTGGGACCTGCTCCTGCCCCTGCCCCCTCCCCTGCCGGGGGGGGTGGGGTAGGGGAGAGATGTGGATCCTGGTAGGCAGGCCCCTCCCCCAGGAGTGCCCACTGCCTGCCCGCCGGGGGCCCCGGCTCACTTGGGCGATCTGGTGCCACTGCTCAGAGATCCCAACTGGTTCATGGTCTATCAGGAGCTGTCCGGCTACAAGAGAGAACAGGGGAACCATGAGGAGCAGAGAGGGGCTGGGAGGGTGGCCCTGGCGCTCAGGCACAGTGACCCTGTTGATCATCGTGCCCTGGGAGGAAGGCTATCACCCTGTTAGTACCGAGAGCTGATAGTTAAATGTTCAGGGTGAACATTCACCTCACGAGTGGGGTACGAATCAGGGCTTGGTTGTTTTACCAACTCCAGCCTGAAGAAGGCATCAATGATGCCAATTAAATGTTTCAAAAGTGTGTCAGGGGTGCATTGTTTCCTGGAGAGCCGGTTGTTAAATGATTAGCAGCGTGCCCCTGCTCTCACCCTGCCTTTACTGGCGTTCTCAGATTGAAATCTTCCCCAGCTGAGTGACTGCTGCTCACCAGTGAGGTCAAGAAGAATGTGACCGTGCAAGTCACCAAGCATTTATTAAGTGCCTGCTGTTTGCCACGCACTGTGCTAAGGCAGGGGATTAAAGGACAGACTGGGGAGGGCCTCTGGCACAAAGGCATCTTCTTAGGCATTGGGGCCAGGGGCCCCTCGAAATGGCAGGGCCCATGCCCAGGCAGTCCAGGTCTGACAGACCAACTGCCCCAAGCCAGGGCGTGAGAACCCGCCTGCAGAGGCTGGCTTCCTGGGCACACTGACATGTGTGTGGGGGGCGTTGCTGTGCTCATCCATGCACATGCACACGCACATGCACGGACTCGTGTGCCTCTGCCCACACATATGTGGCACGCACGCACCCGTTGGCCAGGAATCCCATAAAACAAACATTCTGGGCTCACCCAGGCTTGTGTTTCTCACACACATTCCAGACATTCTCCCAGGGAAGAGGCCAGAAACACTTGGGTCTGAGCCTAGCATGTCCTTGCAGCTAGCAGCCCCGTGCTGCGTCCTAGAAGGAGCCAGAGACCCAAGTCAGGGCCTCCCCAAATTCTGCCTCGGGCCCTAAGGGTCAGAGCGGCACACATTTGGGGCAGGGTGCAACCCTGCCTGAATCAAACACTCTCATTTTACAGATGAGGAAACTGAGGCAGTGTGGCAGGGGAGCACCTTCCCCACCAAACCCTGTGGTCCTCACTCTCCTCTAGAAGTCCCAGACCACCTCTCCCAGACCTGCCCTGGCCCTCGGGGAAGGCGCTCCTAGCCCCAGGACTTCCCCTTCCCGGTGGGGGTTCCCAGCTCCTGGGCCCCTATCACTCATAGAAAAATGGGTCGGAGGGCATCACCACAGGGGTGAGTCCAGCCCCTGCCTTATGGGGGTCTGCAGGCTTTCAGGGTCTTGTCTAAGGCCACAGAGTTTCAAGGAAGAGGCAGAGCCAGACGGGAACCTAGAACTTGGAAATTCTAGGAGCCTGACCGAAGAGGAAGGAGGCAGAGGAAAGGGGCAGAGAGGGCCTGGGGAGGGATGGGCCCATTCTCACCCCAAGAAGCTAGCCAGCTTCCCCCTTCCCTGTCCGGGCCCTGGGACTGCCAGTAGAGAGTTTTGAGGGGTAGTGCCAGGCCTAAGCTCCTGGCATCAGGCCAGTCACAACCAGCTGTCCACACCTTAGAATGGCCACCTTTGAAAGATATGGGAGGGGACTGGAGATTAGAAGCCCTGTCTCCCCTCCCCACACAAGGCTCCCCCACCAAAGAGCTGAGGGCTGGGTCCCTCCTTTGAGTGTCCATGCTCTCTGGGCCTCAGTTTCCCCATCTCAGAAAGGAATTCTGGGAGGTGAGGGTGGCTGGGGAGGAAATGAGGTAACTCCCTTCACCCTGCCATGCCAAGCTCCCCATTTCTGGTTGCATGGGGGGGGCACTAAGAAAGAGGGCTTTTTGAGGCCTTGGGCTGCTCAGGGTCAGAAGGGGGAAGTGCACTTGCCCTTCGGCTCACTGCAGTCCTGGAGGAAGGAGGACAGGGGGGTGCCTCAGGGCCCACGGAGGGCAACCCAGGGCAGGGCTGAGGGGGAAGCCCCAGTTCTGACTGACGAACCTCAGGGAGGGAGGGGAGAGGGCAGCACCCAGAACCCGCCCCACCTGGGGCAGGAAGGGCCCCTGGGCAGGGAGAGGCAGCAAAACAGGTCGCAGGAATGCCAACCACCAGCTCCAAGTTCAAACTCCAGCTCAGCTGCAGATGCCTGATGACCTTGGGGGAGGGCTGGGGCAGAGGAGGCGGGCTGGCTCAGTGAGCAGGGCTGCAGGTCTAGTCTGGGGCCTCTGAAAGAGGGACAGGAGGCAGGCCTGGGCCAAGAGCAAGTCTTCTCTGGGAGGAGGGAGCCGGCAGAGGGCTGACCAGCTTTGGGGGCCCGTCTGGGCCTGTTCTCCCCTTGGGCTGCCTCGAAGGGCCAGAATGCAGAGAAAAGGCTAGAATGGACTCCTTTAGCCCTCAGCGCCCTGGGCTCTGCTGCCCTGCCTCTGACTGCCTGCCCCTGGTCTTCACAGACCCTGCCTTTCACCTGGGGGCTGCTTGTGGAGGGGCAGGCCTCTCTGTGGAATAGGGGCACCTCCCCTCCCTGAGTTAGAATCCAGCCTCAGACACTTCCCAGCTGGGTGACCCCGGGCAAGTCACGCCACCCTGCTGGCCTCAGTTTCCTCAACTGTAAAATGAACTGGAGAAGGCAATGGCCAATCACTCCAGTGTCTCTGCCAAGAAAACCCCAAACGGGGGGAAGAGTAGGACGGCCTGAAACGACTGCACAACAAGCAGTCGGCTTCGCGCCCCGGTTCCCCTTTGTAACTCCTTCTCCCGATGTCTGACATTGATGGGGAAGCTTAGCCCCATCGCAGGTGAGGGGGTCAAGGGATCGGACCCTGAGTGTAGGCTGCCCTAGGGGCTTGGAGTCCCACACCCGGAAGAGGCTCCCTCTTCCGGCAAGCTGGGCCACCTGAGCTTGAACCCTGACTGTGAGTTGTGCCCCCGCCCCCCTGGCCTGGGCAGAGGCCCTCCTGGGGTCTGGGGTGTGGAATCTAACAAATTAGTCACTGCTCTCACGGCTAGCGGGTCAAAGGGCAGCTCCCCGGCTTGGGTGAGGCTTGGGGGGGGGGCAAGGGGTGCGCAGGGCAGTCTCTACTCCCAGCAGCCCTGAGGGGCGGGCATGCTGACACCAGGGGAGTCAGGACGCCTTTTTTACACAAAGGATGAGGTTCCCCATCCTGCCCCCCAACCTGCCTTGCCCCGCCCCCTCCTGCCTTTGTGACGCAGGGGAATATTTGGGTTCCCCTCCAGGCCCAGAGCCCCAGGGCCGGGTGGGGGTCAGGGGGCCAACTTAAAAATAACCCAAGCGTCCAAGAACCCCCACTATAGTCCCACCCAGCTGGGCCTGACGTGCATGGGACAGCCTTGGGAGAAGCAAGACCCAGTACGGTGCCCAAGATGGAAAGAGAGGCGAGCTCCCATCAGCGCCCCAGCCTGGGGGCACAGCGGTCCCTCCACACAGGCCCAGACCTCCCCCCTCAGCCGCCTGCTTGGTCCCCAGCGACGCGTCAGCTCCTCAGTGCTGGGCCCCATGTGGGGAAACTGAGTCACAGAGCAGGGGAGACATCTTAGGCCTCAGAAAGGTTCTTGGACACCCTCTGGCTCACAGTGGCCCCAGCCCCCGGGGTGCTGGCTCCAAAGCAGGCCCCTCCTGGCAGCCCGACCAATCCGAGCTGCTTTTGACCTTTAGCAAAGGCAGCCCTTGGCCAGGTCCTTCGGGGTGGACCTAGGGCCCCGCGGCTCAGCTCGGGTCCCCCACTTGGGACAGAGGTGAGTGCCCAACCTGGATGACCCTCAAGAGATAGTGGACGATGGCCGGGTGCCATAGTGGGGCGTAGGAGAGGGAGCTGGGGTCTCCACGTAGGCCCTCCCCCACCTCCTTCAGCCCCCGCACCGCCCCCAGCCTGGCCCCCAGCCTGACCTGGGAGCCTGCCGGCTCTGCCGGTCACTGCCTCCGCATTCCCTGTCCTCTCGGCTCCTGTCCTGGGTGTCTCTCCCTCCGGCAGCGCTCTTCCCCGCTGGGGGATGTACAATGGGGCACTTGGACTGGAGGGGGCCCAGCAGGCAGGCACCGGGCAGAGCGCTACGCTCACTCGTCTGGTCCAAGGAGCGGGGAGGGAGGGAGGGAGGGGCGGGGCACGTTGAGGTGGGATGAGAACCTGAGCAACAGGTTACTGTGTAACCGGAAAGCCTGGCCCAGCCAGCTGGGGAGGGAGCGGGGAGGGGGAGCCAGCTGCCACCGGGAGAGAAGGAAGGACAAGGAGGAAAAAGGAAGCCCCGGTGGGAAGAGGGGAGAGGCGGAGGAGGGGGAGAGAGGCAGCCCCAGGCCCCTTCTGCAGCCTGCTGGGGCAGAGCTCTGCCTTACTACCCAGGTGCCCATCCGCCTGGGCAGAGGGGTGCCGGGGAGGCACAAGTGACTGGCACCCAGCAGTCACTTAATAAATGTTGATCGATGGAGCGACTTGTGGCTGATTCCACTTCCTAACAGGGGAGGGAGTGGGGTAATAGGGTAGTTGTGAATCTTCCCCCTCGTTCCCTTGTTAGGGGCTCCAGAAGCTCTGTAACTGCACCCCCAGGGGCTCCAGGTCTGCAGCTCCCCCCAGTCGCTCTAGAAAGGTCTGCAGCTCCCCCTAGGAGCTCTAGAATGTCTGTCGCTCTCCCCAACCTTCTCCTCCACCTGCCCCAGTTCCACACAGATCTCCAACTCTGACATTCCCTTATCTGACCGTATCTGTGGCCATCCCACCTCTCCCTCGGCCTCACATCCCCTAACCTGATGCTAGGGTACAAAAAGAGACACAAGTCCCTACCTTCAAGGAGGTCACAGTAGAAAGGGGAAGATGATCTCAACTGGGCCCTCACTGCTGCCAGGCAATCTTCTACACCTCCCTAACCGACACACTCTCCCACCCTCCACAGTGGCAATTCTAAACCTTCTCAAGCTTCCTGTGGCTCCTCCTCCTCCCACCCTCTCAGCAGAGATCCGTGCCCCCTACTTCACTAAACACAATGTGGTCAACCGAGATTTCCCCTGACTCAGGAGCCTCTGGCCACTCTCTTCTCCTTCACACCTTCTCCCATGATGACCAAGGGTGACCCCTTTGCCTGCTCCAGCCCACCTCCTCCAACAGATCACCACCTCTCTGGGTCATTTACCTTTTACCTCTCCTCTACTGGCTGCTTCCCTCCTGCCTACAAGCACACCCGTCTCCCCCATCCTGAAAGAACCTTCATTGGGCCCTTCTGCCTCTATGGCTAACCTCGTGGAGTAGGCCATCTATACTTGGTGCTTTCACTTCCTCTCCTCTCACTCTCTTTGGCTTCTGATCTCATTCCACTGACTTCTCTTTCCCCAAGGTTACCAATCATCTCTTCGTTGCCAAATCCAGTGCTTTTCTTGATCTCATCTCTTTGGACCCCTCTGTAGTCTCTGGCTTTTCCCTGACGCTCTCTTCTCCCTAGGTTTTTGGGATATTGCTGTCCCCAGGTTCTCCTCCTACCTGTCCAGCCACTCTTGCCTCCTTGGCTGGACTCCAACACTCAGTCTTGGGCTCTCTGCTCTTCTCCCAAACGCGGAAGATGAAGCAGTCTGTCTACCTAAACTAGAGAAAGGCTTAACCTGGTGGACCTGGACCCTTGATCTTTCTTCCCTAGTGACTTCTGCCTGGTGGGCAGCTAGAGGCTAGGCCCCCTCAGCAGTGGGGGTGCAAGGTGGCCCGCTTCCTCTCGGGAGACTCCTCCTGAAAGGGTAAAGGGGCGCTTGTCCTCAGCGAAGGACGTTTTCTGCTCTTACTCTTCCTGAGCAGAAAAAGAAGTATCAAGGCTGACACTTTCTCTGTTCTCAAAGGCATCCTTTTTGGGGGCGGGGGCACGAGAAGACGAGCCCCTGAAAGACAGGAGACTATCTACAAGTCTGCCCTGCCTCAGCGCCTGGCAGATGATGAGGACGGCTGGCTGGCAGACCATGACCTCAGGGTGGCTACATAGTGACTGGGGATTTGAGGGTCTGGAGACGGAGGGAGGGGAAGGGGTCTAACACGGCAAGTCCACCAGGCAGCCTGAGGGTCAGGAAGACAAAGCCTCAGAGCCCAGGGCAAACTGAGTCCTCTCTGGTCAGCCTCTCAGACCAACCCTAGAAGTGAACTGGGATTCACATGGCCCTTTAGGAGAGCGAGCGGACCCATCCTGCTGGGGCTTCTCTGAAAGGACTGAGGCCTTGCCCCCTGCCAGACCAGACAGCCCTAGAGAAGAGGCTGCCATGAGCTAGCCTGACTCCCAGTCTGAAAGTTCTCCTTCTCTGTGCAACGGCACTTGGAACACAAAGTGGGATGTCGGACCGACGCCTCTTGTCCAACACCACACGGGTCCCCCCATCACTTTTCAGTCATCCGAGGGCCTGCTGTGCCCGCTTACGCGCTTGCTGGGGCGTGGCTGTGGCCTCCACATGCTCCCCCCCCCGGTGCCTCTGAGCAACGGGAGGAGACACTGAATGGGCCTGAGAGGGTGGCATTTCAGACCACGTGTTCTTGTCATTGATGGGACACGGGAAGTGGCCCACATGGAAAACACAGCTACCCAAGTGGTGTCAATATGGGCAAACGGGGAGACATTCCCTCTGCCTTTCTGATCTGCACGTGTGGCCAGGGGAGCTGGCACCAAATTCTGTGCTCTGTGCCAAAGGGCCAGAGGCTACGGGCCTGGGCAGCCTGGACTCACTGCTGCCACACCAGAGCAACCCAGGAGCTGGCCCTGGCCTCAGGGCAGCGGGAGGGGCTGGGCCCAGGAAGCTCCCCCAGGGAAGGCGGCTGGCCTTATCTGGGGGCATCTGGACCACCGGACTGGATACAAAGATTTTATTTGAAAACATCAAAAAGTAGGGAACTCCCTAAAACATACAACATTCACAAAAACCAGGTGCCTGATGTGGAGAAAGGCCCCCAGAGAAGGGCAAAGGGTCCCGAGCACAGTGGACACGCTTTCTCAGCTCCATCTCCTCTGCCGTGCTCCAGGCCCAGGGCACCCCAGGGTGGGCAGCTCCGTGTGCACAGCCAGCCCTCAGGAGGCCCTGCTCAGTCAGCCGTGCCACTCCCCTATTTGTGAACGGGACTGCCACCATCTCTCTCTCCTTTTCCGCACACTTCCACTGGCCTGGCTGGTCCCTCCTCTCTCTCGGTAGCAGTTCTAACTGGCTATTTGGGGGCTCCATGTACCTAGCCCTGGTCCTGGCACCCCAAGCCTTCCACAAAGCCAGGAGCCCACCCAGCTCCAAATCCCAGCAGTGTGGCCTTGGGCAAGCGATGATCTTTAAACCTCAGTTCCCTCTTCTGTAAAATCAGCTTAGGACTGGGGTCTCTGGGTTCCAGCTGGGAGCGGCCTCCCCAGGGAAGGGGAGAGTTGTACCAGAACCCAGCCGGCCGCCCAGTGGGCTTCTGAAACACGGCCGCCATCTACGGCCACAACCACCTATGAGCGGCCACTAACGGGACGATTACCCCATGCTACATCTGAAGAAACTGAGGCTCAAGAGGTGTGACTGTCAGGTGTGGCACCTGGGGGGCAAAACATGGATAGGGAGATCTGAGGCGCCAGTGCCCGCCGGCCCCCCACGCCAGCAGGCAGCTGGCGGGGATGGGGAGGGGGGGGCCTTCAAGGAGACCGCAGCAAACACACCCAACCCAGGAGCCCAGATTCCCGGGCTCCATCAAGATATGAGAGCCACGCTTTAGGTGTAAACGGGCTGGGGAGGCTAGCTGACAAAAGTGGCGATGGTGACCACCTGCAGGATGCCCTGGAGGCCGTAGAGAGCGAGCAGAACGGTGTTGAGGAGCATCTCTATCCTCAGCACGTAGGCCGCCCACAGGAGGAAGTACAGCGCCAGGATGGCGTTGATGACGGTCACCAGGAGGCTGCTGCCCAGCAATGCTTCCTCTTCTGTCAAGTTGCCCTTTGCACCTGGGGGGCACACAGGCTCTGTGAGGGAGGGACCCGGGGTCCCTGCCAAGTCCCACTTGGGAGGCCTCCTCCTCTCCCACTTGGGAGGCCTCCTCCTCACCCAGAGGAAGCCTCTGAGAGCCCCTGCTGCTTTCCAATGACCGTCCGTGCGTGCGTGCGTGTGTGTGCGTGCGTGTGTGTGCATGTGTATGTGGAGGGGCACACATCCCCAGCAGGGCCTCATCCCCAGCAGGGCCTGTTCAGCCTGCGGGTAACAGCTCAAGGCCTGGCCTGTCTGCTCTCCCTTCCAGGCTTGGGTAGTCAGGGTATGGGGAAGGTGGTGAGCAGCATGAGCAAAGGAACGAAGGAGAGAGGGGGCCATCCACGCGGCTCCGTGCATCTGAGGGGACCGCTGAGAGCAGTCACCCTGTGGTCTCCTAAGAGAAGGCCAATAGGACTTGTCTTTCAGGTTAGGCCTTTGAATAAACTAATTAATATTTAATAAGAGTGTAAAGTGAAGCTTGAAAAGCTATCTGTTAGACAGGACAAATGCGCCAAGTGTCCGGGGCAGCCCTCTGCACTGGACCCCGCCCGCTCCCCTCGCGGCTCCGGACACGCCAGCCAACTCACCCAGGTAGAGCCGCAGGGCCTCCAGAAAGCCCATGCTCCCGAGGAGAATCAGATCAGTGGTCCACAGATCGGGTGGGTAAGAGAAAAGGTGCGCTGCAATGACATTGGGCAGACAAGTCAGCGGCGGTGACTGGCTCGACGCCCACCCACGCTCTGCGGGGCCCCAACAACTCACTTTTGTAAAAAATCACTAGCAGCGAGACCAGGAAATAGAAGGGGTAATATAACCCGCTGAAGTAAAACTGCATCTGTAGCGGCACCGAGGAGAGCTGGCCCGTCGTTAAGGAGCCCATCCGGGTGGAACCGATGCCGCCCAGCCCACGCCCCCCGGGGGTCACACGGCCCGGCCTGCTCACTCTTCCTTTCGGACCGCAGAGCCGCCGGGGAGCGACGGACACGAGCAGGACCCTAGAAAGCGTGTCAGCCGAGCGGTCCTGCCACAAAGGCCTGCTGTATGGCCCGCTCCTATTCCTTCCCTGGGAGCTCTCCCTCCTGGCCTGCTCAGGTAAGCAAGCGCCCAGGTCAGGTGCACCCGCCCTGCTTTCCCCTCGCGGAAGCACATGAAGGAGAAAGCCCACTCCTTGCCATTAATGTTTCAGGAAGCAGATGAGACAGTGTAAATAAAACATCTTTCTATCTGGCCTTCCCCAGCATCTCAAAGGCCACCAAGAACCCGCCTGAGAGAGCTCTGCCTCCCACCGCATACGGGCCCCAGGGGCTTGACAGACTGAGGGGTACCTGACTCCGGAGCACCTCTACGCTTCCATTCATTCTACCAACATCCCCGCAAAAGCTGGGAGTGACAGGTATTGTTATCTACCCATCTGCAGATGAGAGACTGCGGCACAGTGGCTACACCCTGGCTATCAGGCCTGTGGGTCTAAGAGTGGCCACAGAGATAACAGAGAAACACATCTGACTTCACTCTTCTGAGTCACCCTGGGCAGGCACTGGGGAGAAGAGGGGGACAGGCAATCTAAGCCCTGCTTGCCAACCACTGCCCCACTTCAGAAGCTCCACGAGCTCTCAGACATCATGGGTCCGACAGGGGCCACGCCTGCCTGGTCAGAGCCGGAAAAGGGAGCGAGCAGGAAGGATACGAGGATAGAGGATCTTCCTGTAAGAAAAACACAATCCAGTTAATCCAGGGGAGCCCTTCAAAGCACTGGAACACTCTGCTAGCCAGCCACCTCCCCAAGGCCAAAGATGAGGAGGACTAGGTCACTTACAACACCGGGAACCCCAGTATGTGGCCCCCTCATCTTCTGCCCAATCTTTAAGCAAAGAGAAAGGAATGTCCAACTCCCCAAACTCCGAGGAGGAACGTGGGGGGAGCTGGGCCCTGAGCGTGGATCTGAGCATGGGCAGGCCATGTCGGGCCCCAGGTCCTTTCTCTTTTGGTGTGGGTTCCTTTGAGAAAATGCAAGGGAAAAGCCTAATGGACTCATTCTTTTGACATGACTCACTTGGAACTCACAGCTCTGAAGGGCAAGGGAAGACCTCAGAGATGGTCTAGTCCAATCCCCCCATTTCACACTTGAGGAAACTGAGATCAAGAGCAGTGGGCCATGAAAAATTAGAAAACAATGTGAAATATCTCACTGGAAAAACAACTGACCTGGAAAATAGATCCAGGAGAGATAATCTAAAAATTATTGGACCATCTGAAAGCCATGATCAAAAAAAAGAGCCTAGACATCACCTTTCGAGAAATGATCAAGGAAAACTGCCCTGATATTTTAGAACCAGAGGGCGAAATAGAAATTGAAAGAATCCACCTATCTCCTCCTGAAAGAGATCCCCAAAGAGAGCAGTGGGCCAACAACCTCCAGCAGAGACAGGATGCGAGCTCAGATGGGGTCTCAGCCAGCAGAAAATGAGGCCTCACTTTGATTTCACCATAGACATCTAAAGACCTCAACCAGGTTCCAGGAGTCTCTGGACGAGGACTAGGTCCTAAATAGCATCTTTGAGACCATTCCAGTCTAGCACAACATTTGGGAAATGTTTGTATTTGCATGGAAATGATCTTAATCCACATGTACTTTATATCCCCAGTGTTCTGCATACATTAGGTGCTTCATAAATGCTTTTTTATCACGTGTCAGCTCATCAGGATTGTGTTCAATTCTTGGTGCCACATTTTGAGCAATCAGTGATAATCAACATGTCAGATACTGTGCTAAGAACTTGGAATACAAAGGAAGACAAAAGACAGTCCCTGCCCTCCAGGAGCTCACAGTCTAATGGGGGAGACAACAAGCAAAAATATATACAAGTTATAGACAAGAGAAATAAGAAACAGGGAAGCTACTAGAATAAAGAGGGCTGAGGAAGGCTTCCTGTAGGAGGTGGGATTTTAGTTCAGATTCAAAGGAAGCCAGGGAGGTCAGAAGTTAGAGAGAAGGGAGAATGGCCAGAGAAAATGCTCAGAGCTGAGAGATGGAGGCTCTTCTTGGTGAAACAGACAGGGCCAACGTCACTGGATGAAAGAGTATGTGTTAGAGACTAAGGTGTAAGAAGACTGAAGAAGGAGTAAAGGGCTGAACTTTGAATGGCTTTTGTATTTGATCCTGGAAGAATAGGGAACCTATTGGAATTTATTAAGTAGGAGGGTGACATAATTACACCTCCCCCTTTCAGGAGAAACACTCTGGTGGCTGAATGGAGAATGGACTGAAGGAGGGGGAGAGATGAGGCAGGCAAACCCCTGGCAGCTAATGCAATAGTACAGGCATTAGGTGATGAGGGCCTGCTCTAGGGTGGCAGCAGGGTCAGAGGAGAGATGCAGCAGAGGGGAAATCGACAAGAGCTGCAGCAGAGGGGAAATCGA
>NW_020953954.1:686404-689602 GCF_900497805.2 Vombatus ursinus | reverse complement strand
AGAGGGGAAATCGACAGGCTTTTGTATCATATCGGATATGGGGGGATGAGAGAGAAGAGCCTGGGAGGACTCTCAAGTTAGGAGCCTGGGGACGGGGAGGAGGGTGGTCCCCTTTACAGTAACAGGGAAGGTAGGAAGAGGGCAGGGATCAGGGGAAAAGATGATGAATTCTGTTTTGGACATGCTGAGTTTAAGATAACTACTGGATATCCAGTTTGCACTGTCTGAAAGGAAGTTGGAGATGAGAGACTGAAGGTCAGCAGAGAGTTTAGGGTGGATCGGTAGATTTGAGAATCTTCAGCTTAGAAATTATAATTAAATCTTTGGGAGCTGATGAGATCACTAAGTAAAATAATAATAATAGTTAGAATTTATATAGTACCTACTATATGCCAGGCACTGTGTACTAAAATCTTCACAAATATTTACTCATTTGATCCTCACAACAATCCTGGATGGTAGGTGCTATTATTTCCATTTTATAGTTGAGAAAACTGAGGCCAAGTTTAAGTGACTTGTCCAAGGTCATTCAGCTAGTAGATATCTGAGGCTGGATTTGAATCCAGGAAATCTGGAGTTCAGGTTCCTGACACCAGGACCTGTGCTCTATCCCTTGTATCACCCAGCAGCCAACAGTATGGAGGGAAGTATGCTTGCGGGCATGATGTGGAGGAGGATCCAGTAAAGGAGACAGAGAAGGAGAACCAGAAGCGAAGAGGGAGGGGGTGTCCTGAAAACCTAGAGGAAAAAAAGTATCCAGGAGGAGAGTGATCACCAGTGTGCAAGGCCACAGAGAAGTCAAGAATAAGGATTGAGAAGAGGCCATTGGACCGGCAAGTAAGAGGTTTTGGTGGAATGATGAGGTCAGAAAGGGGAGGAAAGAAAGTGGAGGGGAGGAGGAAGAAGAGAAAAAGGAAGAGGAAGAGAAGGAGGAGGAGGAAGAGAAAAAAGAGGAGGATCTCCTCTGCCAAGAGGCTCTGCAGGAGGGCTTGCCTGTGTAAGGCTGATTTGTGGGGAAAAGAGCAAAGGGACCCATTTTGTTTTGTTTTTTTGGTCACACAGCTAGTAAGTGTTAAGTGTCTGAGGCTGGATTTGAACTCGGGTTCTCCTGACTCCAAGGCCAGAGCTCTATCCACTGAGCCATCCAGCTGCCCCCAAAGGGACCCATTTTGACTTGACCCTGGAGCAGATTAGCCCTGCAGGGGACCCCAGGAGTGTGTCCTCCAGGGCTGAGCAGGCGGGGGGGCGGGGGGGGGGGGGGGGGCTGGGGTGCGTTTCTAGGGGCCCTTCTGCATCTCTGCAGGCTTTCCTTGGTTAATGATTTCCTATTTATCCTATCTATAGCTTGTGTGTCCAGGTTTGTGGCCGCCTCCCCCATTTGACCGCATGCTCCATGAGGGTAGGGACAGTTGGCAGTGCATGGTATTTAGGGTTAGGCACTTAATGCTGCCTAACTGCTCCCTTCTCAGAATCACATTTTAAATGCACAAAATGCAAGGGATGACCAAGGAAATCAATTCTATTGGCCCACAATGGTCAATATAGGGAAAAAACCCAATTCTAACCCATTTTACAGATAAGGAAGCTAGAGGTAAAAAAAAAACCAAGTGACTTGGCCGACGTCACGGGAAGGGCGGGGGCGGGATTCGAACTTAGAGCTCCCTGATTACAGGGTCAGGCTCCGGATGGGCAATCCCTTCCGAAAAGGTGAGGGTCAAGTTCAACGTCAGCGGCAGAGGAACCCTCGAGGACCTGGCACTTACTGCGCAGGCGCCAAAGCCACGGTTGCGCCTTCCGTCCTGGGAACCCGGAACATTCTACCTAAGGCTCTCAAGGCCGGCACTTACTGCGCCGGCGCCACAGCCATGGCTATGCTCTCGTCCTGGGAACCCTGCAGCACATTCTATCTAGGACTCTCCAGGACCCGGCACTTACTGCGCAGGCGCCAAAGTTGGCGGGGTGGGTTGGCGTTAGCCAGCCGGCTTTCCCGGCAGCACGCCGGCGTGGGATCTGAGTCTCGTCCCCTGCCCCCTGCATCCCCGCTACGCCCTATGGCGCTCTCAGCCGCCGCCTCACCTCTCCGTACGACCGCCATCTTAGCCCCCACCACCCCTCGGTCCGCCCCGATCCCGGCAGCCCGTGCGCCTTCCACCAGCGTCCTCGGCGGCGCGTCGGCCACGCCCCCCGCGGCGGCGGGCGCGGCCCCGCGGCCCCGCAGCCAATGGGATGCTTCGGCTGCCGTTCGGCCATCTTCGGGCGCGCGGCCGTCGTCCTCGGACGGGCTCGGCTAGCGTCGGCAACTCTCGGTTGGGCCCGGGCGTGGGCGCGCGGCCGGCCTCTCGGTGCGTCCCGGGACCGCAGCGGCGCGGCGGGGGCAGCCATCTTCGTGGCGCCCTGCCTGTCCGTGAGGAGGAGCCTCAGCGGCGGCGGGGGCAGCTTCGGGAGCGCTCGGGGCGCGCTTCGGGCCCGCTCGGGCCTGCTCGGGCAGCCTCGGCTCCGTCCGCCGCCTCCGGCCGCCCTTTCGGGCCGCTTCGGGCGAACTCGGCCCAGGGAGGGGGGGGCGGGGAGACGGGAGGGGGAGGGAGGAGGACGGGAGGAGGGGCTCCGCCAGCCCGGGCCTGTCTGTCAAGCCTGCGCCCCGCCCTCTCCCGGCCCCTTCTCCCTTGGCCACACCCCCCGGGCCCAATTGGGCCCGGGTTCGACCCTGCTTGGGCCGGGTGACCCCGTCCAGGCTGACATCGCCCCAGCTGGGCATCCCCTTTCATCCCCCCCTGCCAAGATCTCCCTTCCATCCACCCCTAAGGTCTGAGCCTTCTCTGAACTGACCCCTGTGGCCAGGTGGAGCCCAGCTCGAGGCCAGACTCATCCCCTGGGCAGAGCGAGGCCTGGGTCTCGTCCCCTTCGGCAGAGCTGGGCTGGGGTCTCACCCCCCTCTGCTGAGCCGGGCCTGGGTCTCGTCCCCTTCGGCAGAGCTGGGCTGGGGTCTCATCCCCTCTGCTGAGCCAGGCCTGCGTCTCGTCCCATCCATAGAGCCGGGCCTGGGTCTCGTCCCCTTCGGCAGAGCTGGGCTGGGGTCTCACCCGTCTGCAGAACTGGGCTGGGGTCTCCTCCCCTCTGCTGAGCCGGGCCTGGGTCTCGTCCCCTTCGGCAGAGCTGGGCTGGGGTCTCGCCCCCCTCTGCTGAGCCAGGCCTGGGTCT
>NW_020953954.1:685948-686304 GCF_900497805.2 Vombatus ursinus | reverse complement strand
TGCTGAGCCAGGCCTGGGTCTCGTCCCCTTCGGCAGAGCTGGGCTGGAGTCTCACCCCTCTGCAGAACTGGGCTGGGGTCTCACCCTCCTCTGCTGAGCCAGGCCTGGGTCTCGTCCCCTTCGGCAGAGCTGGGCTGGGGTCTCACCCCTCTGCAGAACTGGGCTGGGGTCTCGTCCCCTTCGGCAGAGCTGGGCTGGAGTCTCACCCCTCTGCAGAACTGGGCCTGGGTCTCGCCCCCCTCTGCTGAGCCAGGCCTGGGTCTCGTCCCCTTTAGCAGAGCCGGGCCTGGGTCTCACCCCCCTCTGCTGAGCCGGGCCTGGGTCTCGCCCCCCTCTGCTGAGCCGGGCCTGGGTCT
>NW_020953954.1:642485-685848 GCF_900497805.2 Vombatus ursinus | reverse complement strand
CTCTGCTGAGCCAGGCCTGGGTCTCGTCCCCTTCAGCAGAGCTGGGCCTGGGTCTCACCCCCCTCTGCTGAGCGGGCCTGCGTCTCGCACCCCTCTGCTGAGCCGGGCCTGGGTCTCACCCCCCTCTGCTGAGCCAGGCCTGGGTCTCGTCCCCTTCGGCAGAGCTGGGCTGGAGTCTCACCCCTCTGCAGAACTGGGCTGGGGTCTCACCCTTCTCTGCTGAGCCAGGCCTGGGTCTCGTCCCCTTCAGCAGAGCTGGGCCTGGGTCTCACCCCCCTCTGCTGAGCGGGCCTGCGTCTCGCACCCCTCTGCTGAGCCGGGCCTGGGTCTCACCCCCCTCTGCTGAGCCAGGCCTGGGTCTCGTCCTCTTCGGCAGAACTGGGCCTGGGTCTCGTCCCCTTCGGCAGAGCTGGGCTGGGGTCTCATCCCCTCTGCAGAACTGGGCCTGGGTCTCATCCGCTTCGGCAGAGCTGGGCTGGGGTCTCACCCCCCTCTGCTGAGCCGGGCCTGGGTCTCACCCCTCCTCCTCTGAGCCAGGCCTCAGCCCATCCTGCTCAGCTGAACTCTGCTGGGGTCTCAGCACTCTTGGCCAAGTGCTGCTTGAGCCTCATGGAGGACTCAGACTCCGCCGAGGCTGCCGCGATGGCCGCTGCAGTGGCAGCCGCGAGGGGTGCTGCCAGCTCAGAAGATGAGGCCCCGGATTTGGACTCAGACTCAGACTCAGAGACAGACACAGACACCGACCCCGACCCTGATCGGGAGGCCCGCCGGATGCGGACCGTGGCTGTCATAGAGACGTCGGAGCCCGTGAGGCACGTGGACGTGGGCGCCAGGGAGCAGGCGCTGCCCGAGCCCCCTGACCCCGAGGAGGAAGCCACTTTCGCAGGCAAGTGTTGGGCCAAGGCCATCCCTGGCACCGACCTGGGACCCCAAGGCCCATCCCTGGCACTCACCTGGCCCTGAGGCCCTCACCTGGCAGGCACATACCTATAGTCTGAGGCTTCCGCCTGGTTCATTTGGTGTTCAGGGCCCACATCCGACACGCACCTGAGGAATAAGGACTGCAGTTAGGATGCACACACTTATCATGAGTCTGGCACACCTGCCTGAGGAAGCACATGGCTTCTCATCTCCCCCTACTCCTGGGGCTCATGCTTCTCCCCTGAGGAAGGTTCAGGCCTCACGCCTTGCCTGTGAGGCTCATGCACCCAGTACCTTACTGGACTGGGGACAGGGCCACCTATTTTGGGCCTGGGAGAAAGGGCTGGACCTTTTCCCAACAGGAGCACATGTCATCCCACCCATGTGGGGAAGGACCTTAATCTTGGCTAGGCCTCTGAGAGAACCAGAGCAGCCCCTTCCCCCTTCCCGTCCCATGGGACCCTCCTGTCTCCTTTCCTCCAGACACATCCTCTTTGCACAGCCCTCAGTTTTTCCTTCTCTGTCAGACTTCGGAGGGGGCAGAGAGATCTGAGGGCTGTCGTCCCCCGCTTTCTCTTTTTACTGTCTTGTGCCAAGCAGGGGCAGCTGAGTCCCTCTTCTGGCTGCCCAGGCCAGTCAGTGGTGCATGTTCACAGCAGGAACGAAGGTCTCTTTGATTCTTATATAACTCATACTTGTTTTAGGTGTGTGCTGGTGGTTGCCATTCCCAGGGCCCTGCTTGGCCCCTTCCTAATCCACCAAGTTGACTGGCACTGTCTTTCCCAAACCACACATATCACTGTCTTCAAAGGCCATCAGCCATGAAGAGCAAATCCTGCTTTTAGATCAAGTTTTGTCACTGATGGGCTTAAAAGGTCCTTCCTGAGAGAAGCTTCCCCCTCTGTAGCTTTGGCAGTCCCTTCCCAGCGGGGAGGGGACGTGGGAAGGAGGAGGACCCACCTCTCACTGGAGTGTTTGTCCCCTTCTGCCAGCGGTTTTCTGAATGGAGAAAGGAAGTGGGAGGCCATTAGGACATCAGACAAGGGTCCTGAGCTCCCAGGTGGCCGTGGTTTTTTCTGTACAATGTATTAAAGTTATGTTTCTTGTGGCTATTTTGCTGGGCTTTTATTCCGAGCCACAAGGGTGGCTGGTCTGGTCAGCCTAGCTAACTGGCCTCGTGCTGAACCACTGAGAAGGCCCGGAGTCTGTAGCCTGCCTTCTTAGACTCAGCAAGCCCAGGGAGGAGCAGGTTTGTGTCTGAAACCACAGCTTCAGACTGTGACCAATGAAGTTCCAGGCAGTCTTGAGTGGGGAGGGACCCGTGGCCCTCATCTCTTACTGACGGGACGAACTTGTCCGTCTGGCTCAGAGCGGGTCGTCTGTCTCAAGTGTTCCCGATAAGCTGATAAGCTGACCCCTCCGCTGTGTACCCCTCAAAGAGCAACAGAGCCTTCCGTGAACGGTTAGAGTTTCCTAAGAGAGGGCTGTTTACATCACTTTATCGGAGTGGTTTTCTGGCAGTCACAAAGATTCAGAGGAGCACATTCTCTGTTTCAGAAGTGACCACGGTGACTGTGGCCAACGTGGAATCTTCCGCGGACAATGTCTTCACCACCTCCGTGGCCAGCGCTGCGTCTCTCTCTGGGCACATGCTGGTAAGCGACTTTCCTAGGACTGCAAAGAGTATCCTCTGAACTTTGGGGTTCAGCATCAACAGGGGCCCGAATCTAGGACAGAGCTTCCGTGTGGCTTAGTTTGAGGCGCATCTGGATGCCGTGTGTGTGTGTGTGTGTGTGTGTGTGTGTGTGTGTGTGTGTGTTAGAAGCCCACCATGTGGACCTTCCCTTTGCCCTCAGGGTATTGTCATTCTTGCATTCTCGGGGAAAGGCTGTCCCAGGGCGGCCTAACGAGGAGGCTGGTGCTTTTGGGAGAGCAGTGAGTGGTCATTCTGCTAGGCTGGCAGGTCTAGGACCCAAGTCAAGTGCTTGAGCCTGCTCCAAGGCAAACACTTTGGTGTTGGAGCTATCATTGTTGAGATGGGTTGTCAAGGCCAAAGGCCGCTGGCCTGTATGTGGAGGGGGCCTGGATGGTGGATGGGCTGGGGCACAGAGGATGGGTCTTGGGAAAATTAAATATGGCCTGAGTTACGGTCTGCTCCGAATCTTCATCTTGAGCTTTGATAGGGCTGGGTACCATGTGGGGCCAGTTAGGGGGAGCACGATCGTAGCCGAGTGCTGTGTATGTGGGGAGGGGATCTGGGACCTGTGGTCTGGGTAGCTCTCTTAGGCCTCTGGCTTATGTCCCCCACCCCGTGCCTCTGCACTCAAGAACATGGACGGCATCGACTGAACACGTGTGGATGGGTCCTGTGAGCTGCAGGACCGTGGCAAGTCTGCCCATCTGCAGGGGGAAGGTTGTCTTCTCTGAGTTCGAGCAATTAGCATCTTAGGGGCAGCCAGCTGTACTGGCCAGAGAGCCATCCCTGCCCTCTCCCCACTGTGAGCTGGAGTGTGCTCTGGACATCTCTGATTGTGAGAGAGAGACGGAGGAATTGGGGGAGGGAGAGGGAGTTTCCCCATACTGGGAATGCTTCAGAGCACAGGTCAAAGGATTAGGCCAAAAAACAAGATTTCTAAAAACTTTTTTAAAGTGTGAATTTTTGGAACTTCTCTGGGAAAGCAGCAAAGAAAACTTTGTAAAAATTAACTTCCGTATCATTCAAGATTCTCGTGACACCCTGTTTCTAGCTGACTACAGAGTGCCCACAGTGGCTGCTCTGGGGGCTGTCTCCCTCTGGCCACACCCACTGGGTGCCCCAGTGAGCAGCCTCTGCTGGGTTCTGGGGGGGCTGCAGCTTAGCTGCACAGGACCCACCAAGCTTAGGACTGCCTTCTCTCCCTTAACGTCTCCTCTTACTTTGACCATGGTTGACCACCCTTCTTTGTCATTAGCCTGGGAGCTCCTTGGGGCAGGGACTGGGCCTGGCATACAGAAGGCTCTTAATCAGTGTTTAGCGACTGACTGACTGACTTTCTAAGGGACTGAAACTATGGTATTTACAGAGTAACTTGGGGAGGGAGACGGAAGTTGAGGCCTGGGGATGCCGGCAGGTCCTTCCAAGTAGGAGACCATCCTGGAACTAGACCTTGAGCTGAGGATTCCAAGGGGGCCAAGGAGGGAAAGCTGATGCAAATGCTTGAGGCTGGGAGCTGGCGGGTTGTACAGAGGATATAGCAGGAGCGATGGTTTGGCTGGAGCACAGAGCATGGACTCGGGCCTTTCGGGGCCAAACAATCCTTTGGTTTTTATCCCAGTGGTAACAGGAGCTCCTGAAACTTCTTGAGCTGGAGAGCCCAGAGCAGCGGTGGGGAACCTGTGGCCTGAAGGCCACATGTGGCCCTCTAGGTCCTCGAGGGCGGTCCTTCACAGAACAAATCCCCTTCCTAAAAGACCGCACCCAAGGACTGAGGAGGCTCTCCACCCCAGGCCAGAGTATCCTTTGGGCAGCTGTGGAGAGAGTGAATTGGGGAGGGGAGAGCCGAGTTTGCCGGCTCTTGCAGGTGCCCACAGGAGAAGCGATAAAGTCAGCCTGCTCCTGTAATTGAAGTGCAGCTTTTGTGGGCCTGGCCTCTGCCAGATGGCTCTGGAGTGACCTCTTGACCTCTTGGCCTCCCAGGGTTCAGCAGCTTTAGCTGAATGCCTGTGCCATAGGAAGGCACTCAGGGCCTGCTTCTCTGGCCCGTCTCTCCCCTGTAGTCTGGAAGAGCAGCTCTTCAACTTGGAGATGGCTTAAGTACGGAGAAGGCCACCCTGATCGTTGTCCACACAGATGGCAGCATTGTGGAGACCACTGGCCTGAAGGCACCCCCTGCGCCTCTCACCCCAGGTAGGATGCGGTGGCCCCCCCCCCCCCCCCCCCCAGGTAGGATGCGGTGCCCCTCCTCCCACCAGGTAGGATGCGGTGGCCCCTCCCCCTCTCCCCCCAGGTAGGATTCGGTGCCCCTCACCCCTCCCTCCAGGCAGGGCGCAGCAGCAGAGCCCACTGTCAGAGGCACACTGCATCAACTTGGTTTGTTGCTCATTCCTTTGCAAGGCTGGAGCGCCTCAGCGACAAACTCATGGGTTGTTCAGTTCCGAATGGAAAATTAACTTGGATGATTAGCGCAATCAGTTTAGTAAGCGTCTATTCAGTGCCTGCTCTGTACCAGGCACTGTGCTGGACTGAGACGAAAGCCCTAAGCTCCTGGACATGTATTCTACTGGGGCCGACTCCCCGAATGTATGTGGTTAAATAGGAAGTGGTGTGAGGGCAGGGCCGGGGAAGGATCAGAAGAGAGCTCTGGTAGGAAGGAAGCCCCGAAAGGGAGCTGGCGGAGGAGGGCACACGGCCTGGATAAGGGGAGCTGGCTGGGGGGCCCTGGCTGCACAGTGCCCGTGACAAGCGGACAGGCTCAGGCCCAGCGGCCTCGTCCGGCCTCGTCCGGCCTCCTCTTCAGCTGACCGCGGGAAGGGCGGGATGCCGTCTTCGCTCTCTGCACTTTGTTCAGTTTTGGATGCCTTCTTTGTCCCAAGGGCCTCAGTCTTCTCCGACTCCGCTAGCTGCCGGCCAGGACAAAGGGGGCACAAAGTATAACTGGGACCCGTCTGCGTACGACAGTGAGCTTCCTGTGCGCTGCCGGAACCTCAGCGGGACTCTGCATAAGAACCGCCTGGGCTCAGGTAGAGAGCGTGAATCGAGATTCGCCATTGCCCAGCGGCCTCTCCTCTGCCATGCCCTCTGCCTCCGGCCCTGTCCGGAGCGATCTTGGAGGAGTCATTGCTTGCTTTACGCCTCAGGCTACTCTCACGTCCAGGGCCCTTGGCGGCCATGTCAGTGTGCCCTGGACGAGCTGGCTTCCCAGCTCCTCAGCCTCCCCGTCACCTTGAATCTGCCTCCGACGTGGGGGGTCCTCACAGGGGTAGTCACAGCCTCGATTCCACCATCACCCACATGTCCAGAATGCTGAGAATCTTTTCTTTCCAAACTGCCTTCCTCCCCCATCTCCTGCCCCCCCCCCCCCCCCTCCCCCCCCCCCCCCCCCCCCCCTTGCCCCCCTTCCCCCCTCTCTCCAGCCTCCTCCAATAGCAGCGGGGTCCTCCCTGTCCAGGCCTTCCCTTTGGCCAGCTGTCTCTCCAGTTCTCCTAAGTTGCTCATCCACACTTTCCCCCAGGTCCCCCTTTTCTTCTCGCTTCTGACTTTACTGAAGCTTCTTTTCCCCTGCTCCAGCTGGGACAAAGAGATCCCCCCAAGCTCCTCCCCTCCTGGGGTCCCCTCAGCACCCAGCCCAGGGCAGGCACACAGTAGGTGCTCCTGTGCTTGTGGAGTCGTACTCTGTGCCAAGCCTCGTGCCAAGCACTGGGGGGAGAGAGTCCTGAGAAAGGGTTGTGGCTGCAAGTCTGAAGGCCTCTCCCCCGGGTCCTTCCGGGCCCAGCAGCAGAGCAGTCCGCCACGCCTCTTTCCCATAGTCGCTACCTCTACCGTTGCAGTCACGGCCCGGCATTTGGGGTTAAGAACATTTTCCAGAGGTTGCTAGCACCCCCAGAGGCCATTGCCAGACCTTGCTTCCTGGGGTTGAGCTGGAGGCGAGAACAGTGGTCAATGGGGGTGAGGAGGGCCCAGGGTTTGGGCCTGTTTGCAGGGCCTGCTGCTCCCGAGGTGTCCTGGACTGTCATCGCCTGGTAGCCGCTGCTTCCCCAGCCCCCTGCCTGGGCTCCCTGTCCTTAGAAAGTTTCTGTCACTTCTCCCCCAGGCGCCCGCTCCTAGGCGTCCTCCTCCTTGGCTGGGCGGGTGCCCTTTGAGACCCTTTCCTCCCTCTGTCTCCTGAACCCCAGGCTGCACCTGGCTGGTTTGTAGGCACCCCAACATGAAAAACATCCCAGTGCTCCCCAGACTCCTCATCCCAAGGGGCCCCTTTTCTGTCGAGGGCCCTGGTGCTGTCCTGCCATCCTCGAGGCCTCACGTGCTCTTTCCACTGCCCAGCCCCGGGTTCATTGGCTGAGCAGATCTGGCCAGGACTTTCTTCACATCCTGTCCGCTCACGCACGGCTGCCCCTTAGTTCAGACCCTTGTGACTGAGGGTTGGGGTTTGGCCGGGGATAGGATGCCGAGCTGACCCACCGAGGGGTGAGATGGAGAAGGGAGGGAAAGAAAGTCAGAGAGAAAGGGCGACAAGAATTGGCAGCTTAGATGGGGAAAGGGATGCCAGCATCTAAGAAGGGACTTTTAAAGGTGGGAAAGCCGGGAGAATGGGGAGATGAGCTTGCTTGGCCCCTGAGGCCGGGCTGATGGAGAGAGAACAGGGAGCTCAGCTGTCGTGAAAGGGCCTCAGTTTTTTTTTAGCGAAGAATGGGTACGTCCATGATTGAGAGGCTGGGGAAGGACAAAGCTGCTTGTGGTACCCAAGCATACCTTGATAGAGGGCAGATGACCCAGATCTGGAGGGACTTCCTTTAGCTCGGCTGACGGGGGGCAGAGCGGGACGGGATCCCGAGCCGAGCTGACCTTCAGGGTGAGCTGGAGAAGGGAGGAGAGTGTAGCCAGGGCACACGAGAGCGCTCAGAAGGGGCCAGGCTTGCCGGGTGGCAGAGCATTGGGGGGGTGATGGCAAGAGCCAGGGTGTGATAGTCCCTGGGTGTGAGTGGGGCATGGTGGGCAGGTAAGGGGCAGGGTGTCGGGGGAGCCTGAGCTGGGCTGCTCAGTCTGTGCCTTCCCCGGCCCTCCTCCTCCCTCTAACCACCCCTTCTCTGTCTCCAGGCCACATCCTCTGACCACAGGCCCTGTCCTGGGCCTCTGCTCTGGTCCCTGTCCTGGGCCTCTGCTCTGGTCCCTGCCCCTTCAGTTAAAGGGTGATTCTCAGATCTGTTTCTCCAGCCTCAAGCTGTCTCTTGACTGGCTCTCAGACCCCTCACCCTGCGTCGCCCACAGACCTCTCATCTCAAATCCAGCACGTCTGAAGCCAGACTTGTGTTTTTTCCCCTCGAGTTCCATTACCATGTGGGGGCCCCTCCCATGCTCCCAGCCTAGGAGTCACCCCAGGCTTCCCTGTCACTCCCCACGTCCAGTCAGTCATCAGGACTTGTTTCTTCCTTTACGACACCTCTTGGCCGGCTCCCGGACTCTCGCGTTGGCCTGCTGTGCTAGGGGAGGGGGTCTGCTGGCTCAGGCCTCTCTCCTCTCCAGTCCGTCATCCCTCAGCAACTTCATCCTGGCCCCTGCAGTAAGGTCCTCGAGGATCAAACACCAGCCTTTGTGTTGGACCTTCAAGGCCCCTCCCAGGCTGGCCCCTTCCTCCCCTTCCAGGCTTTTTCCACTTCTTTCCCCTCCACGTGGCCAGCTGGCTTCTCCGGCCTCATTGCTTGGGTGGGGGTCTCTGGGCCTCATACCTGCAGCACTTCCTTCTTGCAAGAGGCCTTTCCTGGGCCCCACCATTGCTCATGCCTCCTGTCCACCCTGTGTCTCTCTTGTGTGGGGATGGGGGGCCCCAGGTGAGCCTGGGTTGGGGGCAGGGGGTGGGTGGGGTGTGAAGCCTGTGCAGCAGTTCTGTGACTGTGCCTTGGGATTGGCTGCTGAGCCTCAACTGAGGGGGCTGCCTGGTGCCGGTGACCCCCACATCCCCGGCCATGCCCTGGGTGGCTTTCCTGCTCTTAGGAAAGGAGGATTGCTGAGGGCTTTGAAAAGCTTTGCAGGCAGCTGAAAGGCCAACCCTTCCAGGTCAAGAGAAGAGCCCAGGAGGTAGATACTAGTGGGGCCGTGTTGTGTGGACCACCCACCCCCTCCATCCTGCTCAGTACGTCAGGAGTGTATGCATATGTGTGTGACACATGTGTGGTGTGCGTGTGTGGGACTGTGTGTGAGCATGTGTGTGTGTGAGTACGTGTGGTATGTTTCTGCGTGCGTGCGTGCATATTTGTGCATGTGTAATGTGTGGGTCTGTGTGCTCATGGGTGTGTATGAGTGCGTGTGTGGGGCTATATGTGTGCACAGGGCGCACATTGTGTGCATGTACATATGTGCACGCATGTGTGTGTACGTGTGGGGCTGTGTGTGAGCACTGTGTGATTGTGTACGTGTGTGTGTGGCTGTGTGAGCATAGGTGTGTGTGTGTCTGTGTGTGTATGTATGGAGCTTTGTGTGAATCTGTGGTTGTGTATGTGTGAGGGTGTGCACATGTGTGTACAGCTGTGCGTGAGCATGCGAGCGTGTGTGAGGGTGTATGCATGTACATGTGTGCGAGCATGTGCATGTGTGTGCGTGAGCATGCACGCACATGTGTGTGAGCACACGTGCGTGCAGAGGCGTGTTCACATGTGGGTGTGTACATATCTGCGAACATGTATGTGTATATTGCACATGAGTGTGCAAGGGTGTGCACGTACATGTGGGTGTGTGAGGGTGTGTGCGCATGCGTGTACACATGTATGCGTGTGAGCGATGGTGGGCAGCCAGCTGGGTGCGTATGGTGTGGATGGGTGCCTTGTTCGGGGGTCCAGCCACTGCTTTCTGAGGGACGGCGTGATTTCTGCCCTTGTGGTGAGCCCCAGCACAGGCCCAGCCTCCAGGAGGGGTCCTGGTCTCAGATTCTGCCTGTCCACCCCGTTCCCCCCGCCCCGCTGATGGAGGAAATCACATCCTTTCAGGTCCGGGCTGTCCCCAGGAGGACGGGCACAGCAGAGAAGTCCCCACTCCTCCCTGACATGTGCCCGCGTGTCTGCACCAGGGCCTTCTAGGGTGCCTGCCTCCATCAGCCGGGGGAGGGGCTGACGTCCCTTTACCTCATAGGTGGGCGCGGCCGCTGCATTAAACAGGGCGAGAACTGGTACAGCCCCACGGAGTTTGAGGCCATGGCGGGCAGGGCCAGCAGCAAGGACTGGAAGAGGAGCATCCGCTACGCTGGGCGGCCGCTGCAGTGCCTCATCCAGGTGACGCCGGGCTTTCTCTGTGCTCTTGGGGCCCTGTGTGCGGCAGCACGTGCACTGACCAGGGGCCCTGAGGTCCGGAGGCTGGAGGCCTTGTGCCGTCCTTAGGGACTGGACAGGTCCGTGAGGGTCAGGGCCCCCTTGGAAGGAGGGGTCGACCCTACATTCCCTTATTTGTGAAAGACCTTGGCCAGCCCCATCTCCCTCTCCCATCCCCCAGGGGCCTGTGCCCAGATTCCGCCACGCCTCCCTCCTGCTTCCTTGGGCGGTAGGACGCAGGGTGGTGGGCGCTGATGAGGCCCCAGCCTTGCGTCAGGAGGGTGGAGTGGGGCAAGGACAGTCAGTGGGCTGGGCGAGGTGGGCCGGCCTCTGGCCAGCTTGAGGCCGTAGGTACCAGACAGATGCAGGGTGACTTGGGAGTAGGGACGGACACAGGAAGAGCGTCATGGAGGAGGTGACCTGACCTTTCCCTGTGCCTGGGAACAAGCATCCTCACTGACCAGCCAGTAGGCGCCCCCTGGAGGGTCTGGCCCCACCCTGCTAGGCCAGCAGCTGGGGCCCCAAGCAGCCTCGTGCCACAGACCCCTGGGTACTTCTCAGAGGGCAGGGGCCAGGGCCTAGTGCCATCCACTGAGGCAGCTTCAGGAGGGCCCGGAGGTGGAACGTGGTCTCGGATGCTCCCCGGCTGTGAGGCCGAGCCGTCCCACCGCTGGTGGCCTCCGTTTCTTCATACCAGGGGCACCATCGTCACTGGCAGAAGCTGCAGAAACCCCCAGAAAGGTGCTAAACAGAGGTCACTGAGTTTGGCCTCTGAGGGAGGAGGGCCAAGGGAGGGGCAAAGCACACTGGGACGTCCTCCAAACTTGGGGAGAAGCTGCTGCTCGAGTCTTCCCTTCACTCCTTAAGTCTCCCTCCTGTCCCCTGCCCCTTGCCCCTCTCACCCCCTCCCCCAGCATCACTGCCCCCTCCCCTTCTGAGCCCCTCCCCCACCGTCACTGCCCCCCCTTCTCTGACCCTGTTCCCCATCCCTGCCCCCTGCCTCCCACCTCCCTCTTTATTCCATTCCCCTCTAACCACACCTCCCCCCCTTCTCGCCACCTGCTCCTGCCTTCATGTCCCCCTCCCCCATCATCAGCATCCCAACCCCCTTTCCCTCTAACCATATTCCCTGCCCCTGGCCTCATGACTCATGGCTCAGACAGTAGTAGCCTTCTGAATGAACCCGGTTCTCTTCTCTGCTCACCTGTGCCTCTTCTTGGGCGCTACTACATCCTTGACTGTCCCTTTAGGGACATGTGTAGATTTCTTGCCTTTCAGAATTTGGGGCCTCCTCATCTCCTGCCTCTGTGGAGTATCTCCTCTCCCCTTGCCTTTGGGAGTTCTTGGCTTCCTTGAAGGCTCAGCTCACATTGCCCGGCTGTCCCTGAGAGCTGGCCAGGGGTTCTTCTCTGCCTGTTTAGGAAGCTCATTCGAATTCCTTGTCTCCATCTCTGCCAGCCTGGCCTGCTAGCTGCCCCATTTCCCACCTCCATGCCTTTGCATAGACTGACCCCCTGCCTGGAGTGCTTTCCCTCCTGCCCCACCTCCCCTGATTCTGTCCCTGGGCAGGCTCCCAGCAGCCCAGGGGCGGCTGTATGGGATGGGGCCCAGAATGGAAGCTCCTGAAGGGCGGGCAGGGACTGTTCTTTTTCTCTGGGCCAGAAATCTGTGTGGGGAACTCTCAGGGCAGACGCGCCTCCCATCTGTCTCTAGACTCTAGACGCTCTGGGGCTCCGCCTGTGTCTGAGTGACCCGGCTGGGCCGCCGCAGCAGTGGCGGGCCTCACCCTGTGTTCACTGTTCTCCCCCTGCAGGACGGCATCCTGAACCCTCACGCCGCCTCTTGTACATGTGCCGCCTGCTGTGACGACATGACCTTGGTAAGTCCGCAGCTGTGCCTGGAGGACACATGGGGAGGGATAGCCCAGCCTGCTGCTTATCCTGGGGGCCCCTCACCAGGTGGCAGAAGCCGTTCCACGCTGTCCCTGGAGGCTGGCGTTTCCTTTCTTGGAGGGGGAGGGCGTTTTTGCTCCGTCCCCCCTTCCACAGGCCATCCCTTATAACAAAGACTTGGAAAACAAGGCTCGCTCGCTCTGTACACTGGAGGGGCTGGCCAGGCAGCTGTGACTCTTCCCCCCGCCCCGCCGAACTCAGGGCAGGGCGCCAGATGGTAGCCACTGTCCAACATGACCTGTCATGTTCGTCTTAGGGAAGACATGGCAAGGGTTGGGCGAGACAGGCAGTGTCAGGGACATGGAACCAGCTGTCCTGGGGGGGGTGGAAGCAGGCAGCAGTGAGGAGGGCTCTCAGGCTCGCCAGGGCGTGGCTGTCTAGGCTGTCACCTCTGCGGAGCACTGGTGGCACTTAAAACTCTGTGTAAGCCATCTGGCGGCCGGCCGGGCCCTCCTCGGCCCCTGCCGACGTGGGTCCCATGAAGAACGTCCCCGTGATCGAAGCCTGGGGCCGCTCTGCTCTGTCCACTGGAGATTCTGGGGTTTCTCCCTTCCCCTGTCCTAGACACGTCTCACAGTGACCTTGGGCAAGTCCCTCGACCTCTCTGGAGTCTCAGTTTTGTCCTCTCTGAAAGGGGGTAACAAAACTTGCTGCATGGAGGAGCCATGATGTTCATGCACCTTCTGGGAGGCCCACCCTCCCAAAAAACCAGTCTTCTCAGAGTAGATTTTCCCTTTCCCCAGAGCGGCCCGGTCAGATTGTTCGTTCCCTACAAAAGGCGAAAGAAGGAAAGCGAGATGCCGACGACTCCCGTGAAGAAGGATTCCTCCAAGAACATCCCCTTGCTTCCAGCCACGGCCACCACGACCTGTAAGCCCTCAGGATCCAGGAGCTCCCTTTTCCCTGTTGGCCAGAGCACTTGTCTGCCATCCCCAGCTGTGGAGCCCTCTCATGGGGCTTCTGCCATGCTCTTCTACGGAGACAGACCAAGAGAGGAGCCCGCGGGGGGGACGGGCGGGAAGTTGTTGGGAGAGAGGGCTGGGCGGGTCCCGGCTAGTGGTCAGCCATTCCTCTGGGTCCCAGGGGCCAGCTCAGCCTCTGGGGGAAGCTGACCCTTTAACTGCGGCCAGGGTTTCCTCCTCTTCCTCCGTGTTGGCTGGAATCGTTTCCCTTGCCTCTGTTTAGCGACCTGCCGATGGTTTGGGGGTATCCGTTAATGATAGGGAACAGGGCCTTGCTTTGAGCACCAGTGATAAGAAAGACGCTTCTGATCTTCCCAGTTACCGTGACTCCTTCTGGACAGCTCACTACCTCTGGCACTCTGACCTTTGACCGGGCATCGACTGTGGAGGCCACAGCTATCATCTCAGAAAGTCCAGCCCAGGGGGATGTCTTCACCGGAGCAACTGGTAATTTGTCTGAACTCAGCATTGTCTCAGTATCGAGCAAGCGTCTATCGGGACATTTATTTAGTCCACTTCTAAGGAGTAATCCTTATTAGGCAAGACCATAGGCATCCCTATAAACAACTGTATGGAAATACTTGATCAGAAGTAGGGGAGCTGTGGCGTTAGAAAAATAACATCTGGAAGGATCAACCCTGCCCCATTTAGTCTGGAGAAGTCAAAACCTTCACATGTATTTTCTGTTCATTCCTTACACAGTTTTTAATAAGGCACCTCCTGGAGTCAGTGGTAATGCACTGGGGATGGAGGGAGTTTGTCTTCTACTTGGATGGGGCAGGTGGTCTGTGTCCCAGTAAACCACTGCCCCTTGCAGGGAGAGAGTACGCACAGCTGTAGGGACTGGGAAGGGAGCATCCCAGCAGAGCTTTGAGGGCCTCCCTGATTCCCAACAGGCCCAGGTGAGGAAGGAGTGCTTTCCAGCCTCTTAGAGATAGGAGGCGGAATGTGGAGGTCGGGAAGCAGGTCTGTGTGTCTGAAGAATAGGGAATGCAGGAAGGGGAGAGCTGGTGAAGTGCAGGGTCACAAAAGCCGAGAGAAAAACGTCTGGGAGGGAGGCGTGGTTACTATTGTCACAAGTTGTGGTGTGGTGAAGTGGAATGAAAAATGAGAAAAAGTCGTCGGATTTTGTTATTGAGAGATCATTTTAAGAGCAGTGTACGTTTAAATTACAGCGATTCTCAGTAATTGAGAAAGGAAGCACTCTGCCAAACTGCCTTCATGAGATAAACATGGTACTGACACCCAGACCTGCAAGAAAGAGATCTATAGACCCGTCTCATTAATGAATATATGGAGGAACGCTTTAAATAAGATCTTAGCCAAGACACTATGTTCCCAAAATTATTTACTGTGAGAAAGTCGGATTTATGCTAGGGAAGTCAAAACGGCTCAACATTCAGGACAAAGTTAACATAATTCGTCATTTAAGCAGCAGAAATCACATGATTATAAATGAAGAAACAAATTTTGGTAAAAGACTATAGTAGCCATTTATGTGAAAAATTCAAAAAACCTTAGGCATAGAAGGGCTAAGGTTTCATATTATTTAATATTAATGTTAAATAGCTCGCTAAAACCAAGGTGAATGTTATTTGTAATAGAGAAACACTGGAAACTTTGCCATAGGTAGAGGAGTCAAACAAACATTGTCTTTCCCTAATAGTAGGATCATTGAACCAGATCTGGAGTTGGAAGAGACCTTAGAAGATGTCTAGTCCTACTTCCTCTTTTTATAGACAAAGAAACTGAGGACTTGAAAGGCTAAGGGACTTGCTTGAGGTCGTGCGGGTTTTACGTGGCAAAGCCCAGATTTTAACTCTGGTCCATTGACTCCAAGTTGAGCAGTCTTCCTATTACAGTATAAATAAAAATGGAAACAATAATAATAGCTAACGTT
This sequence comes from Vombatus ursinus, assembly GCF_900497805.2. Lineage (NCBI taxonomy): Eukaryota > Metazoa > Chordata > Mammalia > Diprotodontia > Vombatidae > Vombatus > Vombatus ursinus. The sequence goes on along the minus strand of NW_020953954.1, from coordinate 671,119 downwards.
TATATTATGCCCAGGTACTATGCTAAGTGCTTTACAATTATTATCTCATTTGATCCTTAAAATAATCCTAGGAGGTTATCATCCTCATTTTACAGGTGAGGAAGCTGAGGAATACAGAGGCTAAGTGTCTTATCCGGGGTCACACAACTACCAGTTGTCTGAGACTGGATTTGAACTCCAGTCTTCCTGACTCTAGGCTCAGTGCTATATCCACTGTGCCACCTAGCTGTCCCCGTATGCTACCTCTCATTTATTATGCTTTGTTTAATGCAATTTTAGAAATGATAGTTATAGCAATGACAAGAAAGAGAAAATAGAAGCAATATGAAATAATACTTAGGCGACTCCAGAGAATCAATGAAGAAATTAATTCAGATGGCCAAGAGCTTCAGTAAGTAACAACGAAAAAGAAATCCACAACAAATCAGCATTTCTATACAGTACTAACAAAAAACCAGGAAGTCATAGGGCGGTTGCATTCAAAACAATTATAAAATGCATAAATGGGAGCTAACTGAACAAGATACATGGCCTAAATAAATAAAATGATGACACTTTTTACAGAATAAAAAGAGAATTACATATAATTGGAGAGATAGTCACTGTTCATGGTTGGGCTGAGCCAGTATCATAGAACTGCAGAATTTGGGAGATGGAAAGGACTTCAGCAGCCCCCCAACTTGAATCTAAGAAGGATGACCACACCATCCAAACTAACCAGTAGCCTTCAGGCCCTCTCAAACTAACATGCCAAGGAGCAGTTTTTTACAGAATTCGGCCCATTAGCAAAATCAGTACAAGAGAAATCATGAGCACAATGCAAGACTGGAGGGGCAGAGCATTCCCCAACTTGCGGCTGCATCGACCGAAGGAATCATCCCACCTCTTGGACACTGCATTACAGCTAGTGAGGAGGTCAGTCCTTGGGAAGGCAGCAGCGCTCAGGAAGATGCCCCTCTGGCGTGAGAGAAGATGTGCTCAGACCTTCAGGGAGTGCGCAGGGTTGGCCCATCATCCGTGTGTCAGGGAAGAGTCCCCAGAACGGCTCGGGGAGGCTGCGTACCCAAAACCGAGCGTCGACGTCATCAGAAGACAGAACGAGCAGGAAGCTGCACACGGCTAAAACGCACAGACAGAATCAGTAGAATGTAATGAGAAGAGAGAGGTCCGGCGTTGAGTCTGATGTCAGAGATGTGAAGAAGGTGGATGCGAGGGTATGAAGCCAGGAGCCTTGCTCATCTGGGGAGACAGTGGAGGACAGAAGCCAGGGGTTCTGAGAAGGAGAACGCCAGACTGGCCTGCATGGATGGGCTTGGGGAACCACGGGCCGCAGCGGTCAGACGGAGCCACGGATAGGTCCCTAAAGTGGTCAGACCCGTTGATCCCCTGATCCCCTGCAGGCCCCATCTGTGACGGACATCAGTGACAAAAAGGAAGACCCTGTAGGTTAATGAGGTTTTATTTTGATACAACCTAAACGCTCCCTGCCCTTCCTCACTGTCTCCAAGAATCTGCTTTAGAAGACCGAGTTCAATAACATGCAATCCTCAGGTTATTTTCATAGATTGAGGTCATATCAGGTTTAGAACATGGAGACTGATAACCCCCTTGTTGTCCACTAGTACAAGACAGCAACGTGCAGCCGTCTTGCAGGGTCGGTCATCCGGAGCCTCATTATCCCAGCTATCAGGACAACTGCCCGATCTCGCCATTTCCAGAAGCTGCCTTGCCTACGTCTCATCCCAAAATCGGTAAGTTTCCAGGGCTCCCCTGAGGCTGGGTTTGTGATGGAAGGGACAGCATTTGTGTTTTCTCTGTGAAACAGTAAGGCCCAGAGAGAGGCAAGAAGATGGTCCTCCTTCCATGGGGATTTTATTGTTTAATTTTTTGTTGGCATACATACAGATATGAAAAGGTTAAAAAATATTAGAAGGCTTAGAATTCTTTTTGAACGGTAAGATTTCATTGTGGGAGCATAGAAGGGGCCCTGGTGTCTGCATCGGATGCTGGGCCTGCTCAATGGTGTCTCCTCCTGGGCTTCCCACAGCCACAGCCAGGCTGGTTCTCGGGGCAGCCGTGTTTTCTGGGGTCCACCAGAAAGTGGCGTGTCGTACGGGATGGCTGAGCATTGGAGCCCCCCCAGCGTCATCCCTGCTTTCTGCCGCTCTTTCCTCCACCCTCCTCTCTGTTCCCAGAGCAGCTGCTGGGTCTCCCTGTCTCTCCCAGCCACCGTCCCCTTAGTAATCAAAAGCAAAGCTTCCTGCTCCCCCCATTGCAGACCCCGGGGCCTCCCAGCTGCCTCAGGGGTCAACAGCAGACTTCCCTGTTTGGCTCCTAAAACCCTTCCTCCTGCCACAGTACTCGTGGTCACCCAACCACGGTGGTGCTGGTGCCGACCTGCTCACACGGCAGGAGTCTTTGCTCCCATGCAGTGCGCTCTCCGTCCCTGGAGGACCCCCCCCTCACCTGTGCAGCTCTTCGGGGCCCCTCCCCAAGGGACCCAGTGTCCCCCGGGATGTCCCTTGGGTCCCCAAGAGGACCCATGCAGCTCCAGAGGCTGCTGCTGCCCCTTTGCTTGGGTGGGAGATGAGCAGAGAGGCAGTCACCATCTGCTTAATATCTCTTCTGCCCTGAGGGGTTTCTGTTGGATTCTGCCGAGTGGGCCGAGTGGGCCGGCAGGTGGGAGTCTAGTTTGCTCGTCATGAATATGCGCGCCTCTTTTTAAGTGACCCCTCTGCAAGAGCTACCCAGGCCCCAGGGTGTGATGGGGGTGGATGCTTCTCCTGCTCATGCAGCCTGAATGGCAGCCACAGCGGCTTCCCCCATGATGGTCCTCCCCAAACGTAGCCAGGTCTTCTTAGGGCTGACACACAGACTGTCCCAAGGCTCTGTTCCACTGACACAGTCTTGGGGAATACACACCCATCCCATCCCCATGGCAGAGGAAGGGAACAAGCATTTATTAAGCACCTACCATGCTGAGTAAATATTTATACAAATAGTGTACCATTTGATATTCTCAACAGCCCTGGGAGAGAGGTGCTCTTAGTATCCTCAGTTTGCGCTTGAGGTAACTGAGGCAAACAGGTGAAATGACTTGCCCAGGGTCCCACAGCCAGGGAGTGTCTGAGGCCGGATTTGAACTCAGGTCCACCTTGCCAGCTCGTCCCCTCGCCATGGCGTCTGAGTGGTACAGGTAACAAGAGCCCAGGGTGGGAGAAGAGATGGGTCACTCCAATGAGAAGGGAAGCCGCCAGAAATGAGAAGAGAAAGGGTTGGTCCCCAGCTGCCACCTGAAAGGCTCCGGGGATGACCAGCGTGGTCTCAGCCCAGGACGTGGCGCACAGGAGCGCTTCAGCAGTCTGCTGTAGTTGACATTGCCAGGCGCTGTGCCAGCCGGACTTCAGTGCCCTCAGCTTCCGCGCCAGCGATGGGGGAAGGCTGAGCCCCTTCTGGGCCAGGCGCCTGGGGCCATCAGGTGGTCCAGACTCTGAGGTGCCGAGCACCGCCCAGCAAAGAGCGATCCCAGGACTGAAATGGTCCAGAAGGAGGGCAGTGAGTCATCCATGTGAGGTGTGTGGCAGTGCAGAGGCAGCCTCCATGTAGGACACACGGGGTACTTGAGGGGTCCGGGGAGAGGAAGGTGCTCACGTGAATCTTCTGATCTGGCTCCCTTGGAAGGTTTCTTTGGCGTCTTGAGCCAAAGTGTTGGACAGATCTAGTCTCAGCCGATTTTCTCACTTTCCTTCTCTGCAGAGGTAGGGGCCCGTGGCTGCAGAATGCTGCATACCCTCTCACTCTTGGCAGACCTCTCAGGGAGGAATGTGGAGGGATACAGTGGGACCTGTGAGTGCTGGAAAGATAGAAGTTCTCCACGAAGCTACTTTTTTAAAGAAGTCCTGTGGGAGTAGAAAGGAGGGACAGGCAGCAGGGAAGCTGGGGAAGGTGAGGGGTCAATGGTAGACAGAGTAGTCCGTGGGGGGACCTCCCCCAGCCATCCAGCGGGTGACCTCGCTGATGGGGGACAGAACAGAATTAGGGAAGTCTGGGGAGAACAGGAGGCGCTACTTGTGGCAGTGTCACCTGTGACCCATGGGAGCGCGTGAGGTCCCCGAGAGAGAAGAGGGCCTGGGACAGACCCCCCCTCCCCCCGGCCCAGCTTTGTGTGGGTTTTGTTCCCTGACAAGGCAGAACTGCATTCTTATCGGTGGCTGGGGAGATGCAGGTCTGCCTTTCGTGTTTCTTTCTTCCAAACTCCAGTCTGAGTCTGAGCCCCTTTAAGCTGGTGTTCTGTTGTTTGCTTTCTAGGGTAATTCAGTTTGGTAAACATTGTTAAGCACCTGCTGTGGGCCAGGGGCTTCCCTCTCACGTGTCAGCCCCAGCTTCCACCAAGAAAAGAAGTGTGGGCAGTCTGATGGCCGACCAGAGGCCAACTCCACTGCCCGCTGTGGTTTCCCAGTACTTTGTCTGGATCTCTCCTTCCTTTGGTCAGATTCAGCATCCCAGACAGGGGCCTCGGGTACAGAAAGGTTAGGTCACTTGCCCGGCATCACGCAGCCGGGAGGGGTCAGGAGCAGGATTTGAAACTATAGATGGAAAGCTGGAAGGCACCTTCGGGCATCTGACTGCCTCCTCCTTTTTTATTTTTTGATATATTTTATTTTCTCCCCAATTACATGTTAAAAATTTTTAAAGTTTTGAGTTCCAAATTTTATCCCTCCTTCCCTCCCTCCCCTCCTCTGCCCCGAAACAGTAAGTAATCAAATATAGGTTATACATATGTAGTTGTGTAAAGCATTTCCATATTAGTCATTTTGTACAAAAAGACTCAACTAAAAGAAAAAAATGAAAGAACATGGGAGTGGCATCTTCAGTCTGGGTTCAGATGGTATCGGTTCTCTCTGGAGTCAAAGTCGGCTTCTTCACTGGTGCTTTGGGATTGTCTTGATTGTGGATTGCTGAGAAGAGCTGAGTCATTCCCAGTTCCCCATCCAACAGTGTTGCTGTTACCGTGCACAACCGCCAATAAGAGGTGGAGGGAGGGGTGACCCCCCCATGGGTGTCCAAGTCCTTGGCTCAGGGTGCCGCTCTGCCCTTCCTGCCTTGCTCACGGGGGTTCCTGACGTGGCATTGAGGTTCAGGTCCTTATTTTTAGTCCAAATTTGCTCAAAGAGCATTTCCGTATAAATAGCAGATCACAAGAAGAAGATTGTAACTGAAACCTTGAATCTTTTTTTGAGCATTTGTTTGATTTGATTTTATTTTTAAGATTCATTAATTTATTTATTTTTAGTTTTCAACATTCACTTCCACAAGATTTTGAGTTCTAAATTTTCTCCCCATCTTGTCCCTCCCCCAACCCCAAGACAGCATGCATTCTGAATACCCTTTCCCCTAATCTGCCTTCCCTTCTATCTCCCGCCCCCCTTCTCTTATCCCCTTCTCCTTCTATTATCCTGTAGGGCAGGATAGATTTCTATACCCCATTGCCTGTATATTTTATTTCCTAGTTGCATATGAAAACAATTTTTAACATGTGTTTTTAAAACTTTGGGTTCCAAATTTTCTCCCTTCCTCCCTCCCCACCCACCCTCATTGAGAAGGCAAGCAACTCAATACAGGTTATACATGTGTAGTCATACAAAACACTTCAAAGTAGTCATGCTGGGGAAAACTAAGTATATTTCCCTTCATCCTATCCTGCCCCCTGTTTATTCTATTCTCTTGTTTGACCCTATCCCTCCTCAGAAATGTTTGCGTCTGATTACCCCCTCCCCCAATCTGTCCTCCCCTCTATCATCCCCCTCTTATGCCCTTTCCCCCTATTTTACTGTAGGGTAAGATAGCTTTCCATACCCAATTGAGTGTGTATGGTATTTCCTCCTTAAGCTAAATCCTATGAGAATAAGATTCACTCATTCCCTCTCATCTTCCCCCACTTCCCCTCCACTATAAAAGCTTTTTCTTGTCTGTGAAACCATGAATCTTAAAAAAAAGGAAAAGTGCTTGTAATAATTCCACATGTTGCTTTCAAAACTGTCCTTCTTGCCTGTGCTCCCTCGTACTCTTTCTCTCCTAAGCATTTAAAAAGGTTTTGGTGACCCTCAGGCCCCTTCCTCCAATTAAAAACAGAGAGAGGAAGAATTTAAAAAACCCTTAGAAGGGAGACGGTCGAACACGGTGAGTCTGCAGAGTAGCCATGTATCCCTGAGCCTGAGTCCCTCCCCTCCTGATCAGGACCTGCTGGGCTGGGGTGGTGAGAAGGTGCTTGAGTCCATCTTAAAGACTCTGCTCCTTCTCCCTGCATCAATTCAGACATCGTCTCATTTGCTGTTCCTCGTGGCACGGTGACATCCCTGTGTGTACCTCTTGTACGTGGGGCAGGAACGTAGCCGCCCTTTAAACCTGATGTCACTCCCCGTGTCCGGCTCCAGATTGCTAATTGCCTGCTAGGATCTCTCCCAGTGTACCCTCAGACCCTCCCAGATGCTAGATTTCTGATTTCCCTCCCACCCCCTCTCTCCTCAGCCTCAGAAGGTTTATTTTGCTTGTGGCTGTTTCCTCCTGTCTCTCCTTTGTTTGATGGTGTTTCTACATGAAGCTGCTTGTGTGTCTCTGTATATCCAGCCCTCCTTTGTCTGCTTGGTGCCCGCTCCCTCCACCCCTTCTTCCTCCCTTTACTCTCCCTTCTCTCTCACCTTCTAAAACCCTTAAAACAGACCTATCCCCTTGGAGACCTCTCTCTCAGTACCCTTTGAAGACATGGAGGTTCTGAAGGGACTCATGTTTCTTCTCCCCCGTGGCAGTGCTCACGGGCATCATCTTACAACCCTTTCCAGCCGCTCAGTTAAAATTCCCTTTCTAGGTTTCTCTGGAGTCTTGTGTTTGTATTTCAGAGTTCCTACTCACTCTGGTCTTTTCATCAGAAATACTTGGCAGGCCTCCTTGCCTTTAAAGGCCATTTTTCTCCCGTTGGGTAATCCTCAGCAGGTCATTCTTCTTAGTTGTAAGCCTTTCAGAATATTGTATTCCGTGATCTCCACTTGGGAATGGTAGAAGCTGCCAAGTTCTGTGGTTACTCGATATTTGAATGATTCTTTTTGGAGGCTGCAGGCTTTTCTTTGATGTGAGAATGTTGTGTTCGAAGTAGGACCTTCCCCTTGAGGTTTCCTTCAGGAGGTGATTGGTGGAGTCTTTTTTTTTTTTTTTTTCCCTACTCTGCCCAGTGGTTCCAATTGATCTGGGATGTTTTCACTTATGATTTCTAGAAACATGGTGTCCAGGCTTTCAGAAAATCATAGTCTTCAGAAAGCCCACTGATGCTTCTGTTCTCTTTGAGTGCTGACTTCTGAGTTAGTTATTTTTTGACATGAGTCTTCTATTTTTCTCAGTCCTTTGATTTTGTTCTCATCTTTCTTGCTGTCTCTTGGAGTCGCTACTTAATGTTTGGTCTGTTCAAGTTTTCAGGGAGACCACGGGGTAAGTAAGGCTTAGCACTTTCTCTTCCAAGCTGTTTACTCTCTTTCCAAGTCTAGAACCTGCCCCCCTCTCCCTCCTCCCTCTCCCCCCCTCCCCTACTTCATTTCTATGCCTTCATGTGGCCTTTATGGAGACTCTTTTTGGGGAATCTCTAGACCTAGAATAATTTTTACCTTGGTTGGTTTTTTCCTTAGATTTACTTGTTGCATTGGAGTTTTGTGCCAGGGCTAGCACGGTGTGCTTTTGAGTGGAGTGGTTGCCCTTGCCCTTTGCCCTGGGTCTGATGGGTCCCTGTGTTGCTCTCCACCTCCTGGGTTGGGGCCTCCCCGGATTACTGAGATTCAGAGCTCTGGATCTGGATGGCTGGCCGGGCTCCCCACCCCCACTCCCTTAGAGCTGTGGTAGCAGGGGCTGGGGAGGTCTGCCTGCGCTGATGCTGACCCTGCTTTACCATTGCCCAAGGCCTTGGGGCTGACTTGGGCCCTTCTGGGGTAGAAGAGGTCACTTGCTGTGGTTTGTCCTTGGACTTGTTTGGGCAAGTGGAATGGCCAGTCTGTGTCCCTGTTCAGGCCAGAGGCTCCCGTCTTGGCCAGGAGGCCAGGAGCCCATCAGCGAGGGTCCAACAGGGCGACCTTCTCCTTCTCCTCTGCAGGAACCCGTGCCCATTCGGACCCCTTTCTCCTGTGCCTCTCGCCTCGTGTTTGGCCTCCTGCATCTGCCTGGCCCACCCGTCGCCCACGTCCCACTCCCATGCCCTCTTCTGCTCTCAGAGATAACCTTTGTCACCAAGATCCTGCGCCTCGTCACTGTCACGGGGCTGGTAAACCCCTGGTGGCGGTCACATTTGTTTCAGATGAGAAGATTGGCAGCTTGCCCATGAGGGCGTCATCGTGGCTTGTACCAGGCCCCTGGCGCCTGGCTCAGCTCAGTGCACAGCCTCCAAGTGACTGACTGAGTGATCATGGGTGTTTACAGCAGGATTTGCTCTCCCCCTCCCCCCATTGACTCAGTCGTCCAGTCTTGTGGATCTCACCTTCTCTAGGGCCCCTCGGAGCTGGGCCATGGCAGGGCCTTCTGATTGGTCTCCTTGCTTCTGATATCCCCTCCTCCACCCATCCTATGTGGGACCCCCACATTGATATCCCTAAAACACTTCCCTATCCAGAAATATCCAAGGGTTCCTTAGAGATACTCCTCTGGTTGTGGGCCATGGGGACGTTCAGGGGTTTCCCCCAGGTGTGACTGAATGACCCGCGGTGCTCCCAGGCAGGCCTCTGACCTGTCCTGGTGCTGAGGGTCTGACAAAGCGGAGAAGTTCTGCCCCAAAGCAGAGACACCGTCCCAGTCTCCCCGGACTGCTGACGGTGCCAACCAGGAGGAGAAGGAGCCGTCCTGACAGGTGCCGGCAGGGGCCAGCTCCCCGTCGTCACAACTGACCCCCTCTGAGCCCTCTGGTCCCTGGTCTGCTGGCTGCTGAGGATGGTATCGTTGCCCATGGGGGATGCCCAGCCTTCCACATGGTGGCATGTCCCCCTCGGGCAGACTCAGTCCTTCTGGGTCAGATTGATTTGTTTCAGAGGGCGTTTTGAATGGAGAATCTCATTGATTCCTCTGTGGTTTGTTTTGCTTCTGCTGTTTTCAGTGCTGACGTCCTTGCCTGCTCTGGCGGTCCCGCCTGCGACCCCCGCCAAAGCCATACCGCCTGCCATGATCCACGGACTGGAGATGACCGAGCATCGGAGCTGGTTGTGCCTGGAAGAGATGGTCAACTCTCTGCTGAGCACGGCCCAGCAGCTGAAGACCCTGTTCGAACAGGCCAAGCAGGCCAGCTCGTACCGAGAGGCCGCCACAGCACAAGCCAGAGGTCAGGCCGAGGCCGAGAGGAAGGAGGTAACAGCCAGAGAGGTCTCTGAGGACCAGCTCCTCGAGACCCCCAGAGTTATTACTGAATGAGTCCAACTTCCCTTAAAATCAGAGATGATGGTGGAAAATGACCAGCCAGCATCTGTTGGGCATTCTCTCACTCCAGGCACCGAGCAGGGTGCTGGGGACAGAGGCCGAAGGAAACACTCCCTGCCTTTCGGGAGATTCCATTCTGTTCAGGGGGAAACCAGGTCCACGGGTGGTTTTACAAAGAATCATAGATGAACAGATAGAGGTAATGTGTCTATAGGTCTGCATGGGGGCTGTGAGCATATATACAGTGGTAGTGTTTCTTTGGGTCTGTGTGTGTCAGTGTATGGGAATTGTGAGCAGCCGGGGGCATCACTTGGGTGGTCTGTGCGCCTTCAGTCAGTGCCTGCTGTGTGCCAGGCACCATGCTCAATGCTGGGAAGCAGTCCCTGCCCTTAAGGAGCTCATGGTCTGATGGGGAGGAGACATGTAAACAATTACATACAAACAGGATCTATGCGGAGTCAACGGGAAGTGGTTTCCAGGGATTGTGAAAGGCGTCCCATGGGAAGTGGGATTCCAGCTGTCTTGGAAGGAGCCCACGGAAGCCAGCAGGCAGAGGGTAGGAAGAAGAGTGTTCCAGGCCTGGGTGCAGACAGCACAGGGAGGCAGGAGAGGGTGTCTTGTACAAAGGAAGCCGGTGTAGCTGGATTGCAGAGTAGGGGGGGCGGGGAGGGGCCAGAAGATCACAGAGATGAGAGGGGGCTGGGTTTGGAAGGACTTTGATGGCCAAACAGAGAAGGCCATAGGGAGCTGCTGGATTTTATTGAGTGGGTGGGGTGGGGACAGGGTGACATGGGCCCCTCTGAGCTTTCGGAAAATCTCTTTTGTGTCTGGATGGAGGCTGGACTGGAGTGGGAGGAGACTGCAAGGTGGGCAGACCTCCCAGCAGCTATTGCCATAGTCTGGGCGGGTAATGATGAGGGTCTGCACCAGGGTGATGGTGGTGGCAAAGCTGAGGAAGGGGCACATCTGAGAGCTGCTGCAAAGCTGTAATCAGCTGGCCTTGGCAGTTGATTGCATCTAGAGGTTGAGCAATAGGGAGGAGCTGAGCATGACTCCTAGGTTGGGAGCCTGAGACATGGGGTGGGTGGTGTTGCCCTCTACAGTAACAGGCAAGGTAGGAGCTGGGAGGGTTTAGGGCAAAAGAGAATGAGTTCCATTTTGGACATGTTGTGTATAAGGTCTTTCCTGGACATCCAGTTCAAGATGTCTGAAAGACCATTAGAGATGCGAGATTGGTATTTGTCCAACCATTCTGGAAAGGGATGTGAAATCACGCAGAGAAGATGACCAAAACGTCCGTACCCTTTGAACCAGAGATCCCTCTACTGACACAAGCCTCAAGGAGGTCACGCCGAGAGAGGGAGGCCCTGTATTTATAGCAACTTTTTGGGGAACTGGACACAGAGTAGATGGCCATTGATTCAGGAGTTGCCAAACAAGTTGTAGTAAATGAATGTGATGGGATAGTAATGCATAAAAATATTAAATATGAAGGACGCAGAGAAGCGTGGCACAACTTACGGGCCTAGAGAAAATGAGGTCAATCGTGCACAGAACTAAGCGGAAAATGCTCTGTAACCACAATGATCAAGCTTGGGCCTAAGAAAGAGAGGAGAGGAAGCAGCCCCTTCTTGGTGGGTGCAGAACACTGGGTACATTGCCAAGCTTAGCAGATACGTTGGTTAGGGTCACGGAACTGTTTTCTTTTTTCTCTTTTTTATTCTTTATTAGTGGGGATGGCTTTCTCGGGCATGACAGGTGAGGGGAGGGATGCATTTGGGAGCAGAGGTGACATAAATGCAAAAGATACAGCAGCAAAATTTTTAAGTTAAGTCAACAAGCGTTGAAATCCGCTGGCCTTTTCTAAGTCTCCGTTCCCCTTGACCTCTTTGTAGCCTTTGGCCCTGTGGATAACTTTCTCCTCGTTGACAATGTCTACTCCTTGGGTTTCCCTGGTTCTTCTTCTCTTCCCTCTCTGTTTCCTTTGCTGGATCCTCCTCCAGATCATCCCCTCTAACCAGGTGTCCATCAGGGTGCTGTCCTGGGCCCTCTTCTCTTCTCCCTCTGTCCTCCTTCTCTTGGGGATCTCATCAGCTCCCATGGATTTAATTACCATTTCTAAGCTGAAGATTCTCAAATCTACTTTTCCTGCCCCAATATCTCTGTTGACCTCCGGTGCCCCATCTCCAGTTGCCTTTCATACATCTCAAATTGAGTGTTCAGTAGACATCTTAAACTCAGTATGTCCGAAAGTGAACTCATTATCTTCCCTCCTAAACCTTCCCCCTTCCTACCATCCCTATCACTATAGGGGACCCCACCCTCCTCCCGGACCTCAGACTCACACCTTAGGAGTCGTCCTGGACTCGTCACCATCTCTCACCTCCTGATCCAGTATGGCACCAAGGCCTGTTGACTTCACCTTTGCCACATTTCTCGAATATGCCCCCTTCTCTCCTCTGACGCAGCCCCCACACTGCTGCAGACCCTTATCACCCCATGCCTGGACTACGGCAATAGCTGCTGGGGGCTCTGCCTGCCGCAAGTGTCTCCTCCCTCCGGTCCATCCTCCATTCAGCCACTAATGAGATTTTCCTAAAGTGCAGGTCCAACTGTGTTACCCTCCCATTGGGTAAACTGCAGTGGCTGCCTGTGGCCTTCAGGACCCAACACTGGTGCCCCTTGGCTTCTGGCTTCTAGTCTGTTTGGCTCTCTGCTTCCGCTTTATGGGTGAGCAGTCATGATTCCTAACTGTATTTGCCTCCATCCCATTTTGAACTGTTTTTTCCTTTCTTTTTTCTTTTGTCCTCTCCCTCCTCCAAAGTCTGTTTTTCTTCTAACCACAGCCTCCCTTAATCTGTCTTCTCTTTCTCTTGTTGTCTTCCCTCCTGTTCCACTGTTGGGTAAGTTACATCTCTGTGCACGACTGAGTGTATGTGTATGTGTATTCTTTCCTCTCTGAGCCAGTTCCGGTGAGAGCGCGGTCCAAGCGTTGTCTGCCGTCCCCACCCCCCAATTTCTCCAGCCACTTGTTTGCTCACTGCTTTTATGTGAGAAGAATCTCCCCATTCTCCCTCTCCCTCTTTCTCACCCCCCCTTCCAATACGGGAATGTGAACAGTTTAACTTACGATTCCGCTTTCTTGTTTACCTTTTTATGCTTCTCTTGAGTCTTGTGTTTGAATATCAGATTTTCTATTCATCTCTGGTCTTTTCATCAGGAATACTTGAAAATCCTCCTAAATGTCCATTTTTCCCCATGAAGGATCATACTCTGTTTTGCTGGGTAGGAGTCTCTTGGTTATAATCCTAGCTCCTTTGCCCTCCAGAATATCTTATTTCATGCCCTCCACTCCTTTAATGTGGAAGCTGCTAAATCTTTGTGTTTTCCTGACTATGGCTCTATGTTTAAATTGTTTCTGGCTGTTTGCAATATTTTCTCCTTGACCTGGGAGCTCTGGAATTTGGCTGTCATATTCCTGGGAGTTTTCATTTTGGGATCTCTTTTAGGTAGATTGTTTTAATTTCTATTTTATCCTCTGGATCCAAGATATCAGGGAAGTTTTCCTCTATCATCCCTTGAAATTCTAGGCTCTCTTTTTGGTTATAGCTTTCAGATAGTCCAATAATTCTCAAATTATTTCTCCTCAATCTATTTTTCAGGTAAGTTGTTTTTCTAATGAGATATTTCACATTTTCTTCTATTTTTTTATTCATTTGATTTTGTTTTGTTGTTTCTCGTCGTCTCATGGAGTAATTAGCTTCTACTTTTTCAGTTCTAATTTTTAAGGAATTATCTTCTTCAGTGAGATTTTGTACCTCTTTTTCCATTTGATCAGTTCTGGTTTTTAAGGAGTTCTTTTCTTCTGTGAATTTTTGTACCTCCTTTTCTATTTGGCCTATTCTTCTTTTTAAGTTCTTCTCTTCAATGGATTTTTGGGCCTCTTTTACCATTTGGCCAATTCTGTATTTTCTTCAACATTGTGTGTGTGTGTGCGCGCGCACGCATGCACGCACACACCTCTTTTACCAAGCTCTTAATTCGCTTTTCATAATTTTCTAGCATTACTCTCATTTCTTTTCCCAATTTTTCCTCAGCCACTCTTATCTCTTTCTTTAGTCCTAGGAGTTCTTGTTGGGCTTGGATTCAATTAGCATTTTTCTTTGAGGCTTTGTTTGTAGCTGTTTTTACATTTTATCTTCTTCTGCATTTATGTCTCGGTCTTCCCCGCCACCATAGTAGGTTCTTATGGTCAGGTTCTCTGTCGTCATTGTTGTTTTGCTCATTTTTCTGGCTTATTTCTTGCCTGAATTTTATGTTAAAGTTGGGCTGTTCTCAATGGAGGTGAGAAGTCACTGTCCCAAGCGTCAGGCTTTTTCATGCAGCTATTTTCAGAGCTAGTTCTGGGGGGGGCCAGTAAGTCTTTGGTGCTCCTGAGATGGTGCAATCCAAGAAGACGTGTGATCACTGCTCTCCTACTCTGTGCTCTGGTGTTTACCCAGGATAGGCCCATGGTACCCTGTAGCCACAAGTGCTAGTGCTCTCTCTGCCCTGAAACCGAGACCCAGAACTGCATTTGAGCAATAGGGTTGCCAGTCAGCACCGACTGCTGCAGTGTCAGCAATGGGTTTCCTGTGGTCTCTTTTGGACCAGTTGTCTGACCCCCTCACTGTCTCTGGGCAGAGAGCTCCTGGAACTGCTGCCACCAGCCCTGCATGGCCATCTCCCGCATCTGTTGCTGGTGCTGGCCCCAGACAGGCCTCCAGCCTGGTGCCAGAGACCCCTCCTGCCGGCCCAAGTTTTTTTAGACTGGAAAAATGTATTACCCTGACCTTTTGTTGGCTCTGCTCCTCCAAAATTGGAGGTTAGGCATTATTTTAAAGTTGTTGGAGGGGAATGTTGGGAGAGGTCAGCGGGGTGGCAGCCCCTAATCCTCCATCTTCCTGAAGAACCTGTTTCCAGGGGTGGAGGTTGGTGCATTGGAGGCTTGGCTTGTAGACATTTGGCAGGCTGGGAGGGTCACTTGAAACCGTGGCACAGAGGGCACAGAGTCGCCAAATGAGAAAGGACCCCTGTGACTGCTGGTCCAGCCGACATCTGCAGGACACTGGCCACCCATGGTGCATGGACATCCTGAGGCCGCTCAGACCATGTTGCTGGGAGTGAGGTGGCGTGCAGGGCAGAACCAGGAGCCTGGGGCTGGGGCTGGGGATAATCCAGAGAGGCTGATGCAGGCTCGATGTGGGGAGAGCTCCTGACCGGCATGCACTCCCAAGTGAAGGGAACCATTTCCAGCAGTGATGGTCTGGACTTGCCCTTCCTGAAGGTCTTTAATCAGAGACTGGATAAGGACTTGGTGGGTGTGCTGGGGGGGACTGGAGTCTGTGATCTGGGGTAAGGATGACTAGTTTGGGTATTAAGTGCTGGGAGGTTGGTGCTCTAATGATCCCCACTTTACAGATGAGGAAACTGAAGCCTGGAAAGGAGCAGTCACTTGCCTAGTAAGGTTCTGAGGCAGGATTTGAACTCAGGTCCTCCTGGCCCAAAGGCTAGTGTTCTACCCCCTGCATACACCACCTCCGGGCATCACAAGGAAGCACAAACTCCTGGTTGACTAAAGCTCTTTTTGGAGTCCTCCGACATCTGCTAAGGCTCAGTGGTTCTCACATCTGCCATCCCAGAGAGAAAGGGAGGAATATTCTGGGAGGGGGTGGGGCGATTTGGCCCTGGGGAATGGGAGCAGACTGTCTGTGTTCATCTCTCCGTAGTTACAGCTTAATACAGTGTTGATTGTGAAAATTAAAATCATCAGAGCTTACTTAAAACGATGGAGTAGAACGGCCCCAAAAGAGCCTTTTTTGGTGGTTTTTCTCCTCCCCCCTTTCCTTCCCTTCTTTCTCTCTCTTTCTTTGTCTCTTTTTTCCCTTTGTCTGTCTCTCTCTTCTCTTCTCTGTCTTTGTCTCTCTTCTGTCTCTCTGTGTGTCTTCCTTTGTCTTTCTGTGTGTTTCTCTTTTTCTCTGTCTCTTCTCACTTTGTCTTTCTCTCTGTCTCTGTCCTTCTTCTCTGTCCTTCCTCCTCCTCCTCCTCCTCCTTCTTCTCTCTGTCTCTGTCTTTCTGTTTCTCTCTCTCCCCCCGCTTCCTCTCTCCCTCCCCCTTTTTCTCCATATCCCTTCCCCCCTACACACACACACCATCTATACACCCATTATAAATAAATACTATCATTAAAAGAAATCTTCTTTGGGGCCTTGCCCTCCTTAATGAAGCAAACTCAGGAAGAGAAAGTTAAAAGTTCATTCAACATGCTAAGGCAGTAAGCATCGGGTAGGCCAGCCAGGATTCAATCTGTGCCCTGTTTTTATACACAGGAGTAAGCAATTTCCGTGTAATAGAAAGACAATCTTGATTGGTCTGTGTTTCAAATGAAGGGATGGGGTTAGTGCTGTCTTGTCTCTTGATTGGCCCATGTAATTTATGAGGAGATGGGATTAAGGTTGCTTCAGCTTCTCCCTCATTACAGTATCATGGGGAAGTGGAATTGGTAGCATGCGCATCGCCATTTTATGCTGCCGCATAGTCAGCATTTTTAACCAGGTTTTAGAAATGGAGTCTCCCAGGCTGACCCCGCACAAACAGCTGACTTCCCACAATCCCCACTTTGGTGCCGACCGTATTCATGGTGCCATGCCACAGTCGGACAACAACTGCATCCTGCTGGTCTCTGCTCTTCTGCCAAATCAAAGGGAGTGAGCAGTAGTGGCTCTGAGCTTTGAACTTACAACTACACAAGTGCACCATGGCCATGAGAATTACAGATTCGTAATCCCATGTTTCCTTCAGCATCATTAAAGTCAAACAGCCTTAGTTAAGCTGAGTCAGAATCTCCTCTATCCCTTAAGGAGGACAAGAGAAGGGAACCAAGAAAGCTCAGCATCAGGGACGTTCTCTGTTACACAGTTCACTAGGGTAATAACAAAATCCTTGCGGAGGCTTCAAGCTTCGCTTTGACTTCCACCTGAGGAATGTTGAAAAGTTAGCGTTGTTATTCCGTAAGTCAAGTTTTGGTCAGGTGAAGTTACATAAACCAAAGCTGGGATGTCCCTGTTCCCAAACAATAAGTAAAAGGAGTTAGGGCAAACATAAAAACCTGAGCCAAAAAAGCCAGAGTAACATGCTAACGATCATCAATATTAAATGCCATCAAGTCTCCTTATTGCCTGCTAACTCGCTCCCAATGTTCATTCAGTCAGCCCACTTCATGTTGAGTCCCAGATGTCCCATGGAGTTGTCTGGTCCCTGGAAACATCTCTGTTGGACATTCTGGAATAGGCCTCATCCTCAGGGAAACTCTGAAGATCTACCTCCTGGTAGATCTGCTTCTCTGCTTTAAGTCATGTGCAGAGATTCCTAGGTAATTCTGCTAAAATCTGCCAATAAATTTGCTTTTCCAGTAACTAGTTCATGTGGTGAAAAATAACTCAAACCTCAAAAAATGATCCATGAGGGCCTGACTTGTAAATAGAGCCCTTCTCTTAATATTATCACACAGATACTTCAAAATAGGAGGAAAAAGTTATTTAAAATTCTTTACAATTATTAATGCAATTTTGTATGTAAAATTCTTAATCCAATTTTGAGAATTTATTGCTAAAACATACTCAAGGCCTGTATAGCCCATTAGAAACATTTGGAAGCTATATTGTGCCATATTATAGTAACTCAGATGAGCATTAATCTGTTAATTAATATAATATTGAAATGACAAAACTTCTACAATTCACCTGCCCTGCTTATAGAAATTTGCTATGAAAGGAAAAAGGAGGGACCTAGTTATGACAATATCAAAACTGTCCTTTCACTGGCACAGACTGACCTGACAAGCCATAACAGGGGAAAACCTTCCTTAGTTTTGTTTGATTCCAGGTGACAGTTATAGTTAATAGCCAATTATGTAGCAAAAATCCACATTATTCATAAGGTATCAAAAGCCAGGCTCAGAATTAACCACGTGGGAAAACTTACCTGTTCAGAAAGGAAATAGCATAATGGGGAAACTGAGTCGAGAGGCTCTTACCTTTGCCTACACAAGGTCATCCCCTCAGCTTTCCCAGGCACACCTGTAGCGGTTCTCAGACCTCACACCCTTTGTGCAGCACATGATGTTTCCCTTGAATGGTAGACTATCGGCTTAATGACAGTACAGACAATCATATCTGTAATCAAAAGTCGGAACTGTATCAAATTACAGTCCCACAAGATTTTACCTCAAATAGCAAAATTTCACTAATCACAGCTTAGGGCTAGGTTATTATTGTTTTCTCATGTTGGAACAACATTTAATGATGAATCCATATAAGGACATTTCATTTATCCTTCATTAAGAATAACCCCATTTGGAATTTCACATATATAGTGAATTCATGATAGTTGACTCAGAGCCCCAGAAAATGCTGACAACAGTAAGTCTCCAGACTAACCTATTCATATGCCTATTAACTCCTAAGGCAAAATGAAATCTTTGCATCTAAGGTCTATTGTTAATAAATTGAAAGATGTAACTTTAATACATATTATTGATCAACAGATTTAATTTCATATATTTCATAAGTGATGGTCATATAATCTCAGATAAAACTCTTTACTGTAAACAAGCTTTTAAGTTTCCTCACTTTGGCTGGGAGTGGTCCTAGTTTCTCAGACTTTATTACTTTAGAATTTTATAACATGCAGCCAGCAGGACTGATAAGATCTTAGGACCTTGCCCAAGTAGAAAGTCTCAAGGAACCTTCCAGATAAGGACAATGTAAGAGGACTTTGCTACTTTTTCTCCTGACAGTAAGTTATTATTATAATGCATTTTACAGCAAAACATGCCCCATTAAATGTTTTACAGTTTTCAAACATTTTGACTACATTCTTTTAATCGCTTAATTCATAATCTGAAAGAAGTTACTTTTCTGATCAGCATTTCTGATGCAGTGGTTTCCCAAATTTCACAATATAAGAAAAAAAATTTAGAAACACAATAATAACATATGCAATACCATGTATATAAAACATGAACCAGTCAAATGATTGGTAATTCAGGTGAATGCATTTCCAAACTCTCTTCCATAGAGAATCATTCATTTTTATCACTTTTGGCATTCTGTATTGATTACATTCAAGACCAATACTTATATTTACTAATATTTATATAGTGCCTACCATTTGTCAGGCACTGTGCTAAGCACTTTACTATTATTATGCCTTGTGATCCTCACAAACAGCCCTGGGAAGCGAACTTTGGGAAACGGATTAAGTAACTTGCTTAAGGTCACACAGCCAATAAATTTTTGAGACTAGATTTCAACTCAGGTTTTCTTGATTCATCCTTTTTCCAAACCTATTGCCTTAATGCCAAATAGCAAATGTATTATGCATTAAGTTCTGATTTACCACAATTATCCTAATAGGAGAATGCATCTCACTGTAAATGAGACCACATTATGATTTAGTTTCAGGACAAATTTTGACCAAATCAGATCTGAATTTATAATCACTAATGGTAACATTCAAAATCTTAACTTTCCCAAGGGCCTTTAGTTGCCAGCACCTCAAATTTCAGAGCTCACTGCTTTCAGTTAGCTCGCTTTCAAAGATTCATAGTGACACTTTCGCCATCCCATAAACCTTTTTGGTTACTTTAAAATCATCCAATGAACCAAATCAATTTCCTCTGTATTCTTAACCTAACCCCTCCAGGAATCTTTGAGAGGGCAAATAAAGTATGAGTCTCACCTTTCCCAAGGGGCTATTATTCTTTTCAGTTTTAATCCCAGCAAGCCCTCAGGGCTTGGGGGAGAGGCTCCTTGTGGCAGTCTCATATTCCTATCCCCCTTCTTTGGAACCCTCAAGGCTCTAAGGATTGGGAGTTTCATGCTGCAGATTTACTTCTAAGAGTTTCAATTTGGTAAAAGTTATTACTTAATAGAATACAGTTTGTCTGAAATTGCTAATAGGCATTTCTCTAAAAAAGTTTCTCTAATAATTATCTCAGTAGAATAAAAAACTTTCTCACACACCTTTCCAAGCTCCAAACCCCCCATTCACACTGTCTGTGCAAACAGACTCCAGTTTCTCCCCCCCCCCACTTTTTTTAGGCAGTTGGGGTTAAGTGACTTGCCCAGGGTCACACAACTAGTAAGTGTCAAGTGTTTGGTCTGAGGCCGGATTTGAACTCAGGTTCTCCTGACTTCAGGGCTGGTGCTCCATCCACTGTGCCACCTAGCTGCCCCAGACTCTAATTTCTTAAGCTTTCAACCCATTCTCCTCTCATCCCTACTTGCTTAAATTTCTCCCTTCCTTTTTATATCCCTCCAGTTGACTTTGATTTTGAAACAAACCTTTCATTTTATACTTAGACTCCCCCCTTCTCTTTACCTTTGCTGTCAGTCATCTAACATTATACCAAATCTCTTGTCCAGATTTCCAGATATGCTATACTTTGACTTCTAGAGCTGCAGAATCTATTTCAATTTAGGTGACTTTGCTGCGGATTTACCTAAACAATTAAATTCTATTGAGTCATTTAAAACTAGTTTCATCTCTGCTTATTCTCTAGTAAGGGCATCAACTTCTACTGGAACAACACTACTGCCCACCAGGAAGGGGAGAGGGGTTGTCTGGGCTTCATTTGAATCCTAGCTGCAAACCTCCAAAAATCCACTGAGATGTTTCAGCAGCTGCCATAATTTGGAGATTACACTTCAGTTACAATGCCATAACTCTCTACAAACCTGGAAAAAGATTTCCTTCCTTTTTTGTCTGTCTTTATCTCTGCAGTGTGTCTAAGCTGGCCAGGGTTGTGAAGGCAGAAAGAAAGAACCTCATAGTTTTTCCTCCTTGTCTCCTACTGAAAGTCTAATCAAAAGTCAGTGAGAGTAAGCCCCTGCTTAATATTAATGACAGCTGGGAGAGCTGTTTGGATACTCCATTGATCTTCCAAAGCCTTTCTAAGTTTCCTTTCTGTGCTGACTCTCCCCAGTCCCCTCCAAAGTTCTCCATGCTAAAGAGACCTTGTGTGAGCTAGAGGCTTCTGGAGTGGAAGCCATATCAGGCCCCCCTTCCTGGGGCCATTCAAAATCTTTACTTCCTTCTTCTCTGATTATTTCCTACAAAAGTGCTTTCTTAAGAGTTTCATAAAGAAGTCTTTAGGTTGTTTTGTTTTGTTTTGTTTTTTGAGAAATCTGGATTGTATGGACGTGGGAACGAGGGGCAATCTCAGTTTGAAAGTGCCACCCAGCAACACCATCCATTTTTTCCTAGGTTCTGGTTCTTCAGGTCTGGTTTTTAGCATGTACAAGGTCCTGTATTTATCTGCCAAATTTGTCTCCCACAATTAAAAGCCTTGGTTACTGAGTTCAGTCCAAACTGAGCTCCATTGCTCCAGCTTGGTGGGCAGTGTTCCCTTATGCCAGGCTTTTACATGTATCCCCTTGCCATTCTGTTCTTTGCTGATCTGATATTGGGGAAGGACTGGTGTTTACTAACTGCTGCCTTCTGCATGTGTACCACTTTATTTCTTCATGCACAAATGAGAAAGAATCAGATTGGGTTTGTAGCCTGTTTCTCCTTATCCTTTCTGTATTTGGAGAGTTTAATTCTCTGACCACTTCACGGCTGACTAACCACTGGGGCGTCCATTCCGACCGTCAGTTGGACAAAGGTCCAGTACCTGCCGTGGGCCATCTCTCAGTGATACATCACCTGCAAAGGGCTGCTCTGCCTGGCTTACAAAAATTGATGAATCGTCTTTAGGGCCTTGCCCTCCTTAATGAAGCAAACTCAGGAAGAGAAAGTTAAAAGGAGTTCATTCAGCATGCCAAGGCAGTAAGCATCGGGTGGGCCAGCCAGGATTCAATCTGCTCCCTGCGTTTTATACACAGGAGTAAGCAATTTCCCTGTATCAGAAAGACAATCTTCATTGGTCTGTGTTTCAAATGAGGGGATGGGGTTAGTGCCATCTTGTCTCTTGATTGGCAACTTAAGAATTTCTTGCGAGCAGTAATCCCTGAAAAGGAAATGGTGACAGCACATCTTGCAGGCTCAGTTTTTCCATCACTCGAAAGATGAAGCGCTAGTGGTTTGTGTCTGCATCTCTTGGTCTTTGGCAAGAGTCATTGTCCAGTGACTGATACTGTCATCCTCGGTCTGGGAGGCCAGAGGCCTGGTTGGGTCAGTAGGTGTTGCTCCGAGGGAAGCTGGTGTCTGGTGACCTGAGTCTCCAGTTCATCAGTAGGTTTTTGTTCAGGGGAGAGCAATCCGACCGGGGGAGTCTGGGGTGGGGTGGTTTTGTACAAATCCAGCTGCTCCTGGAGTCCTTCCTTCTGGGGGTCGGTTAGACAAGCCGCTTGCTTGTCTGGGAAGGGTGCTGTGGTTTCTCTTCCCAGTAGTTCTTTGGGGAAGCATGTTCTATAATACTATAGAAGAAAGAAATGGTGGAACCTGGAGAGGAACTAGGCACTTCCTGAAAAGAAAGTCATTTAGTAGGAATCTTCTTTGCTGGCCTCGGAGCTGTCCAGACCAAGGTGTTGAAACGTCCTGGGAGCAGAGCCGAGGCCGTGTTTGCCTATGGGTTGTGATATCCCAAGGGCCTCCTTAGTGCCTTTCTGTTTGTCTGTTGGCTTAGGCCATGGGAAAATGAAGGTCGATTCCTTGACGGTCTACCACTGGCTGGCCTGAAGGTCACCTGCTATTTGTTTTAGTGCTTGTGTGTAGGACTGGTGGGCAGCTAGGTGGTGCTGAAGTGCCTGGAGTGCCAGACTTAGAGTCAGAATGACTCGTCTTCTTAGATCATTCTGATGTCATCCTTTCAGCCATGTGGGGACAGATGTAACTATTTTACTTACCACAGGATGGGAGTTTCTTTCGGAAAAAAATGACCACAAATATTTAAATGTATAAATGATATTTCAAATTCTGGGCATATTATTTAATTCAAAAGTAAAGTGTTGTATTGGTGAAATAGTTCGTGAAAATTTAGTTTTGGTTTTAGTTTAAAAAAAAAAGGCCACCAAAAATATTCTGCAAGAAAAACCTGGGAAGATTTATATGAACTCATAAAAAGTGAAGTGAGCAGAACCTGGGGGAGATTGTGCACAGCAATATTGTAAAGATGATCAACTGTGAAAGATTTAGCTACTCTAATTTAAAAAATGATCCAAGACAATTCCAAAGGATCGATGATGAAAAATATCCACCAAATGCTGACTGAAACGTACTTTTTACTTTCTTTTTAAAAAAAAAAAAAAACTTGTCTTCCTGAGTTCAAGTCTGGCCTCAGACACTAACTAGCTGTGTGACTCTGGGTGACTAACTTGACCCTATTTGCCTCAGTTTCCTCATCTGTAAGGTGAGTTGGAGAAGGAAATGGCAAACCCTTCCTGTATCTTTGCCAAGAAAGCCCCAGATGGGGTCAGGAACTGTCAGAGTGAAAGGACTGAACAACAGCAGAAGCCCCAGGCATGGCCCTTAGGCTTTGAAATAGAAATGGTGACGTGAGCTTCTTGTCCATTCTGCGGGCTGGTCTAGGATGTGAGATTCCTGTGCAGTCACATCCCCCAACACTGTGCCAGGGCTCACCGCAGGTAGCCAGCCTCTGCCTGAAGGCCTCCACCTCCAAGGAAGCCCTTCCATTTTTGGAAAGTGCTGATTTGAAGGATATTTTTTCCTTAAATCTATCTCTTTTAAACTTTTACTCATCGCTTCTAGTTTTGTTCTTTGGAGCTGAGGAAAACATACCTCATTTCTCTTCCGGTAAGAGCTTTTCAAATATTTGAAGGTGGTTATCATGGCTTAGTGCAGGGGTGGGGAACTTCGGCCTCAAGGCCACATGTGGCCTTCTAGGTCCCCAAGTTTGGCGCTTTGGCCCTGAACTTGTTCTGTGAACTTTGGATTCAGTGAAAGGGCTGCACTTGAGGCCTCAGGTCCCCCCCCCCCCCCCCCCCAGCCTAGAGTCTACAGACTCAGTATCTCCAGTAAATGTCCCCACACTGATCGCAGCCCTCAGGTGTGGTTGGACCGGTGAATATAGTCCTACCAGAGTTCAGAAGGACTCTCTCTCCCCTCCTTCATGCCAGATCATCTTGTCCCACTATGTCTGAGGTGCTCTGTTGGGGGCTGGGCATAAACAACCCCTGTCTTCCAAAGCTTGACGTTCTGCTTGGAAGAGCTTCTGAGGTCTCTTGCCAGTCTAAGGCTACGATTGGACACAAATATAAATGGATATGAGCTCAGAGAGTCGTAGACTCAGAGATGGAGGGACTGGAGAGGCCGTCTTACTAGATTCAGGCCAACGTCTCAGCCTTTTGAAACCTTTCTGGATTCCTCTTCTCTTATTCTTGCTGTGAGACATCCTCTCCCCCTCCACCCACCATCACCGTGCTTTCTGTGACTTGGAAATTTGATGAGTGTGCCCCAGAGAGTGAGCGGCAGGGAGCTAAGTGGAGATTTTGGAGGGACACCCAGAGCCCTCCCTCCCAACTGATACCAAATGTTGGGCCTGGTCCCTGAGCCTACCCCAAACCCAGCTTGCTGCCATCTTTTCTCTCTGCCATTTTGTTTACAAGAATAACACGAGAGACTGTCAGATGCTTTGCTGAAAGCCAAAATTCCCAATTGACTAGTCTAATAAGCTTTTGAAAAATAGGCTTGAAGAGTCTCTGACATGATTCATCTTTGCTGAAGTCGGGCTGCTTTCACTGATCAGCATCTCATGTCATCAATCTGAGCTCACCCTCCACTTGAAGGGACCCATTGACACCCATGCCACTTTCCCTCCTTCCCCCAATTGCAGGATGCCATGTACTGTGCTAGGGACTTTTGTACAGGGTAACTCTACAAGAGACCTTCAAAAGTGACCACTTAGTGTTCAGGACAACCTTTTGGGACCAGCTGTTCTCTCTCATCGTCTCTGTGTGACTGGCCTTCCTTCTCTGAGTACCCTTCCCCCATCCCTCCAACCCCAGCTGTCCAGAATCCATCCAGAACGTCTGAGAGGTGAAAAGGCCTACTGCCAAGATTCTGCTCTTTCCCTGTCCCTTCCCCCCTCACCTCCTCCCTCCTCCGCAGACCACCAGAGAACCACTCTGGGCTGCTTTATTGCTCAAATAGCTTGAATTAGATTGGGATCATTAATTGCGGGCCTTCAGTGATGGTGCAGCCTCTGAAGGTGAGATGTAACAAAGTATGAATTGATTCTCTACCACTTGTGCTAATTTTGGACCGACAGTTAACACCAAGAAAACAGGTTCTCCACCAGCCAGCACACCACCATCCATATGTGGAACCATTGGTTACAGTAAATGGAGAAATGTTGAATGCTGTCGATAAGTTCACTTATCTTGGCAGTAGACTTTCCAGGGATGTCCACATAGATGATAAGGTTGGTGAATGTATTGCCAGAGCTAGTTCAATGTTTGGGAGGCTCTGAAGGAAAGTGTGGGACAGAAGAGGTATTAGACTGACTACCAGACTGAAGGTCTACAGAGCCACTGTGCTGACCTCCTTGTTGTATGCCTGTGAAACCTGGACAATCTACTAGCACCGTGCCCGGAAATGGAATCGCTTCCATTTGGATTGTCTTAGGAAGATTCTGAAGATCACCTGGCAGGATAAAGTACCAGGCACTGAGGTTTTTTCTCGAGCTAAACTGCCGAGCATTCCAACTCTTCTGCAGAGAGCACAGCTCCAGTGGGCTGGCCACGTTGTTCAAACGCAAAATGTATGCTTGCCTAAAAGACTGTTTTACAGAGAACTCACATGAGGCAAGTACTCATTTGGTGGTCAGAAGAAGCGATACATGGACATTCTCAAGGTCTCTCTGAAGAACTCTGGAGTCGATCATGTGACCTGGTAGACATTGGCACAGGACCGCTCAGCATGGGGTGCCCTCATCAGAGAAGGTGCTGTGTGCTATGAGCAAAGCAGGATTGCAGTAGCTCAAAAGAAATGTGAGATGCTCAAATTTAGAGCCATCTCCACCCCAAACGTTCACAGAGTATTCACGTACGACCTGTGGTAGAACCTCTGAGCTCGACGTCATCTTGGTGATGTCTTCGAGCATGACGGACAACAGCTAGCCAGTCATCCTTCTGGTGAGCTGCCATCTTCCCTGTTGCTGTGTCTTAAGGTCCCCTGGGCCTTGCCACCTGTCCTGCACCCAGCCTCGCCTCTCCTCTTATCCTTGGGAGCAGGAGCCATCTTGCTTTTTGTCCTTTCATACTCATTGCCTGGTGTGCTTAATAAATACTTTCCCCTTCATTCCAGCTGCTGCTTGGGCAGCATGTGGTAGCTGACTCCTGTTGCCCTTTGGCTCTCTAGGCCCCCAGAGGTGATTTTAGCTAAATCTTTAATCTGCTAACGCCTTAGGGCTGACTCTCAGATAAGCCTGTTCCGCCTTCTTCCTCTGGCTCCCAAGGGACTGAAGGTATTGAAAGTGGAATGGGGCCATGGGTGCAGTGGGCAGATTACTGGACTTGGAGTCATGACGACATGGATTCCGGTCCTGCTTTTAATGCCCCTTGTCTGTGTGAACACATGCAAGCCAGTCCCACCAGGGGAGCCCCTGTTTCCTCATCTCTGCAGTCTCGGTAATGTCCGTAAGGCACTTTGCAAAGCCTTCATGTGCGGGTGGACGTGGGGTGTCCTGCTCTTTGCTGTAAGTGATGGGGTGGGAGCAGGGCTGACGGCAGGGGTCAGTGTGCCCACCTTCGGAACTTCCTGGACTGTTCGGTCTGAGCAGAGGTCGAGGAGGGAGGATGAAGGAAGCGGGGTGGCCCTGCTCCCCAGGGAAGGAATTGTGCTGACCCGAGGAGGGAGGGGCGGGGCCCCAGGGAGGGGTGGTCTCCTGCCAGGAGAAACGCTCACAACCTCGAGGTTGCTGTAGATGTCTCCCAGTGTCCCCTGTGTGCAGCTGGCCGTGTCCATGTTAGGTGTGCTAATAAATCCAGCCCATGTCTCCTTGTTTCAGTATCAGAACCAGCTCTTCCAGCCAGCTGAAGATGTGGAAGGGAAAGCCGAAATCATCATCAAGGTAAGGCCAGCACCCTCCTGTGGGTGGGCCTGTGGGCGGTGGCAGCTCCTCAGGACAAATCCTTTGCTTCACTTGCCCTTATGAGCCTGTTGTGTTGGGGTTTTCTTGGCAAAGATACTGGAGTGGTCTGCCATTCCCTTCTCCAGCTCATTGGGTGAAGTGGCTTGCCCAAGGTCACACAGCTAATAAGTGTCTGAGGCTGGATTTGAACTCAAGTCTTCCTCGCTCCAGTCCTTGCCTTCTTATCCACTGTACGAATTGACTGTCCTTCCCATCTGTAAATCCTCCTGGGGATTTTCCCCAGAGCGAAGGAGGCCTTCCTCTAAGCCTTTGGATTTTTTTGGTGGGGGGAGACAGGACTACAGCCCCTTCTGGTCACCAGTGTCCTTGTTGGGGCAATACCGGGCACAGCTCATGCACACCCACCCTTTTCACTTGGGCAAGCACTCCTCCCTGTCCTCCAGAAGCTCACACTCGCCTGGGGAAGTGCAGGGTTGGGTGACACCAACAGCTGGGGGTCTGGGAAGGCTTCCCTATGTGGTGCCTGGAGATTGTGAGAAGCAGAGGGAGGGTCTGGGTGGTGCACAAAGATGTCCTCAGGGGCAGGAGGTAGCCTCAGGGGGGAGGGGCAGGCCACTGGAAAAAGGCCCAGAAAGTAATCAGACATGGAATGCGAAGGGCTTTTAGAGCCCTGGAAGGTCCTGTGCGCAGGGGCCAGGCTGAGACCTGGGTTGAGATCTGGGCCTTCTCTCAGGCAGCTCCCAGAGGAAGGGGAACCCAGAACCAGGAGGTGAGGGAGGGGCATGGAGTTTGTGGTTTCACCCTAGAAGTGATGATGGTGCAGCAGGGAAGTGACTGTCATGCGTGTGTTCTAGGAAGATTGTTTATTGAGGAGACCAATGAGGAGGCGAGGGTGAGGTGAGGAAAGCAGGACCTGAGGTGATGCTGTAGGAGAGGTGAGACTGGAACATGCAGGCTGACAAGGGGGGAGTCTGAACACGCAGGAGGCGCCTGGCTCACAAGGAGGGGGAGCCTTTGGAGCTCGGAGCTCGGAGGGGGCTCCATGACGGGCGGTGTCCATGAGCGCTGCCTCTGGCCTTCAGTTGTGCGCCAACAGATAGCGCTTGTGCCCAGCTTTTGTGTCAGTGGTGATTCCTCTTGCCTCCCCAGTTCTCATTTACTGGTGTATAGGGGAGCTCAGAGTTTCTCATCGTCTTGATTGGTTTCTCACTCATTCTCTGGGGTTGAGTCAAATATCAGCCATTGACAGGGTGATTTTGTCTCCTTTTTGCACGTGCTCCCACCCTTCATTTATCTCATCTTATTGCCTTTTTTGTTGTTGTTCACTCGTGTCTAACCCTCCTCAACCCCATTTGGGGTTTTCTTGGCGGAGACGCTGGAGTGGTTTGCCGTTTCCTTTTCCAGCTCATTTTACAGATGAGGAGACTGAGGCCAGCAGGGTGAAGCGCCTTGCCCTCTGAGATCACCTCCAGTTTACCCTGTATGGATATTCACGTGTCATGTCCCCCAGTGAGACTGTGAGCTCCTCGGGCTGAGGCAGTCCTTTCCTCGCCTCTCTTTGTCTGCCCAGGGCTTAGCCCAGTGCCTGGCACACAGTAGGGGCTTAATCAGCACCTGTCGATCACATATGGCTGAGACACCGACTCCTCTGACGCTGCTTGGTAGCTCACATAGGCCCCAGGCCTCACCCGCACGGACTTCCTCGCTGGTCTCAGCCCATCCTGACGGCCCTGCTGCCTTTGAATCCCTCAGCCTCTTGTGTGGGACCAGCTCCCCGGCGGGAGCCTGACTCTGGAGACCCTAGGGGTGGGAGGGCCTTTGGTGCAGAGTCATCCCTGACATTTCTGTGCTGCCTTCACAGCAGCGAGATCCTTCTGCCCACTTTAATGATGCACTTTGCTGCAGTAGGATTGCTTTTCTCAGCACATTTCTAGGTTTGGAGTCAGGATGTCAGTGTGTGAAGGATGAGTGAGGTGCACCTGGGGCCTGGTAGCTGGAAAGGAGAAGAAGCTCTTTAAGTTCAGTTTTGGTTTGTTCACACCTGGGGGAGTGAGAGAGAAGGAGGGAGGAGAGAGAGAAAGAGGAGGGAGGAGAGAGAGAA
>NW_020953954.1:618726-642085 GCF_900497805.2 Vombatus ursinus | reverse complement strand
TCTCTCTCTCTCTCTCTCTCTCTCTCTCTCCCTCCCTCTCTCTCAATGTTTCTTGTACTGTAAGTGTTGGGGGGCAGAGACAGTGCCTGGTTTAGTCTTTGGGTCCCCAGAGCCTGGTGCAGTGCCTGAAACAAAAGGGCGCTTAAGTCCTGGCTCAGTCAAATCAGATACCACAGTCTCAGAAGAGCCAAAGGGTGGGGGGAAGAGAATAAAAGGTTTTCTCCTCCTTCAGTCACGCAGACAAGCAGCGCAGCGCGTATTATGTGTCCAGTCAGTGCCACGGCATATGCTGAGTGCTGAGCCTGGGGTCATGGATGACCAGATCAAGGGCTGTGCCTCCAGCACTTGCCACACAGTAGGTGCTTAATTAATGTTGATTGATCCATCAGTGATACCTTGAGAGTCATCAGAATGTCAAGGCATGTAGAGTACGTTACTTTTCAAGTCACCATTTCAAACCTCACCTCTGAGTAAATGGCAAAAGCTGGTTCCTTTTTTTACTTCTTTTCTCCGCACATGAAGTCCGCTGTCCACCCCACCCCCGTTCACATGGCATGCCCCTCATGCCATAGGCTGGATACTGGGTGTGGAGCCCAGGGGCCCCCCACACTGGCCCAGCACTGGGATTGTGTCCTGCTAGTCCTGGTCCTTGCCATCTGTGGTCCAAGCTCAGCCCCAAACCCTGGGCCTTCCTGAGTGTGAGAATGAAGGGATCAAACATGGGGAAGCGGTTTAGTTCCTGAGACAGAAGGCAACATGTTATTTCTTGGAGTCAAGTGGACATTCTGCTACCAAACACTTGGCTGCTTCTTCTTGGGAAGGTTCTGTGTGAGGGCAGGAAGAGTGAGAACCAAGCAGTGAGTGACTGACGCAGAGACTTGTGAAGTGAATGGAGAAAACCAAGGAAAATCCAAGTGATTTGTCAGCCTTTATGTTGTCTTTATTTGGACTTGCCCCTCGAACAGACATATTCAGAAATGAAACCATTGAATCCGTAAAATTCTCAGAGGAAATCACCACTGAGGGATATGAAGTGCAAAGAATTCACCAGTAAAATGGTCGTGCTTGGGAGAGGTTGCATGATACAGAGGAAAGACTGATGGGTTTGGAGTCAGAGGACAGCTGTTTATTTCTGATGCTTCCTGAGTGACCTTGGCCAAATCAATCCTTTAACCTTTCAGAGCCAGCTTCTTCTGTGAAGTAAGGGATTTGGAGTAGAGGGCCTCTAAGTGCCTGCTCTGTTTCTGAAATTTATCTGAAGTTCATCTTCCATTATTTAATTTAGTGGAGGTAAGCTGAGATGAGGCAGCATGCATGACACAGTGAACAGGTGCCTAATCTCGGAGTCAGAAGAGCAAGGTTCATTGAGAAATAGGTGAATCAGTGGAATGGATGAGGTACACAATGTGCAGAAGCTAATGAGCACAGTACCCTAGTGTCTGATAAAACCAAAGATCCCAAGTATTGGGGCAAGAACTCATTATTTGACAAGAATTGTTGGGAAAACTGGAAGGTATCCTGGCAGAAACTAGGCGCAGACTGTCATGTCCCACCATCTTCCAAGACCAGCTCCAAATGCACACACGGCTTAGATACAAAGGGTGATATCATAAACAAATCAGAGGAGCACAGAGGAAACTGCCTGTCAGATCTGTGAACTGAGGAAGATTAGGACCAAGCAAAGGTTAGAGAGGATCCTAAATAAAATGGGCAGTTCTGACTCCTGACCATTTTAGAGATTTTTGTACAAACAGAACCAGTGCATCTAAAATTAAGAGAGAAGCAGGTAAAGGGGGGGTGGGGGTGGGAGAGGAATCTTTGCAGCAAGTTTCTCAGTTAAGGGTCTCATTTCTGGGATATGTAGGGAACTGACTAAAATTTATAACAGTAAGAGCCATCCACCAATTAATAAATGGTCAAAGGATACAAACAGGCAGTTTTGAGATGAAATCCAAGCACCAAAAGCCATATGGAAAATCCTGTAAATGACTACTAGGCTTTCTCTTTCTTGCTTTGTCAGTTGAGGAGAAGGGATGTTGGAGAGGAAGAGAGAGAAGGTGGATCTTCATTAAAATAAAATAAAATAAAATTTAATTAAAAAAAATGAGGTTCCAAGTCCCTGCCCTGACATTTACACTGCCCTCCCCCAGCCCACCCCACGATCCTGCCCAGTTCTTCTCCATTTCCTTCTTTGTCACATGGGAATAATAGCACATACAGTAGTTTGAACTGGCGTGCCAACAGCCAGCTCATGGGGTGAGTCATCCTCTAGACTGGGACCTTGAGCCTGTTTTATTTAATGTATTAATTGCTATATTCGATCCAGGTGGTTTCCTTGGTAATTCTGTATGTGTTTGTGCACTTAAAAACATTCCTAAGAAAGGTTCCCCCACCAGCACCAGTGTCTCTGGACCCCAGAGTGCAGGGCCAACTTTTTTTTTTCTTTATATGTACAGCACCACCTTCTCTGTAGGGGTTGGGATAGACCCAGGACCTGTGAACTCTCAGGGAGTCCTTGGGAGTTACAGCCTGAGGGTGCTTTGATTGGGTGGGAGTGGCAGCCTCACTCACTTTGCTGGTGAAAGGACCTTTCCCCTGCCTCAGGTCCCCAGCCTGCTGAGGGGAGCCCAGAACAGGAGGATGGGGGCTCTCCTCCCATTTCCTAAAGTTCTGCTCCAGAGGCTAATGCTCACTCAGTTTCTTTTTCCATTTTCCAGCAATCTTGTGTCAACTGTGGCCGAGAAGCCATGAATGAGTGCACCGGCTGCCACAAGGTCAACTATTGCTCTACTTTCTGCCAGCGCAAGGTAACTGGCCCTCGCGCTTCCTGCCAGCCGGGTGCCCCCAGGAGCTCCTCAGCAGCCGCCTCCATGGCATTTCTGTCGGACTGCTGGGGCAGTGAGGCTCCTTGCCGGGCTCTGGAGTGACCTAGCTTAGGTTGTCTCCCTGCCATGTGTTGCTTACTTAGAATCGATAAAATCCTGTGGGTGGCCCCACCAAAGCTCATTAGCCCTTCTAGGGGCAGCAGACAGTGCCATTCTGCCCAAGGACTCTTACCTAACTCTGCTAGTCAGGATCCTTTCAGGCTTAATTGCCTTATCTGTAAGCGGTGAAGAGAGATAAGAGTGTTTACCCATGCATTTCTCTATCATTGATCACCCCCTTATTGCCCTATGGACACTGAGGAGATCTCGGAAAGATCTGTAGCTTCCAGCAATTAAAACTTGGCTTTTTGAGTGGGGGATGGGGGAGGGATAGCTCTCCCCTTCTGGAGAATATAGTGGGATTGGGTGAGGGGGCCGGGGTCAGAGGCATGTGCTTTTCAAAGTGCGTTAAACTTAAAATTTGTCCTTCAAACTATACGATGGCTTGTGGCCCTGGGGGCCGTCCTCCCCCGCTGAGAATCTGCAGAGACCAAGTCTGAGTTCTGGGCCGCCTCAGCAGGCCACCCCCACCCTGAATCCAGCCCACCGAAGCAGTGTTCTGGGACTAAGGTAGTCTCTACTTTACCCTTGGATTTAAAGGGCTGTCTGATTCATCCAGGGGGGTTTAGGTCAGTAGCAATAGATCTTTTCAGAGAGGGGAGATTTCCTCCTGTTGATGGTCACTGGTGGGCTTAGACCCCTGGCCTGGGACTCACTTCCTGGAGTCCACGTTCACTAGCAAATCACTTCACCTGTCTGAGCCACAGTTTGCTCATTTGTGAAATGGGCGCATGAACGCTTGTGCTGCAGCCTGCCTCCAAGGTTCTTGTGAAGACGGCTCTCTAACAGTCAGTGGGCAAACGCTCCTTCAGTGCCTGTGAGTTTCGGGTCAGCAGGCTCCAAAGACAGAGCAAGACAGTCCATAGGTGGACGCGGCAGCTCACAGCCCCCCAGGGGAGACAACATGAGTCAGCTGGAACCACGTTCGTTTTAAGACAAATGAAATTAGGCTACATGCGCGTGTTTATTTCTCTCAAAGCTGGGGGATCGTGCATAGAGGTGTGCTGCTCGCCGGAGCCCCCTCCAGACAGATTCCTCTGTGTGGTATTTAATCCCCTTAGGGGAGTCATGACAGTAACACCTTTAGGCTTGAGAATATCTTTACAGATATTATCTCATTGGGTCCTCACAACAACTCTGGGAGGGAGGTGCTATTAGGTCCATTTTGCAGCTGTGAAAACCGAGACAAACGTAAGTTAAGTGACTTGCCCAGGATCCCGAAACTAGTGAGTGTATGAGGCTGGATTTGAACTCGGGTCTTGCTGCCTCCAGGCCCCGTAGTCTGGCACTGTGATGCCTTCTAGCCACCTCAGATTTGATTTCCCCTGTCCGTGACTTGCTGCCCATCCTTCCTGCCTGGAATGTTCTCTCCTTCAAGGCTCACTTCAGCTGCCTGCTCTGGCCTCAGACCTTGGCCAGCTTTGTGACCCTGGGCAATCGCTTAGCACCTCTGCACAGAGCTCTTAGGATGACGCCCTCGAACAGGTCCTTGTTGGAGTCCCCTGTAGAGTGGAAGCTTGTTGAGGGCAGGACCTGGGCCCAGCATGGTCTTCTCCGTGCTCCCGTCTTGATGTAGAATCTCACACCGTTTTCCCTGCACCTTTCCTGATTCTAAGAGCAGCCCCCCTATGTTCTCTCCTTGCAGGACTGGAAGGAACACCAGCACATGTGTGGTCAGTCAGCCACAGTCACTGTCCAGACTGATGAAGTCCATGTCACTGAGAGTGTGATCCAGAAGGTCACTGTGTGAATGACGGTGGGGGATGGGGATGGACAGGGGCTGGCCACAGGACCTGGACATTTCGGAGGGCTCCCCCTCTTCTCTTCCCTTGGTGTTCTTCTTGCTCTCAGTCCATCCTGGTCCCGGGCAGTTCTGGCGGCCTTTTCCTCAAGGAAATGGGCACGCCTGGGTCAGCTGACACTGAGTCATTCTCTCTGGAGAGGACTGTGTGGTGGCCGCTGGCTTCTTGCCAAGAGCAGCCTGGGGAGCCTGCGGTTGGGGAGGGCCCTGGAGGAGGCACCATAAGGCTCAGACCCCAGTGTCCCCTGTGGTTTCTGTCATTCTGAGGGGAGCCTGGGTGACATCTTCTGTGGGAAGACTCTGGACTTTTGCTCCAGGATCCTCCGTAGCCCCTGGGAGAGGTCAGGGACACAGGAGCTGACTGACAGTTCTGCCAGGCTAGAAAGGCTTCAAGCGTATGCGTCCCTCACACAGGCTGAATCCCCTTGCTCTCCCAGGGTGCCTTTGGCCACAGGAACTCGGGAAGCATTGCGTATAGGCTACCTGGGACCCCGAGCCTCTGCAGGAACAAATATCACTGTGGTTTTTAGAAAATCTATAAATAAAAGACTTCACCTCCACAAACACTTATTAAGCACCTGCTGTGTGAAAAGCACTGTGCTAAGTGAGAGGGATAAAAAAAAATGGCCCCTTCCCTCAAGCTGCTTACATTCTATAGGGGGAGACAAGATGTTGATAGATAAGCCGGTCCTGGCTATATCCCAGTTCTACTGGCCTGTGAAATGTGGGGGTTGCCCTAGGAGGCCTTGAAGGTCTCTTCTGTCTCTTTAGTCTGTGAACTTAAGACCCAGTAATGGGGGGGCACACTAGTGACTGGGGGTGTTATGAAGGCCTTGTAATAAGCGGAGGGGATATTTGAGCTGAGTGTCAGGTGGAGGTGAGAAGGGAGGGGGCAGCTGCCAGGTCTGGGGCAGCCCAGGACACAAAGGGTCTTGGAGAAGCCAGGGGCAGGTGCCCTTGGCAGGATTGGTTAGACTTAAACAGGAAGGGGGAGGCCTGACCCTAGGGGAAGCTGCCCCTGATCTACTTCAGCCAAGACCCTATGGTACTCTGGCCACCCTGGTCTGGGGGCTCTCCCACACCCTGATTGGGATTTTGTTCCATGCAGAGGAGGGAGGGAGGAGGTTACGGTTCCTATTTCAGAGTGAAATCACTTGTCCCCTTTGGCTGCATGGCAGCTAGGAACTGGGCCAGGAGGAGGGGGCAAGCCTTAGTGAGAATGGGAGGGAGCTCTGCTGTTTGCCTTCTGGAAAATGTGCTTGTTCATTCTCTTCCCCCTTCCTCCCCTCCTCAATCAACTCTTGTTCTCAGGGCTCAAGGCGTCAAAGCAGCTGTTGGGGGGGGAGGAGAAAAGCAAAATGTTTGTCCTTACCTGGCGCATGTCAACTGAACTTTCCCTCCCCCAGCTCACAGGGCCTTCCCAGGATAACCAGCTACCCTGGTGGTGACCTCCTGGGAAGGATACAGGGCAGTGATGGAGAGGCCTTGGTTGGGGGGGGGGGAAGAGGGGGCCGAAAAATCATTTCCTGGTTTGATTACTACTCCTCAGTTGACAGGTTTGTCAGCTCTGTGTGTGTGTGTGTGTGTGTGTGTGTGTGTGTGTATTTGGGGGAGGGGAGGGCAGATAGAAATTATAATGTATTTGAGACCCTTAAGACTTCTGGGCCTTTCCAGCCAGGGTCCCAGGCTGGCCATTGAAGAGGCCCCAGCCTGGTCTCATAGTATCAAATGGCTCACTCCCTGGTGTGAGGAGGGGGCTAGAAAAGGTGCCCTAAAAAAGGTCTGCTTATCCAACCCTGGCCTGATTACTAAGGCAGGCAGGGATCCCACCCTGAGGTCAAGACACACCAGAAAAATGTACAAAAACAACAGCAAAGATTATTCTATTCACCAACAGCACATGGAATGTGCGCACACTTTATGTATAACAAAATCCAATAGACCTGAAAGACAAACAGCTCTTGTTGAGAGAGCAGATACTGCATCCAAATTGCAGTTCTGAGTGAAACGAGGATGGCCGAGGAAGGCCAGCTTAGTGAAGTCGGAGCTGCGTACACAGTTTTCTGGAGTAGCCACAGCAAAGGGGAGCACTGTGAAGCTGGTGTAGGTTTTGCAATCAAAACTAATCTGGTCAACAAGCTTGTGTGCCTCCCCAAAGGAGTGAATGACAGGCTGTGACAATGTGATTGCCACTCACAGGAAAATGTCGCACCACCATCATCAGCGCCTGTGCTCCCACCATGATGAACCCTGATGAGGTCAAAGAAACATTTTATAAAGATCTGGAGACCCTTATCATCAATGTGCCAAAAGAGGACACGCTTCTAATTCTGGGTGACTTTAATGCCAGAGTAGGCTCAGACTACCAGACATGGCAGGGAGTCCTTGGGAGGAATGGAGTTGGAAACAGCAACAGCAGTGGTCACTACTGAAGACTTGGGCATCTCATGACCTTCTCATCACCAACACTGCCTGCCATTTACCTAAACACAATATGATTTTGTGGATGCATTCCCCAAAGCAAACATTGGAATTTGATTGACTATGTCATTGTAAGGAGACAGAATGTGAGAGTGATGACGGCAATGTGTGACACAGAGTGCTGGAGTGACCATGGACTTATCCTCTCCAAGCTAGATATTCAAATTAAACCAAAATGGTGGTGCCAAAGCAAGACTACTCCCAGAAAACTTAATGTCAACAGATCAGAGTGCTTTGCTGAATGGGGACAGTTCTGAAAGCTGAGCCAACATGATTGGCAACCGTGGAGCAGAAAAGGTGTGGGCATCTTTCAGAGATTTGGTGTACAGCTTTGAATTTAGTCACTTGGCCCATCCAGACTAGTTTGGTGAGAATGATGGGGAAACTCAGAAGCTGCTCAATGAAAAACGAGAACTCCACAGGGTTTACCAGCAGGACAGTTCATCCATCTCTAAGAAGGCAACATTTAATTGCATAAAAGGTAAAGGGCAATGGAAGCATAGAGAGAGGCAGGATTCTTGGCTCCCTAAGAAGGCAGATGAAATTCAGTTTTATGCTGATAGTAACAATACAAAGTGTGTTCATGATGCCCTGAAGGCTATTTATAGGCCAAAGGGATGTGGTGCATCTCAACTACTCAGTGCTAATGGAGCCACATTGCTTAGTGATACGGATGTGATCTTTTTTTTTATTAATTTATTTTGATTTATCAGCAATCACTTCCATATGCTTTTGAGTTTAAAATTTTTTTCCTCCTTCCTTCCCACCACCCTCCCAAAGATGGTGCACAATTTGATATAGGCTCTACATATACATTCCTATTAAACATATTTTCACATTAGTGATGTTGTAAGTAAGAATTAGAACCAATAGGAATAAGGATGTGATCTTGGAGAGGTGGGCTGAACACTTGCATTGTGTTCTCAACAGACTGTCATCAACCAACGAGGAAGCCATTGACTGTATGTCTCAGGTGGAAGTCAATCCCTTTCTAGTCACATTTCCAACTGAAGAAGAGGTTTTGAAGGCCATTAGGCTCCTCTCCTGTGGCAAAGCAAGCATTCCAGCTGAGATCTACAAGATGGGATCCACTGTTCATACAAAAGCTGACTGAAATTTTCTGGGTTACATGGCCAGTGGAGGTAATTCCCCCCCCCCCCCCCCAAGTTCAAGGATACCTCCATTGTCCATCTATATAAAGGAAAAGGAATTAGGTTTTCCCGTGACAATCACGGGTTGGGGGTGGGGTCTCTTTCTCTTAGTTATTTGCTAGCAAGATTCTTGCCAGAGTCCTTCTTATCAGGCTGATCCTTCACCTGGAGGATGGTCATCTACCTGAGAGCCTGTGTGGCTTCAGAAAGGGCTGAGGAATGGTCAATATGGTGTTTGCTGCCCAACAACTCCAGGAGAAAGGCCAGGAGCAGAACAGAGGTCTGTACGCACCATTTGTCAATCTGACCAAGGCCTTTGATACTGTCAGTTGTGAGGACTTGTGGAAGATCATGGCAAAATTTGGTTGCCTGGTGAAGTTCTTCAACGTTGTGCACCAGTTCCATGAAGGCATGCTTGCCCAGGTTCTAGATAACAGACAATGCTCTTGTGCTTTCCCAGTCACCAATGGAGTGAAGCAGAGCTGTATGCTTGCTCCCACACTTTTTAGCATGATGTTTTCATCAATGTTGTCAGATGCCTTCAGTGAGGATGAACATAGCATCAAGGTCAGCTACCACACTGATGGTGAATTATTTAACTTGAAAAGGCTATAAGCCAAGGTTAAATTGGAAGGAGTGTTGGTGTATGATTTTTTGTTTGCAGATGATTGTGTGCTCAGTGCAGCCTCTGAGGCTGAGATGCAACAGAGTATAGATCAATTCTCTGAGGTATTAGACTGACCACCAACTGAAGGTCGAAAGAGCTGTTGTGCTGACCTCATTGTTGTATGCCTGTGAAACATGGACAGTCTACCAGCACCATGCCAGGAAACTAAATTGATTCCATTTGAATTGTCTTAGATTCTGAAGATCACCTAGTAAAATAAGGTACTGGACACTGAGGTCCCTTCTCGAGCTAAACTACCAAGCATTCAAACTCTACTGCAGAGAGTGCAACTCTTTTGAGCTGGCCATGTAGCCCAAATGCCAAACATACATTTGCCTAAAAGACTATTTTATGGAAAACTCACACAAGGCAGGTGTTCATATGGAGGTTGGAAGAAGTGATACAAGGTGGGGTGGAGCCAAGATGGTGGAGTGAAAGCAGTAACTTGCTTGAGCTGTCCCCCAAACCCCTCCACATCTCTGTGAAAAATGACTCTAAACACATTTTAAAGCAGGAGAACCCACAAAAAGAGTGAAACAAATTTCCAGCCCAAGACAACCTGGATGGTTAATTGGAGAAGTCTATCACAGGTCAGCATGGGCGCACAGGCAAAACAGGCCTCAGCAAACCTGGAGCAGGCCTCAGGGGACTGAATCACGGGCAGCTGTGGCAGTTTCCAAACTTCTCAACCCACGAACGCCAAAGAGAAATTAGAAGGTCAGTAGGAAAAGTCTGTGACAGAGGTGAGAGAGAAGTTTGGTCCCAGCCCCAGTCCTGGCACAGCCCCAGAGCAGAGGCTGCTTCTGGAGCTTCCAGCCCACAGACTGAGGGGGAATCAAGTGGCTGATCAGAGGGAGATTACAGGGACCTCTTTGCTGGTGCTGAGGCAGGATTCTCTTGCTTTGCCTGTGCTTGGATCTGGGTCACAGTCCTGGGTGGTGGTCCTGAGGTGAGAAAGAGCACTGGTGTGGTGGAGCTTGTAGTGGTGGTGGAGAGGGAATCCTCCTCACAGTTCCAAGGCAGAAAAGAGTGCTTGTAGTCACTCAGACCAGAGCATAGGCCAGGGAAAGAGTAAACACCTAGTGCCTGATCATACCACCCTGGGAAAACTGAAAATTTACAGGTCCCTAGAAGTATCTCTGAAAACAGCTGCACAAAATCCCTGAAGCTTGGGACAATACATTCTCCACACTGGAAGCAGACCCCTACCTTAACAGAGAGTCTATAACTCAAGTAATTGACTGGGATCATGAGCAAACTGTGCAAAAAAAAGTCAGACCATAAAATCTTTCTTTGGTGACAAAGAAGATCAAAACATATAACCATAAGAAGACAACAAAGTCAAAGCTCCTACATCCAAAGCCTCCAAGAAAAATATGAATTGGTCCCAGGCCATCGAAGAGCTCAAAAAGGATTTTGAGAAGCAAGTAAGAGAAGTAGAGGAAAAACTGGGAAGAGAAGTGAGAGCGATGCAAGAAAATCATGAAAAACAAGTCAACAGCTTGCTAAAGGAGACCCAAAAAATACTGAAGAAAATAACACCTTAAAATTAACCTAGGGTCAGCTAGGTGGTACAGTGGATAGAGCACCAGCCCTGAAGTCAGGAGGATTCAAATTCAGCCTCAGACCAAACACTTGACACTTACTAGCTGTATGACCCTGGGCAAGTCATTTAACCCCAATTGTCTAAAAAAATAGCCTAACCCAAATGGCAAAAGAGGTCCAAAAAGCCAATGAGGACAAGAATGCCTTAAAAAGCAGAATTGGCCAAATGGAAAAGGAAGTCCAAAAACTCACTGAAGAAAATACTTCCTTAAATATTAGAATGGGGAAGGGGCAGCTAGGTGGTACAGTGAATAGAGCACCAGCCTTGGAGTCAGGAGGACCTGAGTTCAAATCCGGACTCAGACACTTGACACTTACTAGCTGTGTGACCCTGGGTGAGGCACTTAACCCCAATTGCCTCACCAAAACCCCCCCCAAAAAAACAACAAAAAAAATTAGAATGAAGCAATTGGAAGCTAATGACTTTATGAGAAATCAATACACTGTAAAACAAAACTGAAAAAATAGAAAACAATGTGAAGTATCTCATTGGAAAAACAACTGACCTGGAAAATAGATCCAGGAGAGATAATTTAAAAATTATTGGACTATCTGGAAGCCACGATCAAAAAAGGAGCCTAGACATCATCTTTCAAGAAATTATCAAGGAAAACTGCCCTGATAATTTAGAACCAGAGGGCAAAATAGAAATGGAAAGAATCCACCAATCATCTCCTGAAAGAGATCCTCAAAGGAAAACTTCCAGGAATATTATAGCCAAATTCCAGAGTTCCCAGGTCAAGGAGAAAATATTGCAAGCAGCCAGAAAAAACAATTCAAGTAGTGTGGAAATACAATCAGAATAACACAAGATTTAGCAGCTGCTACATTAAGGGACCGCAGGGCTTGGAATATAATATTCTGGAGGGCAAAGGAGATAGGATTGCAACCAAGAATCACCTACCCAACAAAACTAAGTATAATCCTTCAGGGGGGGAAATGGATATTCAGTGAAATAGAAGACTTTCAAGCATTCTTGATGAAAAGACCAGAGCTGAATAGA
This sequence comes from Vombatus ursinus, assembly GCF_900497805.2. NCBI lineage: Eukaryota > Metazoa > Chordata > Mammalia > Diprotodontia > Vombatidae > Vombatus > Vombatus ursinus. The sequence continues at coordinate 630,393 of NW_020953954.1, read as the reverse complement.
AATTTTGACTTTCAAATACTAGACTCAAGAGAAACATGAAGAGGTAAACAGGAAAGAGAAAGCATAAGGGACTTATTAAAGTTGAACTGTTTACATTCCTGCATGGAAAGATGATATTTGTAACTCATGAGACCTTTGTCAGTATTAGGGTAGTTGGAGGGGAAAAATTATATGTATGTATAGATAGATAGATGGATAAATAGAAGGCACAGGGTGAGTTGAAGATGAAAGAGTGATATCTGGAGAATAAAATTAAGGGGTGAGAGGATTATACCAGGAGAAGAAGAAAGGGAGAGGTAGAATGGGGTAAATTATCTCACATAAAACAGACAAGAAAAGGCTTTTACAGTAGAGAGGAAGTGGGGAGAGGTGAGAGGGAATGAGTGAATTTTATTCTCATCAGATTTGGCTTTCCCAACTTTGGAAATTGAATATATGACATGGGAGACACTGGTGCAGGACTGCTCAGCATGGTGTGCCCTCTTTGAAGAAGGCTCTGTGTTCTGTGAGCAGAGCAGAATTGCAGTAGCTCAAAAGAAATGTGAGATGCACAAATTTAGAGCCATCTCCACCCCAAATGTTCACATGGTCTATTGGTGCCTGACTTGTTGTAGAGCCTTCGAGCTTGCTTTGGTCTGATCAGCCACAGTCAGACAACCCCACCTTGACCCCAATAGAGTGATGTCAGTTCAGTCCTCTTCAAGAATGAAGGACAAGCACCAACCATGTGGTAGGGGACATGGTGTGAAGACAGTAAGTGGGACAGTTCCTGCTCCCAAGGACCTTCAGTTAATGCAGGAGACCAAAAGGACCTGCACATACTCAGTCTTGTAGATGCTTCTAATTGCAGACAACATGGTGCCGATTCCTCCAAGTCTTGTGAAATTCACAGTGACTCACAAGACTTTGGCCCAACAATCCCCATGGGAAAAGACCAGTCTTCACATGGACGAAGGCCCTCTGCTGACCGCACAGACTGGACCATGTGCATAGCTACAGGTCCTGGTCCCTGCATCTCTGACAGACCCTCGGAATAGACAGTGAACTGGAGTCAGAATTCAGCAGCAGGAAGAGAGAGGGAGAGATGACATGTGGGAAAGGATACACTTATTTCAGGGATCCCAAGCTTCTAGAAACAAAGCCCATCTTTCCAAAACCCATGTCCTTCCAGCAGCACTATGTGATTGTGAGTGATGGGATGCTACAGTTTCTGAAGAAGAATATAAGGTCCTTCAGGGGACTGGATAACATGACAGAAAAGGTGATGAATAATACTATAATAGATAATAATGTTTTATTCATGTGGGAGTTATCACTGAATCAGCTGTCTGTATACAGACACTGACTTCTCAAAAAAAAAAAAGATCAGATTTTTTTTAAGCTGATGAAATTAGTAATAATAATGGAAAAAAGAGATATGGCATACAATTCAAACAACTCAATCCTGAACAACATAAGTAATTGATAATGAAAAATGGAAAATGGACAATAAAAATTAGTGCTACCAATCCTAACAATTTTATGCAGGAATGTAATAGATGTAAATCAGTTTCCATAACAAGGATTTCAAAAGAGCCTAGCAAACACCGTAAGTAGCAAACACTAGACAACTCCAAGTGGAGAAAGATGGTAACCAAGTGCCATGCCAATTTAGAATAGAATTCCATTTGTAAAATCTTAACAAGAAACGAGATTGTTTATGATGATTTTGAGCAGCATCACTTCATAGAAAGAAGCAGTGAAGGGTGATTGTTTTAAAGTTTGTCAAGGGATCCACCTAAGCAGTCATCCCAAGGGCTTTCATTTAAAGGATGAAGATGGAGAGAGGATGTTGTTTTTCTGTCAAGTCTGAATCTTCATGACCTTATTTGGGGTTTTCTTAGCAAAGATACTGCAGTGGTTTGCCATTTTCTTCTCCAGTTTATTTTACAGGTGAAGAAACTGAGGCAAACAGGGTGAAGTGACTTACCCAGGATCCTACTGCTAGTCAGTGTCTGAGGCCAGATTTGAACTCAGGAAGATGAGTCTTCCTGATTCCAGGCTTTGGCTGCCTCTGGAAAGAGGATAACAAGAAAAATCAAAAAGATCTGTGGATATTTTTGTGACAAAATTTTTCACCATTTAGGATAATAGAGCCACCACACTTGATTCTAACAGTCTCGTATGTGCTCAGAGAAAAGGTGATAGTGACACAAAAGTGAACGAAGATGGGAAAAGCAGACAGATTAGAGTGAGTGTATATAGCTCTATGTTCTGGCAACACAATCATGAGAATGTGGAGGGACTGATTCACAAAGTGTCTGAAGAAGGGGGAGATATTAAAGGTGGGAAAAGCTCCTCAGGCTTTGCTAACACTGAAAAAGGCACCAAGAGACAGCAACAGCTAACAGCCACATACTTTCAGATGCATTGAGGACGTTGGTGGGAATTGAGTAGGTTTTCACAAGCAATATTTTGCAGTAGACCACATCGTTACCACCTCATAATTAGCTGAAAGATGTGGAGAACACCCCACCCCACTATGCTTATTGTTTGTTGATGGGGGGGGTGGAAACTTTCAAATGGGTGGAGCAAAGCACTTCTTTTAAGGCTCTCTTCCGACAAGCTGTATCCCACCGTAGTTTCAGAAGCATTCAAGAGTTCTTGAAAGCTACAACAACAGAAATAACTTTGTTCTCACTATAAACATCAGTCAAGGAGATAAATGGTTTCCAAAGATGTTTGCCACTGTGTTGGAGAAATCCATGTTAAAAAGGGATTCCCTGTGGATGGAACATCTGGAAGACCTATGTTTGAATCCAGCCTCAGATACTAGTTATGTGTCCCTGGGATCATGGAGCACCAGCTTCTCAGGGTTGCTGTGAGGACCAGATGGGTTAACGTAGAAAGTACTTTGCCAACCTTAAAGTGCTATAGAAATGCCCCAACTAGGTCTAGGTGTGTCTTGATACAGTTGACCTTGAACTGGTTGCATCAAGGGTTGGAACACTCCAGGGCCTCTCAGCATCTGTAACTACTCAAAAAAAGTTGTTGCTGTTCACTCACACAACAAAGACCAAATGGAGGAAAAATATATGGTGCCCAAATTATGAGAATGCATTTGGGGAGGGATGCCTCAGAACTTTCCATTAGTATGCATATCTGAGACAAAGAGGACAAATGGACAGGAGGAGAGGGCTGGGATGGCCTTCAGGCAATTGCCAAGATCCTGCCATGTCCCTGAACTCCTCCCCAAAGCAGAGCCAGCTTTTTTTTTTTCTTTTAACCAGTGTGGCACATTGATAAGACGTGGAGCAAGAAGATCTCTGAAAAGATTGAAAATGGTTATGACCTGTGGCAAGGGAGAGGCCCGTGATGGATGAGAGTAGGCATCAACATTTAGCTGGTGAGGAAGAGCAGGAATAAAGATGGTACCCTAGAAATGGACTTGAGGAGGAGAAGATCAGCTGGTCACACGGTGAGGGTGAGGAATGGCTGGCTCCACTGATAGCCTTGGGGCGGTCAAACAAGGGAAGGAAGGGCTCCAGCTCGCTGGGCAGAGGGTGCTCAAGGGCCAGCTCATGGGAGCACTTGCATGAGTCACAAGACTGTCCAGGTGGGAGGTCGCCCCCCTTTTGGAGCATGTGAGCCTATCTCTAGGGTTGTTGAGAGATTGAATTAACGTTTGATGTAACAGCAAGGTGCTCCCTGGGCACCAGGAAGCTGCAGCACAGTGTCAGTGACCAGTTGTGCAGAAGAGGTGGAGTAGGTGGAGTCAAAGAAAAGTGCTCAAGAAGGAGATGGGCTGACCCTGGGTGGAGAGTGGAGAGCCACAGGACGTGGGAACATGGATGTGGGAGGGAGGGAGGGACCTGGGAGTGCTGGAACCTAGAGGAAGGCCCAAGGATTGGGTGGACCACACCCCCAGGGGATGAAGGTCTATCTGGACCCTTGGATGGAGTTTCTACCTCTGTGAGTTTGTAGATCCATTGCAAGATTGGCCCCATTCTCTCGTCCCACAAGTACCTGGCTGTGAAAGGTTCTTCCTTCATAGTACATACTCTAGAAGCCCTCTTTGGGTGTGAGACAACAGCCTTAATCCTAATTCTGAGCTGAGCATGCACTCCTCTGTTCAGAGGGTTCTGGAAACCTCAGCTGTCTTCTGGGTTCTAGGTTCTGGGTTCCCTCATGGATGGACCCTGACCTCCTCAGGAGCAGGCAGACCATTAGAGAACTATGATTTCCTCTAGGATCTCAGCCGTCCATGGTGAAGAAGGGGTGAATATAGAAAAGTGTTATCACCAGCCTCTTACTCAGAGACAACGTTCCCCTGGGTCCCTGGAGAAGGAGACTCAAAAGCAGCATCCTTGGGTGTTAGCACAAATTTGCAAACTGTAAGTAATTCTGAAACGAGACTCCCAACAGCTCACGCATCGCTAGCCAGGCTGGAAATGTCCTCTGTTCTGCCTTTGAGAAAATGGACCCCCTCCAGGCTCAGTTAAGTTCACAGGGCAGGGAGGGGCAGGGCTCCCAGAAGGAACTGGGGGGGGGGCAGTGAGAGATGCCGGCAGATTCTGGTTCCTTGGGACAACTGGCTTCCACAGGGAAGCAGCAGGAGGGAAAGCTCTTTCTAGAAATGAGAGAGAAAATCCTGATTGAAGTGTCCATCGTCCCCACTTTATTTCAAAAACCACTCATGAAAATTACATTTCAGAAGTTTTGAAGAGAAAAATTGTTGAAACTTATACTGGCTTTTCTCAAGCCTTTCTTGGGGAATTCATCCTGGACCAAAGACGCCCTCCCCTTGTTAGTGACTGCGTTTGACCTGTTGAGAATTCACCGACTCTGCCCCTGCCCCTTCATGGGAGGGGCGAAGGTTCTACCTCTTCCTGGGCTGGACCAGGTAGGCCAGGGAGCAGCACAGCTTCCTGCTAACTTCTTCTCCTGAAGCCTCAAGCCTGGCTCCCAGCTGTTTGCAGTGGCCTACCCTTGGCACACAGTCTTGCCACTTGCCCACCCTGGGGGCTGAGGTGCTGCCCTGGGATCCTGGCAACATCCAGAGTCTTGGGGAAAGCTAAAATGGGGAGAACTGAACGGGGCTGTTGGCTATCCTGGGAGAAAGCAGCTGCCACCTCCAAAGAGGTGCTGAAAAAGCTGACTGGACCAATGGCCCATTGGCCCTGCTCTGCTGCTGGGCCCAGCGTGTACACCTGGAGACCTAATTCTGTCCCAGAATGACCGATTGGACACTCTGCACACACCCTCACACCCTGCCCCCAAGCATCTTCAAATCTCTTCATCCCTGCCAGCAAAGGCACATCTCTGTCACTAGCGGGTCTGCAAGGGAATAGGGTAAGTATGGATGGGCTGGTAAGTGGGCCTTGTCTGCTTGGGTGGGGCAAAGGGAGACACTCTCTTTCCAGCCCCTGGAAAGTCTCTTCCTTTCATTTGGATGTAGTCATTCTTGCTGCAGGCAAGAATGACCAGGCTCCAGTCCCTGTGGGTCACACAGCCCAGTGCTGTTTAGATCAGACAGCTTTCCAAACGGCACGTTTAGACCCTGCAGAAGGTGGTGGCCCAGCTTCTCATTTGGGAGCCTCAACTCCAGTGTCGCGCATGTGTCCACCCTCTGGTCCTCGGATTGTTGATTATGTTTGGGACGCGAAATAGGACTTGGTGAAGACTAGCCACCTGTGAACCAGGCATTTTTCTACAGTAGGGTCTGCTGCCTGCCTGCTAAGTCAATGGTCAGGAGCCCAGGGCTCCTGCCCTGCTCCTCCTACCCTGCTGCCCTGCTCCTGCTGCTGCTGCTGCTGCCCTGCTAGTCCCAAGTGTGGATCTTTCAAAAGTCCCCTGGAAGGGCAAGCCAGGGAAGCCCAGTTGCACAGCCCTCTCTTCAAGGAGGTTCAAGCAGGATGTTACTGCCCTGATTGTCTGCCAGAGCAGGGGCACATCTGACCTCTCTGAACAGGGATCTGAAGGGAGGCTGATCCTGATCGTGAGAGTCCCTCCCTCTCCAGCAGAATATTTTCACACCCTCTCAAGTCCCTGCCACTGTGCCTCAGTGCTCCACTTCACAGAGCATAACTTTGCAAAACTCAGCAGAGAACTCGACACCTTGAATTCGTTCCTGTAGCTGTGGGATACTGAGTCACTCCCAATCACTAGGGAGGGAGAAGCTTAGCAGTGTTTAACAGCATTAGGCTGTCCCTGGTTTGGAGTGGAAAACCTAGCAGGACTGTACCCTGATGGAAGAAATGAGTGCTGAGCCCCCAGGCTGTGCTAGAACCGTCTGAGCCTCAGTTTCCTTATCTGTAAAGTGAGAGCTAATACCTGCACTGCCTCTCTCACAGGCAGTAAAATACAAGAGAAAAGAGGAGCTTCTGGGCTCAAAGACAGGCAGCAGCCTCTCATCCCCTAAACCCTCCTCAGCTCCATGCCAGCTGCTTGTGGAATTGGCTAAGGTTGGAGCACAAAGATGCCCTCCGAGATCTCCAGGTCTAGCTCCCTCCAGGGATGGGAAGACCACCAGTCGTGTCTGGGTCACTTGATTCCTAGGTGACCTTCAGTCCCCAGCTGTGATTTGACCCTGAGCTGCCAGCAGGAGTTGAGGGTCCTAGCCCGAGTCTCTTCTTTAAACAGCAGTAAGAGGGAACCCCTTTAAGCTGAGAAGACTTTCTCGTATTATATTGATCACAGTCTTGTCCAGAAGGTGTGGTGGGCTGACCTGTTCTCAGCATCCTTGCTGCGGAGCACTGAATGGGCCCCTGAATCCAGCAGACCAGCAGGCAGGCAGAGAGCCAAAGCCAGATGGGAAGGCTGCCTCAGACAAGTCAGGCTTGGTCTAAGCGAGCACACGGGGACAGCTGGGAGCACTGGAGGCAACCAGAAGGGGCAGCCTAGACATACCAGCCCTTTCAGGGAGGCCAGAGAGGGACTCCAATTCTCAAGTGACTCCTGGATGTGTAGGTGGGGAGGCCATTTCATTGGGCTTGCATTTCCCCTATCAACCCTTCACGTAGAAACAGTCCCCATCCCTTCCTCCTCGAATCTTTCCCAGGATTCCCCTAAGGGTCAGGGGTGGAGGGCCCAGTCTTCCAGGTCTGGTTCCCCTGTGGGCCATCAAAAAACCTTGAATTTGTTGGACAGTGAAGCCCAGCCCTGGAGAGGGATCAATTTGTGAAAGCTGGGTGGGCAGTGGTTAAGCTGGGACAGCTGCGTCAGCCAGGATATAAATATCTCTAAACCAGCCTCAAGCCCTGTCAGCACCCAGGGGCTCAGGAGGAAGCCCTCCCCCTTCACGTGGTTTCTGCCGCCAGAGAAGAGCACATGCTCAGAACACCTCAGACAGCTCCCACTGTGCTGACCTAGGGAGGAGGCCATTGGACAGTCACACAGGAAATCGGCCGCCTCCTCGGGAGAGCTCAGGCCCACAGGAGCCTCAGTTGACCTTTCTGCCTGCGTCAGTTCCCCAGACCCCCATCTTTCAACCAGCCATGCCCCCCTCCTAGAGCACCACCTCCGCCCAACCAGTCTGCCTCTGAAGCAGCCGCCAGCACCAGCCCCAGCCCCGGGCTTACTGTTCAGGCACTAGGCAACTGTGATCCCATGAGCCTGGAAAGGGCGTCCTGAAGGCTGCCTCTGCCCTCCCCCAAGGGTCCTAGCAAAGGAGCCCTAGCACTCGGCGGAAGAAGCTCCTGAACTCTGTATTGAAGATGGTGTAGATGACGGGGTTCAGGGCGCTGTTCACGTAGCCCAGCCAGGTGACGATGCTGACCAGCCTCCGGGGCATGGGGCAGGCTGGGCACAGCGCCCGAGTGACGTGGACCACGAAGAAGGGCGTCCAGCACACGAGAAAAGCACCTGGAGGCAGGAGTCTTCAGTAAGCCAGCCAGCCCCGGGCTCTGGCACGCACACCTCCCTCCCAGCTCAGGTGGGGCAGCCCCGGCCCCCTCCCCACCCTCCTCTCAGAGCTCCCTGCCCGCCCTGTGGGAGGAAGCCGCGGACACGCACCGACCACCACTGGCAGCACCCTCATGGCCTTCCGCTCCCGGCCAGTAATCTTGGCTCGTTTCCTCGGGGGCCCGGCAGAAGGCAGCGCCTGTGGTAGCGTCTGGGGCTGGGGCTGGGGCTGGGGCTGGGGCTGCGGCGGGTAGGACACGGTCTGGATTGGTCCACGGGATGAGTAGCCCGCAGGCCCAGGGCCCTCTGGCTCGGGCCCCGGAAACCGGCGGCGAGGCCAGGGCTGTGGTGGCCGGCTGGGCCTGCGGGCAGCCCCGGGGCACATGCTGCGACGGAGTTTGGCTCTCCTCGCCTCTTCCCAGGTTCGAAGGCGTCGGAACATAGCGCAGTAGAGGATGAGCATTAGCGGGCAGGGCAGGAAGAAGGAGCAGACGGAGGAGTACACGACGTAATTCCGGCTCTCCAGCTGGCACACGGCTGGGTTCCGACCGGGCACATCATTGAGGCCGAGCAGCACTGGCGAGGCCACGGCGAAGGCCAGCCCCCACACTGTGCCAATGAGCACCAGCTGCCGCCTCCCCAGCCGTTGCCGGCTGTAGTTCAGAGGCACCGAGACTGCGATGAACCTGGAGGGAAGCCAGGGAGCTGGAAGGAGGCCGAGAGAGACTCCTCCCCTCGCAGAAGGGGCCGCGAGCTGCGGGCTGCCGGGGGGGGGGGGGGGGGGGGGGGGCGGCCGGAAAGCTGCCCTCACCTTGGTGGAGCCAGACTGGACCAACAACTTGGGGCCAGAACACTGGCCTGGTTTGGAGGGAAGTAGGTACCCCCAAAGTGAGAGTTAGGGGGAACGGGCATTAGGATTCATTCTACAAGCATTTCCTAAGTATCTGTCCTGTGTCAGGTTCAGGAAAGAAAGAGGCAGGGCTGGGCTGCGGAGGAACTCAGGGCCTACCTGGGTTGGGGGAGAGGCTGGAAGGAGGCCCACCTGTCCACACTGATGGCACAGAGGTTGAAGATGGAGGCTGTGCAAAGCATGACGTCCATAGCCATCAGAGCATCACACAGAACAGTGCTTAGAGCCCATACGCCGCCTTGGTACTGGGACAGATGGACAGAAAGAGCCCTGTCTCAGCCCCTGACACACCCCCTCCCCCCCCACGTCCCCCCAGGGAACACACACACCCTGGTATTGGGACAGATGGACAGAGGTCTGAGGTCCCTGTCTCAGGTGTGTCCCTAACACACACACCCTCAGGGAACACACCCACCCTAGAACTGGGACAGAGATAGAAGCTGTGAGGCTACACCCCTATGCCCTCAGGCCTCTCCATCCCAAGATCACAGGCCAGCTCAGAGCTGGGTGCACCATGGACCCAGACTGGGGTGTAGATTTGGCCAAAATAGCTGTGCCTACTCCAGCCTGCTCAGGAGAAGAAAAGCTTGGTCTGATCTGGAAATCCCTTCCCCTTGCCACTTCCCCATCTCCTGCCTCTGAATTCTTGCTGTGATCTTGGCCATCTCCCCTGTTCACTGTTTCTCAGGGAGGGATGCTTCCTGGGGAGTGGATCTGTGGGAATGTGGGAAAGGGCTGGTTGGACCTCTCCCTTCCCTTATACATTGGCATCTAGAGCCCACTGTTATCTGAGAGGTCACTCAATGGTTTTATGTAGTAGGATGAGCCTTAGATTTTGCATCAAATGACTTGGGTTCTGATCCTGACCAGGCCACTATGCCAACTGGGTGGCCTCAATTATCCCAGATGCTCTAGGATGAACCTCCTTTATCCCATCTCTCTTTGACTCCCTGGAGTCCTTTGACGTCCAAATGATCTCTATGTAAGGTCCCTTACAATTCTCAGCCTCAGATCCTCCTCTATTTCTAGCTCTAGAAATTTCTGACAAAGAACCCAGGTTCCTGGAAAGTCTTCTCTTCACTGTAAATCCTGGAGACCTCAACAAGGTCCTACCTGATACTCCCCAAAGTGAAATATTGGCTCTTCCTTCTCTATCTTCTCTACTGGAGATTAGAGGCTTAGTGGACAGCATGGAGACATCAGAGTTCAAAGTGACCCATCCCTCCCTGGATTAGCCTGTCTTCATCCCCCACTCTTCACTGTCCTTCATAGCACCCTGTGAGGACACATTCACATGAAGATTCTAGAGTAACTTGAAAAAATGTGGTCTCATAGCACCTCCCTGCCCCATACACTTTCTTCAGAATCAGCAGCAGCATCTATACTGACACCTGTACCAATGTTTGGGATGAGGCAGTAAATCCACAACTCCCCCTCCATGGGCCTGAGGATGCTGGGAGAGCACGAAGTGGCCAGGGACTGCCTTAGGTCCACAGGACCCGTGACATAAACCTGACGACCCCAGTGGACAATAGATTGAGAAACAGAGACTGAGCCCAGAGCCTACCTGAGCTGGGAGGCCTCAACCTTCCTTACATATGGAAGACCTAGCAAGTCTTTTGTCCCAAGGGCCTGTTCAGCCCCTTTCATCCTCTTCTCACCACCCCCCCAATATCCCCTGTTCTGAGGGGTAGCAGCCATGCCTACAGTATCCCTCATTCCTCAGCTCTGGTCACCTATTCTACGCCTGGTTTTGTCTCTCCCTTGGTTCTTTCCCCACTGCTGTCTTCTGTACCCTCAGCCTTCCCTTTCTCAGAGCAGGAGATGAGGAAAAAAGTCACAGCACTCATGTCCTCTCTTGGCATCCTTACCCCAGCCTTCATTACATTGTGCCATGTTTCTGAAAACGGGAATCTCCTTCTTTTCTGCCCAGCCCAGGACTGCTGACCTCAGCCTCTGTCCCAGCCCTTGACTTCATCCCTGGCCATGCTCCTGCAGCACCTCAGGCCCTCTGGAGGTGATCCAGTTTATCCCCTGCCTCCAGACGGATGAGTATTCTAAATTGTTTTTGGATTTATAGAGAGGGCCTGTCTTTAGCTGTAAAGTGACACCAGGCACCTCGTTTTGCTCACTCCTTGGGGAGAGAGATGCAGGGGGTGGGGAGGCTGGAGAAATCCTCTAAATGACTCGCCCATTCTTTGGTGCCTTTGAGTACAGGAGCTGAGGACCAAAGCAGGCTGGACTATCCTTGCACGCTTCTTGGAGCAGATTTTTAGTAAAAGGCACAGAGGCTGAATTAAGGAGAGCTGGAGACAAGATGAAGAGATGTGGGCCAGGTGGCAGCTCTGAAAGGCCACACTCAAAGATCTTCATTCATGGCTTCAAGTCGCCTCAGAAGGAGGCTTTCAGTGGAGTGCCCTAGGCATCCATCTAGGAGCCTGTGCTGTTCTATATTCTTATTCTTTACTGGGGTAAAAACATGAATGACTTGCTTGTCCAATGTGCAGATGACTGAGTGTTAGGAAGGCGAACTGACTCATTGGATAACATAGGCTAGCCAAATGGGATCCAGAAACATCTTCATGGGCTGGAAATGGGTAAGGTGAATAGGAAGAAAGGTCGAGCAAGAAATGCTTGGACCTTTGGGTTCAATTCATCTCACAGGAACAGCTGGGGTAAGGAGAAAACCACTCCCACTAAATATCTTCTGAGAGACCCCCAACATTGCTCTTTGGGCAGAGCAAGACAGTTAAGAAGTCATGTGGTTGCTCAGACTTGAACTGACAAAGCAGATTAGCATCCAGGGAATCCTTGAAGTCTCTAAGCAAATCTCTCTCTCTCTCTCTCTCTCTCTCTCTCTCTCTCTCTCTCTCTCT
>NW_020953954.1:614841-618716 GCF_900497805.2 Vombatus ursinus | reverse complement strand
CTCTCTCTCTCTCTCTCTCTCTCTCTCTCTCTCTCTCTCTCTCTCTCGCTCTCTCTTCCTCATCATCTTCTCTCCCTCACTCTCCTCCTCACTCTTCCTCTCCCTCCATCCCTCATCCTTCTTCTGTTTCTCCCTACATCTCTTTGTCTCTGTCTCTCTCTCCCCCCTCTCTCACCTTCTCTCTCACTCTCCCTCCCATCCTTCCTTTCCTCCCTCTCCTGACATCTGTCTCTCCCTGTCTCTTTCTTTTCCCTCCACTCATCCCTCCTCTGTTTCTCCTGACATCACTGTCTTTGTACATTTGTCTCTTTTCTCTTTCTCTCTGTTGCCTTCCTTGGTCTCTATTACCGTTTTGTCATCTTCCCTCCCCTCCTCAATCTCAGGAAACCAGGTCTGGCATACGAGTCTAGTGGACCATGGAAGGGATGGGGACAGTGGCCAGAAGACAGGACAGTGTCAGGTTCGAGATTTCAAGAGATGAAATGTGTGTGGAAAGAGTTGGTGAAGGCGGGTTAGGGGCAGGATGGGACAGACACGAAAGGGGTAGCAGGGTATGGGATCTAAGGAATGAGAGGCAGGGACCTTGAGACAAGAAGTATACTAGGCTAGGGGTTATAGCGGGATTCCAGGGTGGGGGGAGGTGGCGGGCAGGACCCTGAGTCCTGGAATGGAAGGTTCAAGGAACAGACAATGAATGGGGCTGAAAGAACTGACAGTGAGGGTGGGGGTGGGAAGTGATGACCTTTAGCCAAGGGAGGGGGGAAGGTCCTGAGTCGGAAGCGGGGGTAGGGGGTGGTGGAGGTCCAACAGAGGAGAGAGGAACTGGAAGAGGGGTGGGAGTGTCTTGGGTCTAGGAAGCAGGTTGAAAGGACAGATCGAGCCAGGGGGGCGTCCTGGGGCCGGGCTCACCTCACCTCGGAGTACACGAAAAGGGGCAACACGAGCAGCGCCAGCAGTAAATCCGCGACGGCCAGGCTCACGATGAAGAAGTTGGTGGGGGTCTGCAGGGCACGCTCCGCCGCCACGCTCACACACACGAGCGCATTGCCAGCCAGCACAGTAGCCATGAGCAGGATGCCCCCAACCAGAGCTCCCACATCCGGCTCGGGCGCCCCCAGGCCCCCTCTGCCGCTGCCCAGGAGCTCGCTGGCGTTCAGGAAGCTGCGGTTCCCCAGCATGGCCTAGGACAGGACCACTTCAGCACCGCGGTCAGCGCCTCACCCCTGCAGCCTGGGTTGGGGCGGGGCGCCGCATTCCGGGAGACTGAACTCTACCGGAGCAGTCCGAAGAAGGAAGAGGGGGGCCTTGCGGCTCGGGACCGGGGGCAGGGCGTCCCCAGCTGCTGGTCCTAGAGTGAATGAATTCCCCCTTGGACCCTATCTCCCTCCAGTGCTCGGCTGATGAGCTCGGCTCCACTGCTCCACGCGCGGTAAATTCCCTAGCTCCGCCCCGGCCTCGCCCCTTCTCGACCCCGCCTTCTACGGGCTCTGAGGAAAGACCCCCCCACACACAAACATACACACACGCACACACGCGCGCACGCACACAACCGCCCCCCGCCCCTTCCTGAGTCCCACCAGCCACTTTGCAGAGATGGCAGAAATGAAGGCCGGGGCCCAGGAGCACTGAGGCACTGGGGTCCTTCGCCTCCTAATACAGAGGAGTCGAGGCTCGGAAAGGGCGTGACACTCTGGGAATCCGGGAAAGGCCTTAGTCTGGAGGCAGGGGGCAATACCTCGGGAAGTCCTCATTGGTCATTAAATGCATCGCACACGTGGGCAAAGTAAGGCATCGCGAGCGCAGGGTGCTGTCGGCCAAAGGACCTACGAATGTTGTTGTTCGGTCGTTTCACTCGTGTCCGACTCTTCGTGACCCCATTTGGGGTTTTCTTGGCAAAGATACTGGAGTGGTTTGCATTTCCTTCTCCAGCTCATTTTACAGATGAGGAAACTGAGGCAAATAAGGTGAAGTGACTTGCCCAGGGTCACACAGCTAGTGTCTGAGGCCGGATTTGAACTCAGGAAGATGATGAGTCTTCCCCGACTCCAGGCCCGGGGCTCCATTGCACCACCTAGCTGCCCGGGACCTAGGAATACTGGCTCCCTATTTCCAAGACCAATCTTAGTCTCCAGGAGGCTCAAGGGAGGCTGCTATACCTCTGCCTCAGGTTTCTCAGTTTTGTTGGGCTAATCTGGCATCTGGCGTGTGTGACTCTAGGCACAGGTGGGAGGGGTAGGGAAGGGATCATGGGGCCAAGGCCCTTCAGGAGCCCCCTCAAAGAAGACCCAAGCACTGCCACCACCCCCTCCTCACTGCCACCCTCCACCCCAGGCTGAATCTGTCCTCCCTTCCCTGAATCCTCTCTAGCTTCCACTCCAGCCATGAAGGCTGGCCCCTCCACCTGCTTCCTATGTCCTTCCTCCCGCCCACCCTTCAGAGCCAACTAGATTCCAAGGTTCTGCCTCCGGGAAGTCTTCCGGGATTCTCCTGGACCTGCCCTAGGAAGAAGCACCAGGCCAAGGGCCCTTAAGCTCTCTGTGACTCCTTGACTGTAAGCTCTCTCAGGGCAAGCAGCTGGCCTCCAAAGGTGGCACCTACACACTAGACTCTTCATCAGTGTCTGCCCAGGCCAGGCAGGATTCCTGGGACCTTTCCCCAGCGTGCCCCTGGGCTCCCAGGCTGGCCGTGTCTCTTAATTGGCCGCCCTAGCCTCTTGGTCCTTCCTCCATGCCGATGCTTAGATCATCTTTCTAAGGCACACCCCTCGCTACCGACTCCACTCATCGAGTGCTTTGGTGTTCACCATTGCCTCTAGGATGGAACGCAGAATGGCCAGGCCAGCACTGCGGGCCGTCTCCCTCCTACAGGCTTATTTCCCGTGGTTCCCCTTCACACAGATTGTCACTGCTCAACAGGACCCCTAGTGGGCCCGTTCTCATCTTGCCCTGCCCTGCCCTTCTGCCATCATCTCCGCCTCTCCTCGAAGCCTCCTCGGAGCTGAGCTCTCTTCCTTCCCTGCTTTGCCAAGAGGGCTTGGGCGGCTCTCCCTTCGCTCCATCACACTGCGCTTGGCATCGGACTTCGTGCGCCTCTCCAGTCCCGTTTCAATGTACCAACTCCTCATGGGCTGAGGCGGCCACTCGGCCCGCACTCGGAGGCTTCCGTAAGCATCCCCAGGCGCTGATGCTCAGCCTTGCCTGTCCCAATCCCTCCAAAGACTCAATCTGGCCTTTGGGGCCAGGAAGGGATGAGACGGGACTGGGTGGGGCCATAGATCCACAGCGGCAGGCCTCAGCTCGGGCAGCCAGGGGCCCGGCCGGGCGGGGATGACAGCTGGAGGGGCGGCCTTGACCTTCCCGGCCGATCGATGGCCCCGGACCAACTGTTTGCGAAGTCGCCGGAGCGGAAACTGTGGAGCCTCGGAAAGGGCACCGGGCGGGCGTGGGGGGCGGGGAGTAGAGGAACCCTGGCGCCCCAAGCCTCCGCCTCCGCCCTCCAGGTCCCCGGCCCAGGGGGATTTATACCGAGCAGGCCCCGGAGCCAAGCACTGGAATCGGGCGGCTGCCTCGAAGGAGAAGGCGGAGGAAGAGGAGAGGACGAAGGACTCCGCTTGGAGCTGAAATTCAGCGAGCGTCTCTCCTGGGCTTGGTGAGAAGCCGGCGGACTTCGGCCGGCAGGAGCTGAGGGGCGCGGGGAGAGCGGCCCGCGGCTCCCTAGCGAGGCATTCTCTGGCTCTGCTCCTGGGTCTCCGGGCCTCTGTCTCTCCCTGGGTCTCCCCGCCCCACTGAGGCAGGCATGTCTCGGTCTCCATCTCGGTCTTTCTTCTCCCTGTCTCTGTACCTCTCCGATAGCGGATCTTTTCGGTCTCACTGTCT
>NW_020953954.1:592496-614831 GCF_900497805.2 Vombatus ursinus | reverse complement strand
CTCACTGTCTCTGCCTTCCTGTCTCTCTTTCCTCTCGTCTGTCTCTGCCTACTTATCTCGCTGTCTCTGTCTACTTATCTCGCTGTCTCTGTCTACTTATCTCGCTGTCTCTGTCTACTTATCTCGCTGTCTCTGTCTTGTCTGGCCGCTAGTCTCAGTCTCTGTGAATTCCTTCTCCGTCTCTAGATGTCTTTAGGCCTCGGGCTCCTTCGCGGTGTCCGTTTGCGCCCCTCAGTCTGTCTCCCTGACTCGGATCTCAGCTCCCCGAGCTTCGCTGCCCAGCTCAATCGCCTCAATTCCCGATTCTCTCCTTCTCAGTCTCCTGCCTCTGTGTATCCGGGAGCTCGGCTGCTTGGATATTTCTAGTACTCCCTATCTCCTGCTCTTCAGCCCTCAGTTCCCATGGCCAGAGGAATCGGGGCGCTTGCGATCCTCGCTGCCTTCTTGATCCAAGGCTGCTCTTCGCTCCCGGCTCCCCAGAGGTGAGCCCCCACCCCGCACCCCGGCGGCGCGGGATTGGCAGACGTCAATAGATAACGGACTCAGGGCTCCCGGAGAGGGCGGCACTGATCAGAATGAGGACCGCCTTCCCCTTCCCGTCCTGGGTTTTGTCCTGGCTTGAGGCTGACCGGTCTAACTCCAGCACACATGAGTCTGACGGGCTCTGGCCCACCTGGGACTGGGTTAGGTGGGTAGGGCCTGGGAGCCTAGATTGCCGCGCCGCAAAGGAGCAAAGGGCCTAAGCTACGCAGACAGTTACAAAGTTGAAGTTACAAGAGTTACAAGATAGTTACAAAGTTAACTACGAACGCGCTTCCTTCAGCCCTCCCGCCTGGGTTCGGCTACAGCCTGGGTCCTCGGGTGGAATGGCTGCAGATGGGGATGGCTGGGGCGCATCTTCCCCTCCGCCACTGCGGGGGTCTAAAGGCCCTGAGAGTGCCCACCCCGCCCAGTATCTCCTCCCTCGATCTGTCTCCATCCCCCTCCCCAACATACATCCCTTGGGTTCCTGGCAGGGCTCAGCGCCATATGGAAGGTGCCTTCACTAGCGAGCTGAGCCGCCTTAGAGAGAGTGCTTTCGTTCAGAGCCTGGTCCGCGCGCTGGTAGGCCTGGGGCCCAGGTGAGCTCTACCCTCGGGGTGTTCAGGGAGGGGTGAAGGGAGCTGAGAGAAAGGGAAGAGGGAAGGGAGGCGGACCCGGGCCTGACTGCTGCGGCGGCTACCTACCCAGTGGGGCCCCCAGCCCCTGCCTCCCCGCCTCCCCGCCTCCCCAGGACTCAGAGACACTCGGACGGCACCTTTACCAGCGAGCTCAGTAAAATAAGAGGGACCGCCCAGGTGCACCGGCTTATCCAGCAGCTGGTGGGTAAGCGCAGGTGAGAGCCGCGCTCCTGCTCCCACATTTCCCTCTCCCAGCCAAGACTCCCCCCCCACACACACACACCGAAGTTCATTCCAGCCTGGGGGTGTACACACACATATACACACCGTACTGTGCCTACCTACACGAACGTTCTCACTAGCCCCACCCGATTCCCAACTCTTCCTGATTTCAGCAAGACTGACTTCCCCCCTCTTTTTTTCTCTTCTACTTTTGCGGCCGAGAAGGTCGGTCAGAGCGCCAGAGAAGGCCACTGGAAGGAGCTCCAGGGGGGGAAACGCGCCCCTAGCCCCCTCCTGGGAGGATTCACTCGGTTTGAAGTGGCTGCGTCTGTGCCTCGCACAGGACGGGTAAATGACCCCATCCTTCTTCCGATGGAGCGCAGTGGGGGCTCCTAGCTCCCCTGCCCTTCGTCCCTTCCCAAGATCATTCTGAGTCTGGAGGGAGCCGGTCCTGTCCTGCCTCAAGGTTTCTGGGCGGATGGGCCTCAGGCGGCTAGCCGGTCTCATGAGCCCCTCCTGTGACCTCTTCACAGCGCAGTCCTTCGAGGGAGCTCCCCCGGCAGTCCCTGTGCCCTGCTCTACGAAGTCATTCCTTGGCCAGAGGCTGAGCCTGAAAGGAAAGGAGCCGTTGAGTGGGAGGGGACTCAAAGCCAAAGAAACTGGAGTCTATGATTCGATAATAAAAGAGCATCCGATTCACAAAGAGCCCGACTGGTGGGACCTGGGGGTACAGGGGAGGGGGGTGGGGGGGCCATTAGGGGGAAGCAGTTTCAAGGAGTAGAAGAGGGCTTGGAAACCTGAATTTTTATACTCCCAGCACCACTCCACCCTTTGAAGTCAATTCCTGTCGCTGAGAATGGGACAGGGAAACTGAGGCACAAGGGACAATGTAAGGAGGCTGGTTGAAGGGACTGGGGCTCTTTGGCCTGGAGAAGCCCCAGGGGGTGTCTTCTGTCCATGTCCCTTTCATCATCACTTGAGAACTGTCTCCAAGGACTCCAAGGGCTGTCCCATGAAGGAAAGATGATGCTAATTCCTTTTGGTCCTGGAAGGCAGCAGTAAGGGGAGGGGCAAAGAGACCAATACAAGTTTGATATGTCTGGGAAAGTGGGTTCCCCTTTTCTGGAGGCCTTCAAGACAAGGCCCACGGCCTGGGGATGCTTTCTTGGCTATGGGTCAGTCGGAGGTCTCGGAGGTACTTTTCAGTGCTAAGATCCTGAGATGCTAAAGGGATTGGGGAAGAAGAAGCTGCCTCCCAAGGCCAGAGCTGGCTGGCCCCATCAGTCCCCTGTTGGGCTCCTGGTACTGGACCACAGCAAAGAACTGGCAAATTCTCTTCCTTGCATAAAATCCCTCTCTCTCCCTGAGGGGTCACTCACTGTGGGGGGCAGGGGGGGGAGAGACCAAAAGGGGGACCTTATGGAGCAGCCGGGTGGCGCAGTGGATAGAGCCCTGGCCCTGGAGTCAGGAGGACCTGAGTTCAAATCCGGCCTCAGACCAAACACTTGACATCTACTAGCTGTGTGACCCTGGGCAAGTCACTTATCCCCATTGCCTAACCCCCCCCAAAAAAGGTACAGACAAAAGGCGAACCTTCCCCATTCTCCCGGCAATCGGACACAGCCACTGAGGAACTCCCTAATGCCTCCTGGGCTGGGCAGGGCCTCGACCACAGTGGACAGTGGCAGTACCTCTCCCCATATCCCCCAGTCAGTCTTCTCTGGGAGACCAGCCCACAGGGGTAGGGGCTTTGGAACCAGAGCTGGAAGAGCTCTCAGGAAGCCCAACATGCCCTCTTCTCCTTGCTCCTACTAACTGAGGCCTGCAAAGCTTCTCCTTGCCTGGTGCTTGCCCCTGAAATGCCCCCCCCCCCCATCCACTTGGCTCCTGGTTTGATCTCTGCAGCCAGGCAGACTAAGTTCCTGCCTCCACCTCCCAGGCTCTATTCCTTTCACTGACGCCCACCCGGAGGCCCCCAGAGCCAAGCCCCAGACTTGTCTGTCGGTTTGTTAACAAGGGTTTCTTCGGTGACTATTCTCTGCCAGGCCCTGAGGATGCAGATGGAAGAACACTAAACAGGCCTGCTTTGCAAGAGCTCACCCTCTGTTGGGGGAGATAATATGCACAGATATAAATATGTACATGATGAGTACATGGCAATTGGGGAGGAGGGGCATTCTGTGCCTCAGTTTCCATTTCATTGTCTTAACCTTGAGGACTGATCTCAAGCAGGGGGATTAGGATGGTCCGAATGGGCTTCAGGACTCCAGCAGGATTCCAGTCCTTTTCCCTGGGTTGCTTCCCACTTCCTGGTCCCCTCTCATGTCACCCGACTCTGGCCTTCCTACCCACATCCCCTGGGCCCCAGACACTGACATTCCTAGGGAATAATTTTTCTGAACCAAGCAGACACCCTCCAACCTTCCCTCCCCCCAACCTAGACTTCTCTCCCACCAGGATGTTCTGCCTACCACCATATGAGCTGGGGGTCAAACCACAGGGGATGCCAGGACTGCCCATCTCCTCCTCAGGAAATGCTCCCTCACTCATCGTCACCTTCTATTTTCCCTTCCCATAACCCCCCAGAGAACTTTCTTCTGCTGGCTTCCTGCTGAAATCCCGTCCTTTCCAATGACCTCTTAGGTAGCCTGGGACAAAGTCTCTTCCCTTCTCTGAGCCTCAGGTTTCTGTAAAATAACTCTGACTCCATGGCCTGAAATGCCCAGAAATGCCCACGTGCCTGTCCCTGCCCTGAAGCTGGCTGCACATCCCCCAAGGCCACCACCCCTCACCATCTTCTGTTCCCTCAATGCCCCCATCCTTCCTGCCCACAATTTCAGTACCTGGCTCATCTGCACCCTAACCCCTGCCCCTTTAGACACCCAAATCCCTTTCACCTCTGCCTCCAGTCTCAAAAAATGTAGCAGAAGTTCAGACTTGTGTGGTCAGGTGTCAGACACACGGACACACTACTGCCTGTCTCAGGGGCTCCCAGGGCCAGGTATGCAGGGCCTGGGCCACGCCGCCCCCCCCCCCACCCCCCGCCAGTGAGAGAGTCTGAGCTGGCCTTCTCACCACACTGCTGAGCCATAACAATCTTGCGTTGCGTTCTCCACTGCAATTTTCAACTCGTTTTCAGGCAAACTACTACCCAGGCACACCTCCTCCACCTTGGACTTAGCAAGGTGACTTTTTTGGACTCAAAGGTCCTTCACATTCATTCCTGTTGAATTCTGTCTAATTCTTCCTCAAGTTGTTCAGCTTTATTAGATTATGTATCAATGGCTATACTGTTGTAACGAGAGCTAGCATTCAGCCAAGCTTTCAGGCTTGCAAACCAATTTGTATCCCTAAGGGGGAGAGACTCTAGGTGTGATTGTTCCATTTCACTGGGCAATATCTTGCCTGAAACCTGTCTGGAGGTGACATTGCTCTACAATCAAACTTGAGGTGTGTGCTTCCATAACCCCCCACAATGAAGGGGCTCTCCAAGGTCTTTTTTATGTCAGGGCCTGGGCTGCAGATTTTCAAAATTTTAAACTTACCAAATACCCCACAATGAAAGTTTCAACATTCAAAATAGAACAAAGATTGATTCCAAGTGAGACCACAAATCAATATTACAAACTTTCAACTTGTTTTTTTAAATAACATAATGAATTCAACAGGTTACTTTAAAATCAGACCTGCTCCCGTTTCCCTTCGACCTTCCTTCTGTTTTCTTCAATGCCTTTTTAAAAATAAAAAAACAGAAACAAAAACCCTATTGCTAGCTTTCTTCCCTGCCCCCTTCCCAATGAAATGAAGAAAAACACAATCCCTGTAACAAATATGCTTAGTCAAGCAAAATAAATCTACCCACTTGTCCTGTCTGAAAAAAGTCGTTACCCGTCAGAAAGAGGCCAGCACCATGTCTCATCACAGGCTTTCTGGAGTTGTGGCCCCGGGATTATTTCATTGATCAGATTTCTGAAGTCTTTCAAAGCTGTTTTTCTCTACAGGATCATTCTGAGTGTATAAACTGTTCTCCTGGTTCTGCTCACTTCTCTCTGTATCAGGTCATAGAAGTCCTTCTTCCCAGGTTTCTCCATTTATTTCTTCTGACACAATACTATTCCATTATATTCATAGACCATGCTCTGTCTGCGCATGCACCTTCTCAGTTCCCAGCTCTTGATCACTGAAAGATCTCAGGAGTGGTGTCTTTTCCCATATCAGGAAGGGAAGATGCTATCTCTGCACCTGAAGGGGAGGGTCAGGTGTCCACTAAAACAGCAGCACATTTGAATCTTTCTGGCGAGGGAGGATGGAAGGAGTCAGAGAAAGTGAGTGAGGAGAGGGCTGGCCACTGGAGGGGGGCACTCTCGGGTCCCCTCACTAAAAGCCTGGTGGCCGGCAGCCTTGCGCTTCACCGCAAGGAGTGACTGGGCAAGGGCGCCACCTGCTGGAACCTGGTGACTAGGCTCCCTCCACCGGCTTGTTTTCTGTTATAGTGCGCATACATAAAGCGTTGTAAGGTTTGAAAACCACTTTATAAATATCTTTCTTAAAAGCATTATCTCTTAAAATATTTTAATAACTATGTTTCAGTATAACTGGTTGCCTTTGTAATCCTATGTACTTTCCTTTTCGCATTTAAAACTGTGATTCTAAGAAGGGATCCATAGGTTTCCCCAAACTATCAGCCAATCTGTCAGTCAACAAGTGTTTATTAAGCACCTGCAATGTGCCAGGCACGATGCCAAGTGCTGGGATACAAAGAAATGCAAAGTCCCTGCCTTTCAGGAGTTCTCATTCTAATGGAGAGACAGCAGGCAAGCTGGAGACAGGAAAAACAGAGTTCATCAACAGTACATGGTGGTTCTGAGCTCTAATGGGTCAGAAGGATGGGATGGGGACCTATAGGAGGGAAGCCAGTGTGGGACAAGACATGCTTTGGCCTTCAGAACTGAGAAAAAGTTGTATTCGTTGAGTACATGCATTATAAAATAAGGAAGGAGAGAAACAAGGATTTACTTCTTTTCTTTAGTCAAGCAACACATTTCCATATTAGTCATGCTGTGAAAGAAAACATAGACCTCCCCCCCCAAGTTTGTAATATTGATTTGTGGTCTCACTTGGAATCAATCTTTGTTCTGTTTTGAATGTTGAAACTTTCATTGTGGGGTATTTGGTAAGTTTAAAATTCTTGAGGTGAAAAAGAAAGTAAAAAGAAAGTATGGTTCAGTCTGTATTCAGCCACCATCAGTTCTTTCTCCAGGGATGGATAGAATTGTTCATCATCAGTCCTTCAGTCTTGGATCATTGTATGGCTGAGAAGAGCTACGTCATTCATGGCTGATAATCTTATAATACTGCTCTTACTTTGTACATAGCACATTTCACTTTGCATCAGTTTACGTAAGTCTTTCCATGTTTTGTTGTTGTTGTTGTTTTTGCTTTTTGGTGAGGCAATCAGGGTTAAGCGATTTGCTCAGGGTCACACGGCTAGCAAATGTCAAGTGTCTGAGGTCAGATTTGAACTCAGGTCCTCCTGACTCCAAGGCTGGAGTTCTATCCACTGCGCCACCTAGCTGCCCCCAGGTTTTTCTGAGACCATCCTGCTCATCATTTCTTTTAGCACAACAGTATTCTGTCATAATCACATGCCACAGTTTGTTTAACCATTCCCCAATTGATGGGCTTCCCCTCAATTTCCAATTTTTGTCTCTAGCAGAAATGAGCTGCTAGAAATATTTTTGTATATGTAGGTCCTTTTCCTTTTTGTTTTTTATCTCTTTTGGGATACAGACCTAGCGGTTGTTGGCTAGTTGTTGTCCTTCGTTCTTGAAGAGGACCGAAGTGACCTCACTATGGTAGAGTCCAGGTCCAGTGTGTGCGGCTGTGGCTGATCAGACCAGTAGGAACTCAGAAAGTTCTACCACAGGTGGGGCACAAATAGTCTGTCTGTGAACACTTGGAGTGGTTTCTCTAAATTTTCACATCTTATGTTTCTTTTGAGTTACTTCGATTCTGCTTTGTTACTGGAGCACAGTACCTTCTCTGATGAGGCCATGCCATGCTGGGCGGTCCTGTGCCAGCGTCTCCCATGTCACACAATCAATTTCCAAGTTCTTCAGAGAGACTTTGAGAGTGTCCTTGTATGGCTAACCAAGTGAGCATTTGCCTCATGTGAGTTCTCCATAAAATAGTCTTTTTGGCAAGCATGTTTTGCACTTGAACAACATGGCCAGCCAGGGTGTACATGGTTTCATAGCCCTTTGGCCATAGTTCCAAATTGCTTTACAGAATGGTTGAATCAGTTCACAACTCCACCAACAATGCATTCATGTCTCATTTTTCCCACATCCTCTCCAACATTTGTCATTTTCCTTTTCTGTCCTATTAGTCAATCTAATAGGTATGAGGTAGTACCTCAGAATTGTTTTAATTTTTATTTCTCCAATCAATAGTGAGTTAGAACATTTTTCAGATGGCTATAGATAGTTTTGATTACTTCATCTGAACACTTCATATCTTTTCCTCATTTATCAGTTGGGGAATAGCTCTTACTTTTATAAATTTGACTCAGTTCTCTACATGTTTGAGAAATGAGCCCTTTATCAGAGAACTGGTTGTAAAATTTTTCTCACAGTTACTATTGCTAACTGTATTTCCCTCCATCCTACCCCCCCATTTATTCCATTCTCTCTCTCCTTTCACCCTGTCCCTCCTCAAAAGTGTTTTGCTTCTGACTATCCCCTCCCCAAATCTACCCTCCCTTCTATCACCTCGCCTTCTCTTATCCCCTTTCCCTCCTACTTTCCTGTAGGGTAAGATGGATTTCTATGCCCAATTGAGTATGTATGTTATTCCCTCTTTGAGCCAATTCTGATGAGAGTAAGGTTCACTCACTCCCCTTCACCTCTCCCCTCTACTGTAAAAGTTTTTTCTTGCCTCTTTTATATGAGATAATTTACCCCACTTACCTGTCACTTCTTCTCCAAGTACATTCCTCTCTCATCCCTTAATTTTATTTTTTAGTTATCAACCCTTCATATTCGACTCACACCTGTGCCTGTACCTATTATGCTCTTTCTAACTGCCCTAACAATGAGAAACGAGTTACAAGGATCATCTTCCCATGTAGGAATGTAAACAGTTTTACTTTATTAAGTCCCTTTGGTTTTCCTTTCCTATTTACCTTGTTATGCTTCTCTGGAGTCTCATATTTGAAAGTCAGATTTTCTATTTCATCTCTGGTCTTCTCATCAAGAATGCTTGAAAGCCTTCCATTTCATTGAATATCCATTTTTTCCCCCTGAAGGATTATACTCAGTCTTGCTGGATAGGTAATTCTTGCTTGTAATTCTAGCTCCTTTCCTCTTCAGAATAGCCTATTCCGATTATGGGCAAAACAATAGAGTCCTGCCACAGTGCTAGCACAGAGAACCCTGCAACCTTCCTCTGACTAGCTGACCACTCCCCCTCCTTTCCTGCCAACCTTCTAAGTTGTCTTTGACTGGAAAAATTATTTCACCCCATCCTTTTGTGGGTTCTGCTGCTCCAGGAATTGTTTTGTGGCACTATTTAAAGGTGTTTGGGAGAGCTCAGGCAAGTAGCTGCCTTTTTTTCCACAGTCTTGGTTCCAACCCACTCCTCTGTATGTAGTATGCATTTATTAAGCACCTACAAGACACCAGACACTATACTAAGTACTTTACAAATATTATCTCCTTTGATCCTCATAATAACCTTGAGGGGTGCTGTTGTTATCCCTATTTTACAGTTGAGGAAACTGAGGTTGAGAGGAAAAATGACTTTCCCAGGATCACATAGCTAATAAACCTCTGAGGCAAGATTTCAATTCATGTCTTCTGGACTCCAGTGCCACCTAGTTGCACCTATGACTTCCTTTGCCTCATCTTCCTAGACAAAGGGAACATCAACAAACATACTTCTTTGGCTCTCTATCCTGATCACCCCCCCCCAAAAAAAAACCCAAAGCCTTCCTCCAGCAAAGATGCCACTCCTGCCCATAGAATCCAGTTAGAAATTCACTGCTCTCCTTCTGGGACGCCCACCTCAGGATAGTACAAGACATTCCTATTGGGGCACGGCTATTTTTCTGCTCTGTCCTCCGTTTCAGGTGGGATTGTCCAATGGAATCACTCAAGAAAATTCCAGTTTTTCTAGCTGGCGAATGGAACAAGATTACAGAAGGAATTAGTGATCCAACCAAAGGGAAATGGGAAAGGGAAACCCAAGGTTCCCAAACCTCCAGAGGCAGTGCACAGATGCTATGGCTCTTCTGCCTGGTCACTTCATTTCATTTTCATCTTGCATTTTCTTAGGAGTTTGGTAGAATGGACTGCCTACCAAAGAGGGCTTAAGGAGGAGAGACAGTGCTGGGGTCAGTAATTATACCAAGTCAGCTGCCAAGGACTTGGCAATCCACTGAAGGCTGGGGGTGAGGGACAGCATTCAGCCCTTTCTGAGTTTTCTTTGTGATCTGGCTTTCCAAGCTTTCTGACTTTGCCTAGTAGCCCTGCCAACCTTAACCCTGGACTAAAACCCTCTGTGGCTAATCTCATGACTCCTGAAGCCCACAAATGGGCTCCAGGGAAAGCCTCCCCCACCCCAGTCAGCCCCCAGTGGGTGGAGATAGGTATGATCACAGAGGACTAATCCTGCCTCCTCCCTTCCCTAGTTCTAGAGCCCTGAAATTGGAGTCAGGACAACCTGAGTTCAAATCCAGCCTTAGACACTTACTAGCTAAATGACCCTGGACAAGTCACTTCACCCTGTTTGCCTCAGTTTCCTCATCTGCAAAGCTGGAGAGATGGCAAACCACTCCAGTATCTTTGTCAGGAAAACCCCAAATGGGGTCACAGAGCATCGGATGCAGATATGACTCAATGACAATAGCAGAATAATCTGGGAGGGTCAAACGTGATCCTGTTTCTACTTTTCTTTGTATTCCCCAATGCTTAACACAGGGGTGGGGAACCTTAAGCCTCGAGGTCCCGCGTGGCCCTCTAGGTCTTCATCCCCTGTGAAGTTTGGATTCAGTCAAAGGGCTGCACTTGAGGACCTAGAGGGCCATGTGGGGCCTCGAGGATGAAGGTTCCCCACCTCTGGCTTAACACAATGCTAGGCACCTAAGAAAGGTGAGCTATTTTGTAACCTTTAAATCACTATATAAATGTGAGTTACTATTTTTGGTTGTTTTTTGAGTGATTCCATTCATAATAAAAAGCAGAAAATTTAAAAAGCTTCATGGCAAGAGTGCCTGTGCAGGACCTGGGGTCCGGCCTGAGATGAGCAGCTTGCCTCCCTTCCCAGCCTCCAGACCTCAAGGAACTCACTTCTGGGCATAGCCTGGGGTCACTTACCCCTCAGACTGACCGAGGCCTTATCCTCTCACACCTTCCCAAGGAATAGTCCCTCTCCACACAGTGAGGGCAATGAGAAAGGTACTTTTTCAGCAGTTGAGGCCGCTCACTAGTTAGTGGTCTGAATCCCAGGGTGGTTGACATGAGGAGGGAGGGACAGGATGGATGCTGCTGAATGGCCCGTCTAGGAGCCAGGCATCTGCAGACCAAAGGTCCCCCACAAGACCTTCTGGACACGGGGATTAGGGTCCAGTGCACACTGTTCCTTCTGTCTGCCTGCTCTGGGCTCTGCTCTTTGATTTTCTTGCGTGTGGAGTGAGGAGAGACAAAGAGCAGGAATCTTCTAACAATCCAGATAAAAGTTCCTGCTCCCCAACCCCTCCCCAGGACCGGAGCCAGTCAGATGACATTGTCCCAGGTTCCCTGTTCTGGGGTTCTGGGAGGGCTGACACCTGGGGGTGGGGGCGTGTCAGAGTGCCCCCCCCAGCCCCTGCTGGAGGTGCCATAAATAATAGTCATTTGCTCGACTCAAAGGTCATTCTCGGTTCCTACGTGCCAGGGGAGCAGCAGGGCAGGGCAGGGTGGGCCAAGCCGGGCTGAAAGATCTTTCCTCCCCTTCCTTGGAGGGCCCTGGGGTGAGGGGGGGGCTGGGCTGCTCCCCCACCATGGAGGCCTCTGGCTGGGCCCTGGGACTTCTGCCGCTGCTGCTGTTTCTCCCTGGAGCTAAAGGCCAGACCCAGGGTAGTGGGGTTGAAGGGAAGGCAAGGCTGGGGGAAAGGAGTCAGGGTGCTCTGGGCAAGGGAGGTGGTGGGAGCGGGGAGGAGAGGCTGGGGGTAGAGGGCTGGGAGCAGGGGACTGGGGGGAGGGGGGACTGGGGGAGGAGAGGCTTGTGGCAAGGGGCTGGGGAGAGGCTAGGGGAGGAGAGTCTGGGGGCGGGCATGCAGGGTGTTTCAGGGAAATTCAAGAGTCAGTGCTGATTCAGAGTGGGAATCCCTCCCACAGTGTGCTCTGTGAACCAGAATTTGTTCTCTGTGAAAGAGAATGAAGTCCCTACAGAACCCCTAGCCAACGTCACTGCACCCGTAGGGCAGATGGTGGTTGTGAGTGATTTGTCCAATCCTGCGGACATCTTCAAGATTGCAAATGGTGAGCTGAGGCTCACCAGGGCACCCGATTATGAGGTGAGCCAGAAGCCAGCCCTCTGGGCCCTTCCCCACCCTTCTTCCCCTCCTGGGTCCTCTAGGTCCTCCCCTCTGCCCGCTTCACCTCAGGCAGGGGGGTAGTGGAAGGCTGTCCCTCAATCTGTCACTCCAAAGTGTGGACATCCAGGGGCTTGGCTTGTTAGGGAAATGACCGGTTCCACATTCCCTTCTTTCCCCTACCCAGACACATACTGTGTTGACTGCAATCCTGGAGTGCAAGGAGGGGTCTCATGTGGTGAGTGTAGGGGCTGGGCATCTGGATGGGGAAGTGGGTTGGAAGGAGTGATGACCTTTGACCTCTAACCGCTGGGTTGCCCCAGGTGACCAGGCTGCCTGTGATTGTGGTGGTCATCAATGTCAATGACATGACTCCCGAGTTTCCCTTTTCTAGCAAGACCTGGAATGTTAGTGAGGTGAGCTGTGCAATGCATGGAGTGGTGCAAGATTGGGGGGGGGGGTGAGGGAGTGGTGTTGGGGGTGCTGGGGTCCAAGCCAGGGATGGAGCTCAGCTGCTCCCACCCAACCTCCCCAAATTCTGTACAGAACACCAACGTGGGGACCACTGTCATCCCAGCCACGGAACTGACGGCAACAGACAAAGATGGCGACACACTCTTCTACAGTCTCTTAGGGAAAAATCCCCCGGTCAGTTGAGCTGGCTTCCTCCAGAGCAACCTCCTCCTCCCCCAACTCCTCCATGACCCCTGAGCACCCGCTCCCTCCCCCAATCCCCTCCAGGACCCCAGAGCACCCCATCCCTCTCCCAGCCCCTCCAGGACCCCTGAGCACCCCCTCCCTCCCCCAATCCCCTCCAGGACCCCAGAGCACCCTTGTCCTCCCCCAATCCTCTCTAGGACCCCCGAGCATCCTTCTCTTCCCCCCCTCAGCCCAGTGCTGGGCTCCAGCTGAGGTATAGGACTCAGCTGCTTGTCTAGGAAGCGGGGAGGGAGCACTGGGCTCCTGCTGGCTGCTCATTGACTGTGCTGCCCCCTCCACCCCTGCCTCAGGATGCAGAGTTGTTTTTCTCCCTGGCTGGAGTTAACTTCCCTGCCCTGCGGCTGGCCCAGACTCTGGACTATGAGAAGAACCCAATCATGGTCCTCCACCTTCTGGCCAGGGTGAGTTCCTTCCCCTCCTGGGTCCCCAGGGAACCTGGCTGTGCGCTCCTAGGCGGTTTGAGGCCTTGGTTTCCCCCTCTAAGATGAAGGGGTGGTTCCTCATGCTCTTTGAGCCCTCTCTGTGCCCTGGAGCCTTTGGGCACTTAGGTGTCCTGACAGACCAGACCCAAAATGGCACAGCCTCAGCCTATGCCCAGTGACCCCTAGCCCCCAAGCAGGCCTCTTTATCCCCTAAGGCCAGGGGACCATAGAAAAGAGTAGCCCAGCACCAGCACGGGGTGGTCCTCCAGGCCCTCCTGCATCCTGCTCACGTGTGGCTGGGGGCTCTGCCACAGGACACCCCAAAGCCACAAGAGGAGCCTAGCCACACCGCCACGGCCACAATCACAATCCAAGTGTTGGCTGCAGACATACGCCCTCCATGGTTCTTACCCTGTGTGTTCACTGATGGACGAATCTGCATCCATGCCCAGTACCGAGGAGCTGTGCCCACTGGCTCTGTCCTGGTAATGTCCATGCCTAGGGCAGGGGGTGGAGCAGGCATCTCTCCTCATGTGAACTCCCAACCACCCATACTCAGATGGCCAGAAAGGAGGGCCAGTGAAAGCCTCCCACAGGGCTCCATTGACCACAGTGTCCATCCCTGGGGCTCCAAGCTGACTCCAACTGGGCTTTGCAGAGTTCCTGCAAGGAGTGAGCAGTGCCTGGCCTTTCCTGCCAAGGAAGCAGGCCTGAGGCCACTGGAGGGCGTGTCTGGGAGGCTACAGGAGGAACTTCCTTGAGGACCTGGGAAAATAGTTATTAAGTGACTCGGGCTAGAGACTGCTCCCACCTTGGCAGTCAGGGCTTGGGGCCATTCGTCTCTGAGCTTCTGCCTACCCGAGTAAGAGACTGTGAGCTCACGGCCAAGTTTCTGGCCTGACGAGTGACTTGAGGAGAGGCAGGCAGCTGGGAGGAGGAAGAGAGCTGGCCTTAGAGCCTCCCTGGGATCTCTCACAGACTCTTATGCCCAGAACCCCCGTCCTGCGTGTTCCTGACCCTGCTGAAGCCCAGGGCCAGTCCCCAGCCCTAGTCATTTCATAACAACATTCTCTCCTAATTTGGCCAAGGTTCTTAAGGGAGTTCCCCCCATAACCTCCCCAGTGTGCCCACCAGTGGTTTCAGTCCTGCCTCCTTGTCAGAAAGGTCTGGGCACTGCTTACTCCCCGAAGGAACTTTGCACAGGCCAATTAGGGTCAGCTTGGGGCCCCAGAGATAGACAATGCAGGAAACCACCAGCCCTCCCTCCTGGCCAGGCTGGGCCAGGGATGCCACCCAACTGCTTCTCCTCCTCCCTTCCTCTAGACAGAACCCCTGACCTTCGAACCTGGGCCCGTGTACGCTATAGATGGAGACACTTCCATCAATGAACCAATCAGATACAGCATTATTCGGGGTGAGACACACCCCCCAGGTCTCTGACAGCCAACCTCCCCTGCCCCCACCCCATCAGAGCCCAGGCCCTCTGCACTGCCTGCCCACCACCCTTCGTCTGGGTTGAGGAGGGGGCAGACACAGAGATGACTGGCTGAAGGTGACTTCCCCCCTCCCCCCAATCTTCCCCAGGGAATACAGACAATACATTTCAGATTGGCGTAGACTCAGGCAACATCACCATGGCCAAAGCTGTCCCTGTCCCCGAGACTTTCAACCTGCTGGTCCAGGTGAGAAGGTCTGGGGGCTGCTCTCCTCCCTAGCCTATGCCCCCCCCCCCGAGGGCGCCCCTCCCGCTCTGGCCCCGGGCCCTCTGCTCTTCTCCCTCTGTTTCACTTGGGGATCTTATCAGCTCCCATGGATTCGATGACCATCCCAAATCTATCTTTCTGGCCCCTACTTCCCAGCTGACCTCCAATCTTCCAACTGCCTTCAGACATCTTGAACCAGACGAGTCCAAAACCAAATGCTTTCTCTTTCCCCCTAAACCTTCTCTATTAGTGTGGAGGGCACCACCCTCCTTCTAGTACCTCAGGCTCCCCACCCTGGTATCATCCTGGAGTCCTCACTCTTTCTCAACCCCCAGATCCAATATGGTAGCCAAAGCCTATAGATTTCACCTCTGAGGATGTCTCCAATACACTCCCTTCTCTCCTCTGACCCTGCCCCCACCCTGGTGCAGACCCTCATCTCCTCACTCCTAGACTATTACAATAACCTGCTGGAGGGTCTGCCTGCCTCAGTCTTCCCCACTCCAATCTATCCTCCATTCAGTCACCAAAATGATTTTCCTGACCCTACTTGGTAAACTCTAAGGGCTTCTTATCAACTCTAGGAGGAAACAGAAAATCTTTTTCTCTGGCATTCAGAGCCCTTCATAACCTGCCCACCCCCTTTTCCAGTTTCCCTATACCTTCTCCCACATTACTTTCTGAGGCTCCCCAGCCTCCCAACCTTTCCATGAACAAGACCCTCCATTTCTGGGCTCTGGGCACTTTCTCTGGCCATTCCACACCGCTCCCTCCCACATGCCTGAAACATTGTTCCTACTCACTTCCCTGGCTTCCTAAAATCCCACCTCCTACAGGAAGCCTTCCCCAGCTCCTCTACTCCAGGACCTCCCCTGTACCCTGTCCAGAGCTGGCTTTGTATCTATTCATTTACATGTTGTCTCCCCTACTAGATTGTGAGCTCCTCGAGGCCGGGGACTGTCTTTACTTCTTGTATCTTGTTTAGCACAGCTCCTGGCACCCAGTAGGTGCTTAATACATGTTGATGGACTGACTGCCTACCCTTCCCCATGGGCAGGCTCCAGGGGAGCAGCGCTGCATTGTGCCTGAGGCCCTGGGACTGAGATCCAGAGCCAGCCTGGGGGACTCAGCTGCTCCCCACGAGGGCTCCGTATCACAGGACCCCATGGACACGGCTGTTGTCTCCATCTCGCTCGCTCCCTCTCTGCTGCCTTATTCTGGGTGCCCTTCACTGGCCCTTGCGGCCTCCCTCTGTCTCTGGTGGTGGATGGGGCCTTCCTCTCGGGCCTGTTGGGAGCCCAGTCTGTGCCTTGGTTCCCCTGCTCTCCCTAGGCTCAACAACAGTGGAACACAGGAAGCTATTCTGTGACTCAGGTCACCATTCAGGCAGTGGCTGGGCAGCTGCACCCACCTCGATTCCCCCAGGCCCTATACCGAGGCTGGCTGCCCCCAGGCACTGGCATCAATGTGGCTGTGAAGGACGCAGAAGACCCTGATAGGGAGCTGAGGCTCAGAGCTGAGGATGATGACTTCCCAGCAGGTGTAAGGAAGGAGGGTATCATGGGAGAGGGTCTGGGGAGAAAGGAGGGAAGAGAGCTCTCCTGGGGAAAGGGAAGGAGAGGTGAGGGGGGAGGGGTCTCCTGAGGGCATGAAGGAAGGGGGCTGGGGTGCACTCATCCCTACATCCTATCCTGCAGGCGCCCAATTCAGGCCTTCGGTACCAAATCGCCAATAGCTCAGCCTTCCGTATGTCGGGGGAGGTTGTGCTGACCAATGACATCGTGGGGCCCCCGCAGGTGCTTTACCTGCAGGTAGGTTCCGTCCCAGGGTCTGGTGCCTTCGGGGTGGGGGGGGTGGCTTGGGGACAGAGCTGACCGGCCTGCTCCCTCCCTCAGGCTGAGGTCTTGGATGAGCTGACCTCCGAGAAAGACACGACCACCATTGAAATCCTTGTTCAGGACACAAAGCCCACCCCTCCAGGTAGTGTACCCTCCCAGCCCCTCAGGGCAGGCCCAGCTAAGCCAGCCTCCAAAGGCCATGCCCACAGACTCCCTGGGTTCCTGGGGATGAGGGCAGAAAGCATCGGAGCAGCCTGGCTCGCACCTGCTAGGCGCCAGTCCCTGACCCCAAGGAGCCGAGGTTAGCTAGGCTAGGAGCTTAGGGTGGAGGCTAGAATTTGGTCACTCATGACACTGAGCCTCCCATCCCCAGTAGGAGGAGGGACAACCTCAAGGCCCCTGCTTCCCTCTGCTACCAGCAGCCCTTGGACCCCTACACCCCCAACATCTGTGTCTTCCCCAGAGTCCACGACTCAGGGGAGTGGGACACAGACCTCTCCAACCTCGAGGAGCACCCCAACCAGACCTCCCACCCAGGACTCCCCAGAGCCCCCCAGCCCTGCCCCCACCCTGGTCCCCCCACACTCAGGCACCACGGTGAAACCCTCGACCGCGACCCCGACCCAGGGGCCCCCCGCCCCCGGCCCCGGCCCTGCCCCCACCCCGGCCCCCCCACACTCAGGCACCACGGTGAAACCCTCGGCCGCAACCCCTACCCAGTCTTCCCCAGGTCCCCCAGGCCCTGGCCCCTCTGGGGGCTCCCAGACTGGAGCACCAGGGGGGATCACGGGAAAAACATCAGCAGCGCCAGGTGGACTGTCTTCAGAGCCAAATGTCTCATCAGCAACCTCTCCAGGGCCCATTGGACCCTCCAGGCCCACAGGTGGTGCCCCCCATCTTTATCAGTGCCATCCCCCCAGGCTCCCTCCCTGAAACCTCCATGCAGAACTGCCCCCTACTTGCTGTGCCAGCACCCCCCTGACCTACACACACCTGCCCAGAGCCAGAGGATCTGGACCCCTTATCTGGTCAGGTGGCCAGCCCAGCTGCCGTGGGCTCCACCTCAGATGTGATAGCCGCAGGGCTGCCCTCTGGGGAGAGGGCCTGAGACCTTGGTTACTCCCCTCCTTCCCTCCCTTCCCTCTCCCAAGTGGTTTATGGCAGTGTGTGACACAGTCAGGCCAGACAGGGCCTACAGTCCTGGGCTGGCCCTGCCCTGGGGGGAGGGCATACCTGGCTCCAAATGTCTCTGGCCAGTGGGTGGGGGGAGGGGGCTGGGCAGGGACAGGCCATCCCTCCACATGACCCTGGGCTCTCCAGCTGGGTCCAGATGAGGGGATCCAGGCCCCCAGGGGAGGCTGGAGGCTGGAGGCCTGCTGGTGTCTCCCCAGGAGACCAGGAGCAGCAGGGGTCCACGGTGAACGAGATGGCCATCGTGGGAGGGGTGCTGGGAGCCCTGCTCCTAGTGACCCTCATACTGCTGGCAGTCTTCATCTACAAGCGCAATAAGTGCCAGAAGTCTGATCTCAGCAGCATGCATGGGGTGAGGCCTGCTCGGGGGCAGAGGCAGAGGCAGAGGCAGAGGTTAGGGGAGGGGCGAGGAGAGACAGACAGCAGGGATCCAGAGACAAGAGAGACAGAGACAGAGGGAGAGGAGAGGACAGACACCGTAAGGAGAGACACAGAGATGGAAAGGCAAGAGACAAGGCCAGAGACAGACAGCAGGGACCCAGAGACAAGAGAGACAGAGATCAAGGGAGAAGAGAGGCCAGAGAAAGATAGAAAGACGAGAATGAGGCCAGAGACAGACAGTAGGGGCCCAGAGACAAGAGACTGAGACAGGCAAGAAGAACCATCTCTCTGAAGGGATAAAGATGTCAGTGGTGCAGAGACACAAGACATATAGACAGAGTCCAGAGTGAGAGAGGAGAGACTAACAAGAAAGTGGTCTACAGCTGCTCTCCTTGGATTCTCCCAGCAGCCCTGGGAGAGAGGCGCTGTTATTATCCCCATTTTACAGATGGGGAAACTGAGGCAGGCAGCGGGGAAATCAATTGCCCAGGGGCCTACAGCTAGGAAGTGTCTAAGGTGGGATTTGAACTCAGGTCTTCCTGACTTCAGGCCTAGAGCTCTGTCTATCTACAGACCTATATATGGAAAAAGAAACAGATGAAATAGAGATAAAAGCTATTAGGCAAGGACAGAGAAAGAGACAGTAGGTGCTGAGAGACAGAGCCTCTGGGGAAGGAGATGTGGGGGAGGTGTTTGTTGGGGGGCTGAGCCGGGGACCTCCCTCACTACTTGCATTTCTCGTCCCACAGACTGACTTAAAGGCCTCAGGCTATGATAATAAATCATTCCAAGCTCAGGAGTCACCCAACGGGTCTGCCTTTTCCAGCCCTAGCCCAGAGCCAGGGCCCGAGCCTCAGCCCCTCGAGGATGACCCTCCAGAAGGGCCTGGCAATGGCCCAGCCCCTTGTATGCCTGAGCTCGAGATGGCTGGCCCTGAGGTCAGAGAGGCCAAGGAGGAGATGGGCGAGGACCCAGAGCAGGGGAGCCCCAGGACCGGGAAAGAGGGGCCTGTGAGGTCCATCCTAACCAAGGAACGGAAGTCAGAGGATGGAGGGTACAAAGCCGTGTGGTTTGGGGGGGACATCGGTGCCCAGGTGGACGTGGTGGTCATCAACAGCCCAGCGCCCGAGGAGCCCCACTCGCTCTTGGTGGGGCCTGAAGAGCCCAAGGAGAGCACCGTGGAAGAGAATGAGAGTGGGGACAGGGAAACAGAGGCATAGCCTCCATTGGTGGCTGGGGCCGACAGCCCACTCTCGGCAGGGCCTGAGTCCCAGCTGAGGTCTCTGGGCTCCCCTTCTATGGCTTGGACATGGGGGGGTCACACAGACCGAGCTGTCCCCCACCCCCACGTCAGTACTTAGCCCTCCTGGGCCCCTTGTGCCCTTGTGTATTCCCGGGTCAGTCTCTGGCCCTGCATTAAATCTGCTAAGCTGAAGGTGCCTCCAAGTTCTGGCAGCCCCCCGGGTGGGGGTGGGGGTGGGGGTGGGGAGGCCAGCTGGGCTGGCAGCCCAGCTGGGTTTCAGTTTCTCTGCCTTCAGGGGCAGCTTCCTATAAACCTAAGGGCCACATCCTCTTCCCCTCCCCCACCCTGCCCCACTTCAGCCCCCCAGTCCCGTCCGGAATCTCCAACCTTTCACACATGCCTACCTGCAGAGTCCCTCAGTGACTCCATCGTGGTACCTGTGGTCAGCTTGGACACGGGTGCAGCCTGGTCCGGGCCACCGTGGTCCCAGGTCCCCTGCCTGCCCTGGCTTCTGGTGGACCCAGACCTGGCCTGAATCATGAAATCTGGGTGAGCCCGGCCTCGGGCCCCCTCCCTGCCATGGCCTGGGCCCCTGCCCCCAGCTGTGCTCACTCCCAACCCCAGGGCATTGCCTCATCCCCAGACTACGGAGGGAAGGAAGTGATTCTGAGAAAGCCGGGTTCCCCCTCTCTGTTCCTCTTTTGAGGGCTAATGCGTGGGGAGGGCCCCAGCGGGCCTGGGCCTGGGGAGGGTGCGTGGGAGCCAGTTTGCTCCCCTGGGGCTCTGAGCGCTGGCCTGCTCAGTCCAGGAGGAGCAGTGGAGGCATTTCAGCTAGGGGAAGAGTGGGAGAGAAGACAGCATAGCAGGAGAAAGGGCCAGTCTAGGGACCATTCCTGACCCCAGGGAACCCGGGCTCACTCTCCCAGGGTGAGGAAGACATAGCCGCACACCTGAGAATCAGCAGAGGGGCTGAGGCCACTAGTACGTGCTTGCTGTTAATGCCCGTCAATCGACTGACCTACTAGAAATCTGTGCTACGTCATCTCTCAGGGCCTGGAGTCAGGAACACTAGAGTTCAAATCCAGCCTCAGATATGTACTAGCTTGCACAAGTCACTGGAACCAACCTCTGTCTGCCTTTGCTTCCTCAGCTGTAAAATGGGGATAACAACAGCCCCCATCTCCCCAGTGTTTGTGAGGACTAAATAAGATCAGATTTGCAAAGCTTGAGGCAGCTGGGTAGGGCTGGCCTGCAGTCAGGACGGCATCAGACCACTGTGGGACCTTGGGCCAGTCACTTCACCCCGTTTGCCTCAGTTTCTCCATGTGTAAAATGATCGGGAGAAGGAAATGGCAAACCGCTCTGGTATCTCAAGAGCCCACTCTGTCCCTCTCCCGCGGTCCCGTCATCCCCAGCCACTCCCTCTGCCCGGCTCTATCAGCTCATTCCCTACAGCTTAGAAACACGCCCTCATCTCCCTGTCTTCCAAAAATCCTGTCGCTCAATCCATTCACGGCCGCGAACCGTCATCCCGTAGCGTAGCGCACCTCTCCTGTTGGAAGGCTGTCCAGCCCCTAGCACCTGGCCAGGCACATGGGATCACTTGGACCAGTGATTAGCATTGAAGAGGCAGGAGCACTTGGGGAAAGTCCTGGTGGGCAGGCAGGACTTTAGCTGGGACCAGAAAGAAGCCAGGGCAACCAGGAGGCGGAGCAGGGAGAGCATGCCAGGCATGAGGCACAGCCCCAGCAAAGACCTGGCTCCTGACCTAAAGTCATCTCAGCCCTGGACATGTGGGCCTCTCTCTCAAACAGCCCTCCCTTAGCGCTGCAGCCCTCCTTCCCTGGTACTGCCCACACATCCCCCCTCTGTTGGGCGCTCCCGTCTTCCCAGCCTCTCCATGACCGGGCTCCGGCCAGCCCTGACGCCTGCTGGCAATGCCCTCTCTCCTCCCTCTACATCCCCAAGTCCCCAAAGGCACCTTCCACCCGAGGCCCAGCCTGATGCCTGCTCCTCTGCCCCGGCTCTTTGGGTCTGCCTCCAGAACCCACCTTGTGTTTATTTGGAATATAGACTTTTGATTCTTTCTCTCCCCTCCCCAACGTATTTCCTGAGTATTTATGTGTGTTGTTCTCCTCTCCCTGTTAGACTCCAAGCTCCCTGAGGGCAGGGAGGATTTCAGTTCTTTTCTCTATATTCCCAGTGCCTGGAACTTAGGAGGCCTTAATAAATGCTTGTTAGTTGATTGATCAACTAAGTGCAAGCTTGAGGGAAAGGGGCAGGCAGCCAGGAGGCTTCATGGCAGAGGGAAGAGGCCTGAATCTGGAGGCTGAGGACTTTGCTCACACCCTGCCCTACCTCAGGCAGTTCTGCTTCTGTGACCTTGGGAGAGACCCCAGTTTCGGACCCTGTAACATGAGGAGGCTGAGGTAAGCTTCCAGCTCCACACTTAGAGATAGCACAGAAAAGCCAGGGCGCTGGCAGGCTGCCCACTGAAGGAGGGGCTCCCGTGAGCATGAGCGCGTCCAGGGAAGGGAAGGCATGAGAAGGCTCCCGGAGGCAGGAGAGTCACCTTGGAGTTGTCTGGAGGAGAGGAGTCTGAAGGCAGAACCAGGAGCTGGAGAATGTGGCAACGGGGCCAGGTGCCAGGCACCCCCCCCCCCAGACAGGAGCGAGGTGGGAAGGGATGGAAGAGACTATTGAGCCCAAGCTCACTGACCTCACAGATGCCAACTTGACTAGGGTCACTCTGGGAGTTAGTGGCCGGAGAGGATTCACTCCCAGTTCTCCAGGAGGGAAAGGGGGGAGGGAGAGAAAGAGAGAGAGAGGGAGAGAGAGAGAGAGAGAGAGAGAGAGAGAGAGAGAGAGAGAGAGAGAGAGAG
>NW_020953954.1:570074-592486 GCF_900497805.2 Vombatus ursinus | reverse complement strand
GAGAGAGAGAGAGAGAGAGAGAGAGAGAGAGAGAGAGAGAGAGAGAGCCAGAGAGCCAGAATCACAGAGAAAGAAAGACAGAGAGACAGAGTCCTGCCCGCCCCCCTCCTCTGGACTTCTCCCTCCCATTCCATCTTTGGACCACGTGGCTTCTAGAAGACCGGGGCCCAGAACAGAGAAGGCTTTCATGCCCTGGGGTACTTCCTTCTCCAGGCAAGGCTAAACTGAGGAGGGTTAAGCGCCACCCCCCAGGGGAACCCTATAAAGGCTGCAGAGGGGCTGGACTTTCTAGGAGACTGAGATTTCCGGCCCACAGCAGCTCCAGGTACTGAGACTGGGGGCCAAGGGGAGAGCCAGACAGACAAGGACAGAGAGAGAAGGGAGACCGAGAGGGAGAGAGGGAAGGAAGGAAGGAGGGACAGAAACTGAGACTGCTCCAGGGCCAGAAGGACTGAAAGGTGTTCGGGCTGACTGAGAGACAAGAGATGGGGAGGGAGTGAGGAAGGGCAGAGAGACCCACCTGCGGACAGGTGAGCATTTCTGGGCCTGTGGGATGGTCCCAGAGGGGACTGGCCAGTGCCCTCCCACCTGATCCAACTTCTGTGGAAGCCCGGGATGGCGGTTTCACTTTCTGTTTGGGATCCTCAGTGCTCCACGCACAGAAGTCAGCCGTGGGGAGGGGGCTTGGGAAGAGGGGCAGGGAAAGGAGTGGGGTCCCTGCTGCTCCCTGGTTGGCTGTATGACCTTGGGCAAATGTCTTCTGCTCTCTGGACTGCCTCAGTTTCTCCTTTGCAAAGATGTCCATGCTAAAGCTGTGACGCACACACTCCGTGGTGGGATGGCTGTGTTTACCGAATGCCCTGACCACGCACCCCACGTGAAGTGTGCACACACACAGGAGGACATAGATGCCTGGGTTTGCACACGCAGTTAAACAGCCCCTGATGGAGGCAGCTCCGCGGCAGCCCTTCCTGCCCTGGACCCTGGCTCTGCCCTCCTTCTCTAGGACACCTCTCATGCACCCCGAGCCTTTTCTTTTCCAAGCTGAAGGGGCCCTTCTCTCCACTGATCCCTCTTATATAACACGGCCCCCAGGCCCTTCTCTGTCCTGCTGGGCCTCCTCTGGACTCTCTCCACCTTATCAATGACCTTCTTAAACTGTCATGGCCAGAGCTCAGCACGGTCCCCCAGCCG
Source organism: Vombatus ursinus (assembly GCF_900497805.2). Taxonomy (NCBI): domain Eukaryota; kingdom Metazoa; phylum Chordata; class Mammalia; order Diprotodontia; family Vombatidae; genus Vombatus; species Vombatus ursinus. The sequence continues at coordinate 591,292 of NW_020953954.1, read as the reverse complement.
AAGTCTGCCCAGGACACAGGACAGAAGAGAGAACACCGAGTCTGACTCACTGAATAGGAGTGAAAGCTGTGGCGCTGCCCCCTTCCTCTCTCTGGACCTTCTCAGTCCCATCAGCAAGAGTGGTCCCCACTGTTCTCACCTCCCTGCCCCTCCACCCTCTACCCCTTAATGTGGCTTTGTAGGCTCCCAGGGCAGTCCTAATCTGGAAGAACGGTTTAAACTGGGGACCTCTGCGAGGCATCAATCCTGCGTGCCACTCCTCACCACCACACCCCGGACCGCGTACTGAACAGACAATGGCTTTGGAGGCTAAGAGGTAAGAGGCTCCATTGGTCAGACCCTCAGCTCCCCCTCCATGTGGCGGCCCAGCCCCTTGATCCAGTGACTCCAACGCCCATTCCCGCAGGGGACCTCAGCGAGTACTCTTTGGTGAATGGCTTCTGGGGGAGGTCAGCAGCGGGCACTACGAGGGACTGCGCTGGCTGGACGACACCCGCTTCCGGGTGCCCTGGAAACACCTGTCCCGGAAGAACATCAGCGAGGATGATGCAAGCATCTTCAAGGTGGGGATCCTGGCGCTGGGGCGGGGCCTGTGCCCAGGGTGGTGCTTTGCTCATGGTTGCTGCCCTTCTCCCTGGCAGGCCTGGGCCATTGCGCGAGGTCGGTGGCGGCCTGACCCTGAGGGTGGTAGCTCCCAGCCCCCAGAGGCCTCAGAGCGAACCCACTGGAAGACCAACTTCCGATGTGCCCTGAAGAGCACCCAGCTGTTCACGCTGGTGGAGGACAGGTCCTGGGATGAGCACGACCCACACAAGGTGTTCACACTCAGCCGGCCCCGGCCCAGGGCAGCAGGTAGGCAGGGGCCCCCAGCAGAGCCCTGCAGGCTATTCTGGGAGGGAGCTGTTTGGTGTTCACTCAATCGTCTCGCCCTCTAGGAGTCGACAGGACTGCTGGGGAGGAGCAGCCCGCAGACCTCGGTTCCTTAGGAGCCAAGGGGGACGGCCCAATGACAAAGGTTCGAGGGAGAAGAGATGCTGACAGCGTGGGGGAGGATCCAGGAGGCCAGAGGAAGGGTGCCCAACTCCTTGTGGGCAGTGTCCTGGTCCCTGACCTCTCCCCTGCCCCGTGTCCTCATCCCCCACCCCCCTCACCTGGCATCGCGCCACCTCACCGCTGACAATGTCTCCTTCCAGCTGCAGGCCGGGCTCCAGGTCCTCTCCCTGGGTGGACAGGCTACCGGTGAGGGACGAGGGACGGGGTGGGGGTGGGGGGGTGGGGCTCAGGCTGCTGAGTCCTGGCCCTGCTCTCTGAGCTGTGGCCTCTTGAACCCCAGATGTTTCTGGTCCTGACCTTCTCCAACTGGCCCTGGAGCAGAGTGAGCTGGAGGGCCTGGCAGAGGCCACTGAATATTTCCAGGGTGAGGTCCTGCCCATGAGGGGAGGGGAGGAGGGGGCAGACCTGCCCTTGGCCTCAGAGAGGTCACGGTGTGGGGCAGCCCTAGTAATTCGGAGGAAGTCAGCAGGGGTGGCTCCATGGGAAGGTGGTGCATAAGCTGGACCCCAAAGACCAATGCATGTTCTGGGGCCTGGGAGGGCAAGTGGGAATTGTGGCTGAGCCTGGCGATACCAAGGAGCCCTGGGATGTACTGGGCATGAAAGCGACATGGCCATGCCTGTGAGAAGGGGAGGCAGAGTCCACCGATGTGCTCCGGGAGAGGGGATGAGGGCTCGAGCTGGGGTGGGGATAAGGGGTCCAATGGGAGCTAGATTTGTGGGATGAGCATGACCCTGAGGTGACAGGCCCCTGTCTGAGGAAGAAGGAGGGGCTGGTTCACAGTCCCCCCGCTGGCAAGGGTCAGAGGCAGGATTTGAACTCGGGCCTTCTGGCTCCTCAGAAGGGAGTTGGTAACAGAGATCACAGCAGGGGCAGAGGCTGGGAGTCACCAGTGTGATGGCTCAGGATGATTGAACCCACAGGAGCCAAAGAGAAACAAGACAGAGCCCCAGACAGCGACCTGGACGGGCCCCTTCTGGACAAAGCATCCGGAGGGCCGGAGAGGACAGTTCTGCCAAAGAAGCCAATGAGTGAAGGGACAGTGGGGCAGCCTGTGCTCACACAGGGTCAGGGCCTGAAGGAGAAGGGTAGCCACACCTCAGGCAAGGCAGGGAGGCGACCTGACCCCTTCCCCCTTCCTCCCCTCACCAGACATCAATTCAGAGCTCTGGAGAGAGCCCGAGGGCCCGTATTCCCGGTGGACAGAGACCCTCCCCAGTGAACCCTGGGAGGCCCAGCCAGGGCCCGTGTCATCTCTCAGAGGCCCTAGTGAGTAAGATCCAGGAAGCCTGGCATGTGGGGGGCACATGGGGACATGGAGAGGGACAGCCAGGTGGCCCTGTCCTTGCTCCCCCAACTACGAAACCTCAGCCGAGACCATTCCTGCCTCCCAGGCAAAGAGCCCGCTCCCTGTCTCCATGAAGCTGGCCACCCTCAGGACGGAGCCTTCTGTCCAGCCCCCCAGCTCCCCCTGAGCAGTGAGTAAGGGGTATGTGTTTGGGCTTGGGGTGGTGCTTGGGACACAGATCTCACTCGGGGCTCCTTCATCCCTCCCCAGGTTCCCTCCCTACTGGCTTAGATGTGACAATCCTCTACAAGGGTCAGACGGTGAGGCAGGTGGCTGTGGTCCAGACCCCCTGCCTCTTCGTGGCCAGCAGCCCTGGCCTGGTGTCGGGGGTCTCCCAGGACCACCAGCTTGTGGCTTTCCCCAGCCCAGCAGCCCTGGAGCTGGCAGACCAGAAGCAAGTGCACTATACCGAGCAGCTGATGCAGCACATAGGGCCGGGGCTGCAGCTGCAGCTTTGGGACCAGAGCCTCTGGGCCAAGAGAATGGGCAAGTGCAAAGTGTACTGGGAGCTGAGCAGCCTCCTGGCATCCTCGGGGACTCCACCCCCACCCCGACTGCTTCCCAGGAACGAGGCCAGGCCCATCTTTGACTTCTCCGTCTTCCGCCAGGGTCAGTGCTCATGCCTGGGTTCTCTGGTCCCCTGCCTCCCTCCTGTCCACCCCTGGCCCAGGTGCCCAGCCCCCATGGGTCCTCCTCCTTTGGTGTCCTCCCTCCCCGTCCCGGCAGGCAGGGCTGTCCTGGCTCAAAGCCTATTTCTTCTAGAACTGGCCGAGTACAGGGATCAGAGGAGACGCACCTCTCCTGACTACACTATCTACTTGGGCTTTGGCCAGACTCTCTCTAGGAGGCCCATGGAGAAGAACCTCATCTTGGTGAAGGTAAGGAGGGCACAGGCCCGGCTAGCTGCATGAGGCTGGTAACTCGGAACCTCCCCCAACCGGTGAGCAAGGAGCAGCCGTCCCCATGAACAGCTCGTGGGGACAACTGGCTCCTCCTCCCCCCAGGTAGTGCCCCGAATCTGCCAGCTCTGCCATGAAGCCGTCCAACGGCAGGAAGGCATCTCCTCCCTGGACAGCGGCGGCCTCAGCCTGCAGGTCTCCAACAGCCTCAGCCTCTATGAAGTGCTGGAAAACTTCCTCATGGAGACAGAATACCCTGCCTAGACCTGGGGCCCTCTGGAAAAAACCCCTTCCCCCTGGGGAAAAAAGCCACGTGGAGACAGTGTATCCAGGCACCGTCTGACCTTCAGTGCCCCAAAACTGGGAGCTGTGGGTCAGTACTTGGGATGGCCAGTCCGGCTCACCTCTCCTTCCTACTCAAGCACGCATCTAGTCATCTCACTTTTTAGCAAAGTCACCGTGGCTCCCCATCGCCTCTTGGAAAAAATAAAGAAAACCCAGTTGGGTTCCACCTTTCCAGTTGTGCTGTGTTCCCCCCTTTCCCAGGTGCCCCCCACGGCCTCTCCCCTTCTGTCCCCTCTGCACTCTCGCAGGCTCTTCAACAACAGGGCGAGATTTGTTTTACCTGGCTGCTACAAAGCAGCTGTGCCAGGGAACGTGCTGTACCTTCCTCCTCTGCCCCCAGAACGCTGAGCCCCTCTGCCTGGTCTGGGGAGCCTCTGAACCCACCTCCACATCCCATCTCTCCACTCCTCGGGTCACCTGCACCTCATCTCTGTTCCAGTTATGATGGATGCTATTTGCTCAAAGATGTCTCTGGCTCCTTTGATTTCCCACCACTCTTGGCTGTGGACAGAGGGGCTCTGCAGCTGACGGTCTGGCAGCCACTGCTGGACCAGGAGGCCCAAAGCCCTCTGGCTGGGTCTAGAGCCCAGGCGAGGTCCCTGCCTGAGCCCGCTGCCGGGGCCCCGCCTCCCCTCTCCTCGGCAAGAAGAAAGACAGAACAATCCAAATGCTTTAAAGCCACCAAACTCTACTCAAAAAATACAAAATGTTCTCAACAGACGTTAGCCGCACATGCGGCCCGTGTGGTGCTCTCGGAGGAGCCGGGGAAAGGACGGACGTTCCCCCCGCACTCCTGCTTTTTCCTTGGGAAAGGCGGCCCCCGATTCACCGACAGGAAACGTAATCGGAACAAGACGACAACTCCTACACGGGGTGTGGGACGGCGGGGGTGAGCCAGCCCTTCCTGACGTCCGGCATCCACTCCTCATGGACCGGCTCAAGGCTTCCCATTTCAAGTATTAAATCGATTCAGAGGTTTCTAAAGACAATCCATGTTTCGATAAATTAGAACACAATGAAAACAGAGTGTCTATAGAATATATAGTTACTGTGTGTGTGTATATATATATATATATGTATATATATATAAAAGATAGGCTGTCCCCTTTGACACTGGGGCCAAGGAACCCCGAAGACCGCAGCGGTGGTTTCATCAGCCCGGAGTTTCATGTTGGTCACTGCGGGTGCCCGCCCGTCCAGTCCCGTCCAGTCCCGTCCCGTTCCGTCCCATCTGCGGCAGCCAGGCCTGCGGCCGGGGCGGGGTCAGTCCTCGGCTTCGTGGGGCTCCTCCTCGGGCTCGGCTGTCTTCTTGTGTTTCCTCATGTGTCTGTATTTCTCCACGTAGGCCTTGACCAGGTTCGCCACCTTCATGGGGTTGATCTCCCCGCTTTTGCTGTGACAGATCTGGGGGGAACCGCCCCAGGGCTGGCGGTCAGCTCAGCTCAGCCCAGCCCGCCCGCGTGGCCCGCCCCTTGGGCCGCCCTCCTCCCCCTCCATCACCTTCTGCACAGCTTTGCGAAGGATGTCCTTGTACTCGTCCTTGGTGATCTCGCGCTTCTGGTAGAAGGGTTTGATGGCCAGTTTCACCTCCTCCACAGCCCGCTCCTGCACGTGCAGCTTCTTCATGTACTGCAGGACCACGCAGACCGTGGGCATGGCTGGCGAGGGGGCCCCTCCCTGATGCTGCCCAGCCCTGCCCGGCCCCCTGACTCACCTCTTCATTTTTTGTCTTCTCACCCGCCGGCTTGGGCGTCGTCTTCTCGTCCCCATCTCCCAAGGCCAGCGCCTGGCCGCCTGGCTCAGAGACTGCAGCCAGCATGGACGGCTCTGGGGTCAGGCTCTGTCCTGTCCCGCAGCCCGCGAGGGGCAGGCTGCCCTGCATGATAAACTGGACGGTGGGCTGGCTGACGGGGGCGTAGGGCGGCACACTCGGGGGCAGAGTCGGGGTCAGAGGCATGGTGGGGCTGTAAACCTGCACAGACATCCCCCCCACCCCTCTGCCAGTCAGAACATGCATTCTCAGTTTACCCAACTGCCCTGCCCTGCTTGGCCCAGTGCCCCCCAGATCCCAGAGGAGCCGAGCTCCTCGCCAGGCCCGGCATGCCGACAATGAGATGAGCGCCGCTCCCGGGGTGGAATGGGCAGTGCGTGAGATGGGCGGCTCTGGAGGATGGAGTGGGACGCGGCCCGCAGCCCTTCCCCAGAGAGAACACCAACCTGAGAGCAACCTAGGTCAGGAAACATGGGCTCAGCGACCATGTAATTGGTGGGAGGAGGCTCACGGGACTGCACCTGATTTAGGCTGGGGTTCGACTCCTCAGCTTTCCAGGCCCCTTCCAGGGATCTCGGTAGCTTGTAGAACGGTGCCCCTGGAAAGAGAAGCCGGGGGCCTGCAGTCCAGAAGACCCGGGCAAAGCCCCGCCTCACAGCCCCCAGCTCCCAGGGAGGACCCGACAGCCTGGGAATCGTCCCGGGCCCCCCTCCTCAGGTCACAGTAACCCCAGAGTTTCCCATCAGTTCAGGGTGGTGGGGGTGAGAGGCTGTCACGGCCGCCACAGGCCACTCAGCTCTCCTGTGGAAGAGTGAGGGAGGCTGGCTGCGGCGACGTGGTCACCGAGCGTGAAGGAGAAGGGGGAGGACGGGAGGCGGCTCAAACATCAGGGCCAGGGTCCCTGAGGAGGACAAGGAGGGACAGAGTGGGGCCGGACATGGGCACGAATGCCCACCTCGGCGCCCAGCCCGGCCCTAACCCCACGAGCCTCCTTACTTGGCTCGGGCCCGGGGCCCGCCACGCTGTCCTCTTCCTCCTGGAGGTTCCATGTCACCCTCTTCACCAAAGCTTTTGATTTCAGCAAGGGGGTTTGGGAAACAGCTTCCATCTCCGACTGCACAGCCTCACTGGCCTCTTCACTGACCACAGGGCCCTCTTCTTCTTCCACTGTCATCACCTCCCCAACCTGGTTCTCGGGGGCGCCCTGGGAGGAAGGGGCCTCGCCCGGGGGGTCCTCTGGGGGGGCCTCACATTTGCCTGCAGCGACTGCCCCGAGGCTCAGACTGCACTGGCCGCTTCCTACAGGCAGAGCTGGGGGGAGCAGAAGGCCCCTCTCTGGGGATGAGTCTGTGCTTTCTGGGGAAGGGGGAGAGCTCATGTCATCCAGCTGAATGAAGACCGCGTCACTGGAGAAGTCGTCAAAGACATGCTCTGCCTCCACCGTCTCCCCGTAGTCGAGGTCATCAGCAGCGACCTCTTCAGGCACCTCAGGTTGAGCTGGGCCTTCGGCCATCGTCTCTTCTGTGGCCGGGGGGGCCTGTGGCCCATCGACCTGGCTGGGACCGGCCTGGCCTGGGGCTGGGAGGTTGGGGGGAGTGCTCTCCTCCGCTGCCTTGACCTCCTTCTCCTGCGGGGGTGATGGAGACACGTCCTTCCCAGGAGGGTTCCTGTCCCTGGACCGGGAACGAGAGTGGGGCCGCTTCTCCCTGGACCTGGCCCTCTTGTGCTCTCTGGACCTGGAGGCCGAAGGAGAGCGGGACCTCCATTTTCTCCTCTCCCTTGATCGTGAGCGGGAGCTCCTCCTGTCTCGGGGCCGGGAGCTCCTTTCCTTTTTCTCATAGCGCTCGAAGCTCTTCTGTCTCCGATGCTTATGCCTCCGGGCTCTCTCGGGGCTGCTGGAGCGCGAGCCCTCTCGGCCTCGGCCGCGGGAGCTCGACCTCCTCCTCCTCTTCTTGCGGCTCTCGCAGACCTCGTAAGAAGAACTGCCGGGGCTCCCTGAGCGCGAGCGGGACTTTCGGCGGTCCCGGGACCACGGGCCCTTCCTCTTCTCCTTGGCTCTCTTCTTCTTGGCTCTGTCGTGGCTGCTGGAGCGGTCGCTGGATGACCTCCGTGGCTTGGCCTTGAACCGGTGCTTTTTGGCATAGTCCTCTTCGACTGACCGGGAAGTGGACCGTGAGCTTCTCTCCCGGGAGTGAGACCGTGAACGAGAGTGGGACCGAGTTTTCTTGTGCTCCTTGGTGGACGTTTTTTTCCGCCTGGCTTTCTTGCGGCTGCGTGAGCTCGAGTTGGAGCGAGACCGAGAAGGAGAATGAATCTCAACAATTCTGTGGGTGGTGGCTGCCGGTTGGGCGGCCGCCGCCGCCGCCTCCTCCTCCTCCTCCTCCACCTCCTCTTCGGAAGGTGAGGCTGGTTCGATGGTCACACATGTCACGGTCCGCTCCTCAGCGGCAAAGAAGGTGCTGCGATGCTCACGCCCATCGGCCTCCAAAGGCATCCGCTCTGACAGGCGCCGCCGGACAGTGGTGGACACACAAGGGCTGTTCCCGGGCTCCTCTTCCTCCATCTTCTCCAGGTCAGATGTGCCTGTGGAGATCCGCTCAGGATGGCTGGAGGATGGCCCATCAGATGGGTCAGAGCCTGACCCAAAGACATTCTCTACTGTGTATGAGGTCACACAGCGGACAGTCTGGAAGGCTGGGACCTTTGGACTATCCACAGAGATGGTGCGGGTGATCTCGGAGGGCAAGAGCCCCGCACCAAGCCTTTCAGGGCTGCTGCTGGGGGAGCTCGAATCTGACCCTGTGGGGTCAAAGGGGTCGTAGATCTCGCTTTTGATCTGCTTGGTTTTCTTGATTGAGAAGAGGGGTGAAGGGTTCTCCTTACGCTGGACCTTATTGTCAACTGGCCGGAAAGTGTTACAGAAGCCAGGGTTTGGGAGCCTGCTGGTGTGTGCCGTATTCCCTGGGATGTTAATTCTAAAGCTTTCAAAGGAGGAGCCCAGACCCTTGCCTCGAGATGGCCCAAATGGAGCGAGGCTGCTGTGGGAGCCTGGGCCACCGCTGCTGGTGCAGGAGCTGCCACCACCACCGCCACCGCCCCCTGAGTGCATCCTGGTCTCCTGGGAGTCGCGGCCGCTGGGCCTGGTCTCGACGCGGCCCCCTCGGGCTGGCTGGCCGCTGCCTTCTCGGCCAGTCAGCCGGTTGATGCAGGAGCTGGGGATGTCTGCGCCCTGGCCACCGGCGGGCTTGGAATCCACATGGCCATCACTGCCACTTCCACCTTCTCTCTTCATCTTTGGTATCCTGGGAAGCTCTGAGATGTCGATCCTCCTAGGAGCTGGTGGGAGGGGCTGTCCTATCGCTGTCCTTTTCAGAACCTTAGGGGACTCAGACATCACTGACACAGGACGCTTATTTTCTCCATTAAGCTGAGGCGTTTCATTTGGTTTTAAACCCAGTTTGTTCCTATTTGCCAAGTTCTGTGTCTGAACTGGGCGAGGGGTCATTGAATATTCTAGTTTCACAGCTTCCCTTCCGGGCACACTTGAGGAAGGGCTCACAGACTTCTCCAACCCCCTGAGGCAGGAAGAGGAGGAAGCCGAGAGCGCACTGGGGGCGGCCCCCCCACCGGAGTTCAAGCCCAAATGCTCAGAAACCTCTGAGCTGAGGCGGGCGGCTGAGGTCCCTGACTGCAAGGTCCTGGGCTGGACACTACCCCTGCTCCTGGCCTCTCCATCTTCCTGGGACTTGGCAGTCGAGGTTCTCTGCAAGGAAATTGGAGCTGAAAGAGAGAAGATGCAAAGGGGGCCGCTGACCACTCACTTGTCAACACTCAGGAACTCACTTGATCGCGTTCACTCTCAACTCTGAGCACTGTTCACTCGTGCCCAGACTGGACGACCTTCACCAGGGGTCCTCCAGACAGAGCCAGGCAAGTGACCCCATGTGCATCCTCTGAGATCAGACTTACAACCTGCTCCAATCCCAAAGTCCTCACCACTTTCCTGAGCCCCTGAACACTTGCAATGCTATCCCACCCCTCACAACCATTTCAATGCTGTCTGTCAGCAGTGGTTCAGTTCCTGCCTTGGAGTGTCCTTGGCCCACACCTGGCTACACAAGGCAGCCACAACTGCCTCCAGGCTGGCTTCCAGCTCAAACTGACCAGGTCTTACCTGCCTTCCGGGCTGTGAGGGAACCATCTCGATTGATGACCACATCTGAGCCACTCATCATTAAGAAATTCTGCCCAGACAATATGCTCCCCAAGAGGTCTGGGACAGGAGCCACCTCCACATCTTGCTCAGGAACCGAAGCAGGAACGCTCCTCCTGAAGTCATAAAGAGAAGAGAATTCATTGCTGCCAGCACCCTCCCGAGACCCAGACACCCTGTGAATGCACACGGTGGTCTGGATGACCTTCACTGCCTTCTGTCCACAACTGGCAAAGAATCCACCTCCCTAAAACACATGCTGCCACCCCCCCCAACCCCGGCCCAAGTCCAGCAGCGGTCTATCACCAATGCCTGCTGACAAGTAACCCCAAATAGGGAAGGTCAAAGGAGGCTCATCTGAAGGCCGGGGGAGAGGAGGGCACCATGACAATAGCCTCATTTGGTCTGGTGCCCTGTCCAACTGGTCCCATCCATAACTGTTGGCATGCCGGAGGGCAGGGCCTGGCACACAGGAGTTGCTTAATCAACACTTGTTTCCCTCCCCGGCGCTGCCTCCCTCTAGATCTGGTCCAGCTTATCCCCAACATTCTTTCTCGTCTGTGGTACCAGGGCAGCAGCCAGCGGGATCTCCTCTGGCTGTGTTTTCTGGACACTGGCTCATCCTGGATTGTGGTTAACCAAACTTCCCCAGACCTATCACAGCCCAATTCCAACTCTAGCCATGCCTGTCCCACCTTGTCCTGACAGGGCTGGTTTTTTAAAGCCAAGGCTAGACTGTACTTCCTTTCATGGGATCCCTGGTCATTTTACACTGTGGTGCTCAGGACAAGCAAGGAATTGCAAAGCAATGCCCCTGAGGCTGGCCTGGGATCTGGGGCAAGGCCAAGATCTCCCCAGCTGGCCAGTGCCAAACTGTCTGCACCATGGGCTTCTCTTTAGGACTGAGAACCACCCCTTTGTCGATGAGGGTCTGGCGACCAAGGACAGGGATCGTGTCAAGTCAGCCCTTGGTAGAGCAAAGGTAAAAGGAGCCGCTCCACCCTACCCCAGGACTGCTCCTCCAGAAAACTGGGCAGTGGATGAAGCGCAGCTCCCCATCATCCTAGCGGAGACTGAAAGGCCCGAGAACCTCCCCCCAAGCCACCGGAGAAGATGAACAAGCCCCATTCACTCAATCTACCAGAGAAGTGGGACGATTCCACCTCTGACACTATCGGGATCTCCAGAGTACCCTTCACTGGGGGCACCAGCTCGGCCCCTTCCTCCTAGTCTGCTTTGTGTGAGGATTGGGGGCGATTCCAGGGCATGTTTGGAAGCACCTGGTCCATTCTGTGAGGGTGTGGTGGGAACTAGGCAACAAGGTCCACACCTCTCCTGAGGCACCATGGCAGGTGTGGACAGAGGGAGGGCACCAGTGTCCAACAGCACAGCTTGATTCCTTTGCCTTTGTGGATTATGATCCTCCAGCTAAGCCTCACTCTGTGTTAACAAGAAGTAGGACTAAGGGAAGCAAAGATGGGCAGCTGGAGGAGTCCCCACGACTGTGGGAGGGCTAGTTGAGGAAGGCAGCCTTCCTCATATGCTCTTCAGTTCTCCCCCACACAGACCTCTCCGAGGCAGCCATCACCACCGCACTGCGCCTGCTGTCCCAGAGGGGGTGGGGGTGGCAGCGTGCTTGTCAGGCTAAGGACACAGCAGAACTCATTCGGGGGAACCCAGTGCTACGTCCACCCAGATGGACTGTGCACAGGGACGATGGGCTGGGCCGAGCACTGTGCACAAAGAGGTGGCAAGGGAGGCCAGGCTCTCCATATCCTCAAATCTCCCCCTGAAGCACATGCCTGCCCTTTCCACATGCACAGGCTCAGGGATGCTGCTAAGCCAGGAGTCTTCAATACTAGTGTCCAAAGAGCTCGGAGACGCCCAGGGTCAGTGTGACCAACAAAGAAAGGTGCTGGGAAAGGACCTCCTTCGAGAGACGGGATCATGAAAGGATGGGGTAGGGAATGGCAGAGGAAGCACAGCCCTCAGCGCTGCCTTGGGGGGAGGGGTCTCCACAGTCTGCTCTGGTGCGCCATCCCATTTTTGTAGGTCTTGTCCACCTTTCTGGCCTCGAGTGCTCAGAGGCCTTCTCTTCCTGTCTGCCACATGTACGCTATAAATCCAACAGGACAGGGGTGGCTAGGTGGTGCAGTGGATAGAGCATTGGCCCTGAAGTCAGGAGGACCTGAGTTCAAATCCGGTCTCAGACCAAACACTTGACTCTTACTAGCTGTGTGACCCTGGGCAAGGCACTTAATCCCAATTGCTGGGGGGAAAAAAAAGAGAGATCTCCAAATCCAACAGGACATGCCTGGCACCCACACCAGCCGGCCCCTTCCAGCCTGCCATGGACCCTCTGTTCTCTGTCGTCCTTGCCTTGTCCTTTCTGATGCTCCTCTGCTTGAGGACAGGCTCTCCAGATGCGGCGCAGGGACATCCAAACCTAAACCACGCTTCCCCCAAAGGGCGGGCTTTGCCTTCCCCTTGTGCAGCGGCTCCACACGAGGGTCACTAGGAGCTGGCTCTGGCCAGCCTCAGACACGGGGCAAGTCTCCTGGACTATGCCTCAGTCCCCTCATCTGTAAAACGGGGACAAAGACAACACCTAGAGCCCAGGGCCCCAGGTATGAGGCCCAAATGGGATAATACTTGTAAAGGACTTAGCCTAGTGCCTGGTACATAGTAAACACTTTATAAACGTCAGCAATCATCATGGTGATTGTTATTCTGCTACTGGGCCAGAGGTCCACAGGAGGGTGCTGCTGGAGCCAAAATGAACCAGCTAGCAAGGGCAGATGACTACATTCTCATCGTAAGCGTCTGCACCCAGGAACTGGCCGATGCTTGAAAATCGGGCTCTGATGTCCGGCTGCTGTCTGGACTTTAGCAGGTGCCCGCGTTCTGTACACATCCTCCCCAGAGCGGGGTTCTCAGACTCAGAGGCAACAGACCAAAGACGTGGAAACGAATTATAACGCACGATGACGGCGCTTTATAAAAGTAGGCAGCATGAGGAGTCCCCTCTGCTCCCGTGCCCCAAGAAGAAGAGGGACGCAGGCTGGGGCGCCAGCCCACACCAAGGCTGCCTAGAAGCAGCCAGAAGGTGGATGAGAGCCACGCCCCTCCCCAAGGCTTGCTAGCTTCTGCCACCAACAAACAGCTGGCTGGCCAGGTGGAGTGGGAGAGGGCGGGAAGGCCTCAGACAACTTCCTGCTTCTTTCTCCTTCCTCTAGGAGTCAGTGGGACTGCTCCCTCTCTCTTACCCCCCAAACCCAAGAGGGTGCCAAGGCCTGTTGGCGCTGCCCCTGCCCCCAGTGCAGCCCCTCAGGTGTGGACACCATAAGAGCTACTGGGAGGGGAGGGGCCTGCCCACCTCCTCTGACCCTGGCCCCCCAACTCGGTGCCCTCCAGGGTCAAATACAAAACGCTGTCTCATCCCTTCTAGTCTCCGGCCGCTCCTCAAACCAGACCCTCCACCTGTCAGCTCCTGACCTTCTCTCTGTCTGGATCCCTGTCCCTCCTGTGCTCTACGACCTTCCTGGCTTCCTTTAAGTCCCAACTAAAGTCCCACCTTCTACGGGACGTCTTTCCTGATCCCCCTAAATGCACTCATCTCTCCTACTTCTCATGAGCCTCTCCGTGGCTGGTTTGTGTCCTCCCAATAGAGCATGAGATCTTCGAGGGCAGGGGCTGTCTTGTCTGTTTTTGTATCCTCAGTGCTTGGCACAGGTGCCTGGCACATAGTAGGTGCTTTGCCAAATGTTTGCTGACTACTAACTATGAGACCTTAGGCAAGTCACTCAACCAGCTTGCCTCAGTTTCCTTAACTGTAAAATGGAGATAATAGCACCAACCTACGAGGGCTGTGGTGGGCACTGAGCTGCCACAGAGTAGGCGCTGTCTTCCTTCCGTTCCCCTTACCTGGAAAGTCCCACAGAAATGGGTCTAGCCACGGGTTGATGAGACCTGAGGGCTGACTGGGAAAGAATTCGCCTCTTGGTGCTCAGAGGAGATGCCTGGTTTGCTGGGAGCTCTTCGCTAATGGAAACACACAGGGGACAGAAGAAATGATAAGTCACCAGGCCTCAGGGCCTAGCAGTCCCTACCTGACCAAGGGGCCTGAGCTGCAGCCACAGGGCACTGCCCTTCCTGGACGCCCCCAGGATGAGGCCCCGCCCAAGATCCCATTTAGTCTGGGACCTGGCTTTTGGAGCCTCCACGGGACAAGCCTCATCCTAAGACATCTCGAGGCACGGCCACTCAGGTGACAACGTGACCTGGAGAGACATAGCCCGAGACAACCTTCACCTTCCACATCCTGGACCCTGTGCGCCAGCCTTGTGGAATGTCATCCCCCTGCCAGCCGGCACTGGTTTGATGCCTCAGGCAATCAGCCAAGACCCCTCCTAATCATCTGGCCCCCAAGGGCAAGGGCAGGTCTCCTTCTCTCTCCATCAATTAGCCCTGGCCCGCATCATGCCTGCCTGTTCCTCGTTTTTTTGGCAATGGCTAGCCTGCCAATGACGGTCTTCATCCAAATCATTCAAAAAAAATGTCGAAAAAGAACAGAAAAGGGAAAAGGCCACAGCTTAGAGGCTCTAATGGCAACGAGAACGTGAAGGGAAATCTCAGCCTGTCTAGAATGAGGGGCCACGGGACAGGAAAGTGCTCTCCACACGTGTGAAAGGCTGCCAGATGAAAGGGGCTTTGCTCTCTCCCGCCCTGCTCCGGAGGGTACCACAGGGGCCCAGGGAGTTACAGAGAAGGGCAGAACTGTTCCCAGAGGTCTGCTCCCCAGAGGCAGAATCTTGCCTGAGTCTGGCTTGGCCTAGATGCCAGCTCGGAGATTCCGTGAGGCACAGGAGAAATGCCTTCACCAACAACCAGCTCCTGAGCGACCAAAACGGGGCAATCTCCATTATCTCCACAATATCACTAAAGAGGCAGCTGACGTGTGGACTTCTGGGTTACTGCCACGTGTAATGTCAGGGCAGAGGCCCAAGCCTGTCCCGGTCTGTAGTCACCAGCATGGTGAGGACTACCATGATGCAAGCCCAACCCAAGAGGGAACTTCCTGGCCCTAGGCCAGGCCTCTCCTGGTTCCCCACTCCCACCCCCGCCCCAAGCCAAGATCCTTCTGGGTCTCTGAGGGGAGTGAGCTGGTCTGTACCTGTCATAGGGGTCTAGCTCATAAGGATCTCCAAACAGAGACAAGGAAGCTGCTCCGATGTCTGCTCGCATGAAGCCCAGGGAGGGCTCGACTGGCTTGTACACAGAAGGGATGGAGGCACCACGCAGGGGTTTCCCGAGGCCCAGCGTCCTGGCGATGCGAGAACGAGCGGTGATTTCAGTTTTAACCTAATCCATGAACAAGAAAGAAAAGCCAAGTAGGTCAAAGCAGGCATGGGGAGAGGGTGGGCCAGAGTGGGCCAGCAGGCATGGACAAAGCGGACAGGCCCTTCAGAGCCCGTGGGAGCTGGATTTGCTCAGGATTCCTCCTCCTGGGCTGGACACTCCCTGAGCCGCCCAGGAGGCTGGGTCCTGGAGGAAGACCCCGCAGAGAGCCTGGGCCTCAAGTCTTAAGAACCCTCTCACCTCCCTGCTGAGGGAGAAAAACAGAAAAACATGCCACCCCCCCCTTCCCCCCATTCCCATGGGAGGCTCCAGCAGCCCTACAGCTGAGGGGTGCCCCTCCTTTGACATTCTTGGCCCTAAAGCAGTGAAGAAGGCTGAGGGGTCGGGCCCCGATGGTAGGCAGGCCTGTTCTGGCATTCCAATGACGAACACAAAAGCAGGTTTGGGGTTGTACACAGTAACAGCCACGTTGTGTGATGACTGACTTTGACTTTGATATAGATTCAGCCCTTCTCAGCAATGCAGGGATCTAAGACATTTCCAAAGGCCTCGTGATGGAAAATGCCATCCACATCCAAAGAGCGAGCCGTGGAGTTTGAATGCAGATCGAAACATACTATTTGCTATTTTTTTCTTCTGTTTTGTTTTGTTTCCTCTTTGTGGTGGTTCCTCCTATTGGTTCTAATTCTTCCTTACAACATCGCTAACGTGAAAATATATTTAATAGGAATGTATGTGTAGAGCCTACATCAGATCGTCTTGGGGAGGGACGTGGGGAGGAAGGGGAAGAAAACTTTAAAACTCAAAAGCTTATGGAAATAATCGTTGATAAATCAAAATAAATCAGTAAGAGTAAATAAACAAAAGCAGCCCTGGGGGATGGACTCGCCAGCCAGGCCTGGTCAGCTCTCAAGGACAATGGGCACATACCCGACTCCCCTGCCCTTTCCTTTTCTTTGCTCGGGACTTGCGTCTCTTGGGCCGTGTCCCCAAAGTCTTGCTTTGTGCCGAGGATTTGGATGATGCTCTCTTTTTTCTGGACGCTTTCTTCCTTCTCCCTGAAGAAATGAGATCCAAAGACAGGGATTCGAGGCTGACAGAGCCAACGGCGGAGGGGCCAGCCTCTAGGGAGAGCCCACGCGGCAGGAGCAGGGTGACCTCTGGGGGTGCTCAGAGCAGATGCAGGGCCCATGCTGGCTCCTGACCAGGGCCACTCAGCGGACAGAGGAGGGGGCCCTTCCCCTCATGGGGTCACACCCCAGCTCCTTGGAGCACCCACAGTGGGGTTCCTTCATGCCCAGGGAGACGCATGGTTACCTACTGAAAGCCCACAATGCACAGCACTAGAGAATGCCATGCTGGGCATGCCAGGGCGCCACCTCCCAGGGCCCCCTAGGCCTCCTTACCTGTTCTCCTCTTCCGTCTGACTGGGGCCCTAGGAGTCAAAGGTCGGTGATACACAGCAGTGCTCAGGCCAGAGGCCACAGCCTCGATGGTCTCATCCAGGAGGGACGACATGAGGTACCTGGGCACCCGCTACAGGAGAACGAAACAGAGGCCCCATTATAGCTGCATTCCACAGCAGGACTTCTTGGGGGACCCCCCTCACAGCTTCTGGAAGGCTGATGCTGCCCCCCGGACCTCCACCCCAACCAGGGCCCACCTTTCTCATCTAGAAAAAGGCACAGACCACCAAGGCTACGTCGAGAGCAGCCCAGGAAACGCCTTGAGGAATAGACAGGATACAGAGGCAGGAAATCAGAAAAAAGCCCCTGCACGGTGAGTCCAGACCACCAAATAAAAGGAACAGACGTACTTATGAGGCTCTGAATCTGAAGACTGTCCTAGATACTGCCTATCAGCTAGACCCTGAGCAAGTCACTGACTTTCCTCAGCTGTAAAATGGGTCATGAGAACCAGGTGTCTGTGCCTCGGGCTCTGCCTGGCCTGGCAGGCCCACCCAGCTGCTCACCTGAATCCTCTGGGCAGTGGAAATCCGGTTTCGGTTCACGGTGGCTCTCACCCTCTCACTCTGGCGAGTCCTGGCGATAGCCCGAGTGCGACCTGCGTTAGGGCGCAGCCGGCTGGTGGTGGGGACCACATCAACCAGGAGCAAAGCCACCTCCTCCTCACTCACAGGCTCCGCGTCTTGGGGAGAAGAGAGGCCATCACTGGCCCATTCACTGGCCCCAGAGCCCCCCACAAATGGGATGCAGCCTTGGGGAAGCCTCTGGGGCTGGAAGAAAGCAGCAGAGAGCTGTGAGCCCCTCCCTCCCCAACCCTGGAGCCTGCGTCCCATTCAGGCTGCTTCTGTGGCCACGTGAGTCTCCCCACGGGCCAGCCTGCACTGACCAGGCCAAGGGGCGAGGGCACAGCGGGCCAGAGGATTACCGGTGGCAGCAGCAGGGGGTGCTGCTGGGGCAGCTGTGGCAACGCACTCGGGACAGAACCACTCGTCGACAGGCACCTCGCTCAGAGAGGGGTTCAAACACTCCATGTGGTACCTGTGGACACAGGACGAGGCCGTGAGCCCAAATGGAGGAGTCAGATGGGGCAGAGCTGCCACCCCCAGGCCACACCCCTGGGTTTGAGGGGCCTCTGGGATTCACCCTTCGCTGAGCCAGTGGCGCACCAAGTCAGAAAGGGTTTTCCCACCGTGGTCCACTGCGGACAAACCTGTTTCAGTCACAAATTCTGCCTCCGACGGTACAGCAGCTGTGCAAACCTGGACAAGCGCCTCCCCTCACTTGGCTCACCTGCTTCTGAGGCCCCCGAGCTGCCCTGAGCCCAAGCCCAGCTGGCTGAGGAGGATGCTCAGGACGGGCTGTGGCCACGTCACTCAGGGGGCCACGTAGTAAGACAGCTTCCCAAGGGAATTTCACTCTTGCGAGGCTATTGGTTGACCCTACCATTTCCCAACCAAGATGGCAGATGTGAATCCACGGTGTTCTGAAATCTGGACAAAGTCACCCAGACTAGTCCCACGGGGCTAGACCGATGAGCCCCCACAAGCTGCCCTCTGTGTCACTCTGCCTCCCCCCTCCATCTCCACCCAGGCTTTTGATTCAATGGAAACTCTCGGACAGCAGCCCAGGAAATGCCTTGAGGAACAGACAGGATATAGAGGCAGGAAATCAGAACGCAGTAAACCTGACTAGACAACAGGGCGCCAGTGGAAAAGGCAGGCCAGGCCTTGAATGCTACAAAAAACACTGAAGAGAGGCAGCTAGGTGGTGTAGTGGACAGAGCACCGGCCCTGGATTCAGGAGGACCTGAGTTCAAATCCGGCCTCGGACACATAACGCTTACTGTGTGACCCTGGGCAAGTCACTTAACTCCACTGCCGGACCAAAACAAGCAAGCAAACAGACAAAAAACACTAAAGAGAGAATAATCTTGTGCAGGCCAGATCTGCCAGTGGACACTGAGCTGGGGTGAGAGGGTGCCCTCAGGAACACCCCTGGCTCTCCCGCCAGAGAGGTGGGCGGCCACTCTCGGGCCCGACACTCACCCAGCATCACAGCCATCACAGAGCAGCAGCCGATCCTCCTGGTCGCTCCGGCCGCACACTTCACAAAAGGTGGGGTCTTCCTCATCCTCCTCGGCACGAGGAGCCTTCTGACTCTCCACAGGAATCTGACAACGGACGCGGACATTCTCGGTCACCCAAACGCGGCCCCAGGCTCTCTGAGCCTCACTCTGCCCATCTGTGCTGCCAGCTCTGTTCAGCTTAGCTGTACTGTAGGCACTGATGCCACCTCTGGTGTCCTTGGTGCCCGGCACAAGGGAGGGATTGGTTGATAGTTCTCCCAGGTCCATCACCGCACAGAGGGACACTGAGTCAGAACTCTCCCACTCTAGCATCACACAGGTTTGACCGCGGACACGTTGGCACTTACCTTTTTTAAGACCTTGCCACCAAATCTTGCCCGGATGCAAATCCACTTAAAGAGAATACGGTCCACAGGACAGGAATTGGCATTCTATGGGAAGTGTGCAAAGATGTGACGTCAGGCCTCCCTGCCTGGCAGCATCACGCCCCTATGCCACGCAGCCTGCGGGGCCCTCCGTACCTTAGACCACTCCACTATGCAGTCGAGGCAGAAATAGTGGGCACAGTTCTCAGGGGTGCCCACCACCTGGTCCCTAAACACGTTGAGGCAGATGGGACAGCTCTCGGCGTCCTCGTCAGAGCTGATGCCCCCCCTGGCTGGGAGAACTGGCCGTCCTTTGGGAAGCTCCAAGGCAGCTTCCAAAGACACCTCCATCTCCTGGTCATCCACGGAGTCATCGTCTTCAGAACTGTCCCAGTCTAGGGAAGGACAAAGCAACGCTCACCAAGAGCTGCCCACAGTGGGTCCGGTCTCTCTGGCTGAGCTCCCACCAGGACCCTAACCCTAACCCGAGGCCTGACCCCACCTGTTTCTGCACCTCTCCTCCCGAGTCGCCCTAACCCGTGTGGGGCCATGCTGCGCTCTCTCCTACCACTGCACCCAAGCCCACCTTTGGGTCTCTGGAGCCCACAGATCCCATGGGGAAACCTGGGTTTTTAGAGTTTCTGGACGCTGGGGCCCTGGTTCTCCCCAGACCCAGCCCTGGGAGCCTGGCGGCTTCTCGGGTCACCTCAGTAGATCCACCTGCCACACGTGGCAACAGCCCACCCAGGCCCCTGTTCAGCCCGGGTTTCGGAAACCAAAGCCCTCCCTCCTGAACCCTTTAAACAGTGCTGTGATGCGCAGCACCCCCACCCCAAACCAGCGCCGGGGCTACGGGAGACCAGCTCCTTTAGAGGTTCCAGCCAGGGCCCAGGACAAGGGCTCCCCTCCCGGGAGGGGGGGCGGCATGTTTGTGCCCCCTGGGTGCCAGGGGCGGGTCCAGGTCGTACCCGAGCCTTCCTCTCCCTCCTCTTCCCCGGCGTCTCCGTCTTCTTCGCTCCCGGTGTCCTCCCCAAAGTCTCCGCTGGGCCCGGCATCGCTGCTGTCACCTGGACAGACACGGACGCGCTGACCGCACTGCCCGCTCCGGCCCCGAGACCGTCCCGGGCGCGGCCCCTCGCCCCTGCCCCAGACCTCACCTGCCTCGCTGAGCACCCGGCCCCTGCTCCGGCCCCCTCGGCCGCGGGCCGCCGCGTTCCTGTAGACGAGCTCGTCCTGACTGTCGTCATCCATGACTGGACATCGGGGGCGGCTCTGCGGAGATGCCGGGCTTGAGCTCCCCCGCCGCCCCCCTCCACGCCTTAGCCTCCTCCTCAGCCTTCGCGGACACACCGGGGAGCCGACACCGGCGACCGGCCGGGCCGGACCCCGGGTTCGAGTCCTGTCTCCTGGCCCCCAAAGCACGCCCCGGGGCGGGGGAGGTCGCCTGGCGGGGAGCCTCGGCCCCGGCCCCCACCCCCCACCCTGGGCCGCCTGGCGGAGCTGAGGCCTGCAGCCTCCGCGGCCGCGCCGGCCCGGGCTTGCCGGCGGGCCTTTCTTCTCCAGGCCGGGCCCCGCGGCCGGCGCAGCCCCCTCCCCCTCCCCCTCCCCCTCCTGGGCCTCCCCGGGCCGGCGGGGCCACGCGCGGAGGCCGGCACTCACCGACCAAGGCGCTGCTCCGGCTCCGCTCCGCCCTGCTGCGGTTCAGGTCCGACCTCGGCCCCGGCCCCGGCTCCGGCTCCGGCCCAGCTCTCGCCGCCGAACTAGGCCCCGGCCGCAGCCGCCCAGATCCCCGCCGTCGCCGTCGCCGTCGCCGTCGCCGCCAGCGCGCTCCCGACCCGGAAGCACACTGGTCCCACTTCCGGGGAGGTGCACCTCCGCCCTCGCCACCCGTTGGGCGGATCCATGAAGACGAAGAAGGGGGGTAGGCTCGGCGGAACAACAAAGACCGTGGGCTTCGCCGGACTGGAGCGTGGCGCAGGAGCCCCGACTTTGCCTGGGTTTCGTAGTTTTCCGAGAGGAGCCACGGCAGGGAAATGCCGCGAAGGAGCGTCGCCCGTCAAAGATTCGGCCTTCAATGGCTCCCCCTCTTCCTGGTAGAATGGTCCGGACTGCGCTGGGCGGTGTCCCCCTCTACGGAATGGCACGGCCCATCTCATCCTCCCGCACCCCCTTGGAGAAATGGCACCGGCCACTTCGCGCTCTCGCCCCCTCCCTTCGCCTCCCGCCTGGCGGGGCGCTTGCGCAGAAACGAGAGGGCGGGCCGGGGTGTTCAGAGCAAGTCTTCCTCTAGACCTGGAGAGGGGAGAGAAGGAGG
>NW_020953954.1:566157-569974 GCF_900497805.2 Vombatus ursinus | reverse complement strand
GGGGGGGGAGGGAGAAGCCGGGAGGGGAGCCTGCGCGGTTAGGCGAGGCTGTAAGAAGGGCATGGGTAAAGTAGGGGGTGGGATTTCTATCTGTTCCACACGGCCTTCCCCCCGCGGGTCTGCACGCATCTTTCCACCCACCAGCATTTATTATGTGCCTGCTGTGTGCCAGCAGACCCCACTCAAAAAGGGGAGCAAGGAGAGCCATTCCCCAGCAGAGAAGGGGCCAGTGGGGACCCCCTTTGGACCTCTGTGCAAGCCAGATCACCCTTGGAGAGCTGGTCCCACCGTAGAATCACCAGATCAGCAAAGGGGGAAAAGGTTAATTGTTGGAGGGGCTGGCAGAAGACAGGCACAACTGATGCGTTGTTAGTGGAGCTGTGAAGGGGCACAGTCAGATGACAAGAAATGATGGAGGTAGCTTGGTGGTATGGTGGACAGAGCCCTGGGCCTGGAGTCAGGAAGACCTGAGTTCAAATCCAGCCTCTGACATTTCCTAGCTGAGTGACCCAGGGCAAGTGATTTTACCCTGTTTGCCTCAGTTTCTTTATCTGTAAAATGAGCTGGAGAAGGCAATGGCAAACTACTCCAGTGTCTTTGCCAAGAAAACCCCAAATGGAGTCAGACATGACCAACAGCACTGCTTGCCAGGGGCAAAGATAGTCCCTGAGGAGATAAAGGCCAAAAGGAAACATCCCTGCCTTCAGGAAGCTTATATTCCACTGGTGGGAGATGTTGTGTAAGCCTCACCACTAGGGGGTGGGGGTGGGACTGATGCCTAGGGCTTCTTGAAGGAGACAGGGATTGTCCTTCCGGGGTGGCTGGCTCGCCTGGGGGGCTGCGGAGGAAATGAAGGATGTATTAGCCAGGGAAGGCTGGTGAGCTGGAGACTGGCCGGGAAGAGCCTCTGGCTCGGCTACTCAGGTTTGGGCTTCGGGAAGATGAGCTCAGCAGCTGTGAAGGCTTGCCCTCTATGCCTGGGAGATCCATCCATCATCAAGCATTTATGAAGCACCTCCTGTATGCTCGGCACTGAGCTAAATGCTAGCAGACCAACAAAAGCCCAGATGGGGGATGGCGCCTCACGGTGCACCCAGTGCACACTTTGGCACCGCCTACCTCTCCCAGCTAACCAGGCAGCCCAGTGAAGGCATAGGCCCAGAGCTCTGTACTAAGCACTAGGCCAGAGGCTGTACCCTCCCTTTCCAGGGGAGAAGACTGAGGTGAATTCTTATTCGCTGGCCACAGATGTGTGTCAGGGCTAGAATTGTATTCAAGGCTTGGGGCCCACTGCACCTGCACCTGCGCCCCCCACCCCCCATTGAGAAAAGGCAATTCCCCCCCCCCCCAAGTCTGACCCTTCATTGCTGCAAGAGTCAGAAGCTTGTGAGAGGGACAGAGACTCTTCCTGGACAAATTAGTCCCCCTCTTGGAGTCTCAGTTTCCTTCTCTATGAAATTGGGGGGACAATCCCTGTCTTTTGTCCTCTTGGGGCTGTTCTGTAGAGCGGCTGAGACGAAGGGCAGGAAGCGTTTGGGGACCGGACAGGAGAGTCTCAAACATGTATGGAGGCCCTACTATGTGCTGTGCACTGGGGAGGAGCCTGGGGGGAGGGGAGGGATGTGAAGAGTTGGAATCCAGCTGAGGTCAGAAGGCTCCCCTGTGGAGGCTTCTCCAAAGCAGGTCCAGAGAAGGGTGACTGGGGGCGGGGTCTGGGAACCTCCCGAGGGTCCTGGAGGCCCCTTCTGGGCTCAGAATGATTTTTATAACAATACCGAGAGGTTTTCATTTCTAGCATGATCAGCAGGAAGAGCTCTGACCCACAGAAGCAAAAGCTCTTCGTGGAGGTTGGAGGGTGGGGGGGGTCCAGCGTAAAGGGCTTCTAAGATCCCCAGGTCTGAGAACAACTGAGCTAGAATCCTGAGTACAAGCTAAGTCATCGTCAGAGGGAGAAACGCCAGTCTTCCACCAGGGTTCAGAAAGTCAATTTTAGAAGCACAAGATGGGAGTGGCGCGGGGCTGGAGGCCTTGGGGCACGGAGGGGGACAAGACCGGAATGGGGGGGGGGCTGGAGGCCTTGGGGTGTGGGGGAATGCGTGGAGGGCCTCCACCTGGCCCCTCTGGCCTTTCTCCTGGCTTCACTCCTGGGATCCCCCGCAGCCCAGATGGCGTCGGATCAGGGCAGGACACTCAGGTCTCACAGCCCACCACGCCACCAGCGTTCTGGGTCAGCCTCGAGGGAGGTGGGGGGAGTGCTGACCGCCAGGCCTCAGCTGAGGTCCTTCTCTGGGAGCCTCCACTAAATGCCTTCGAGGCATCCTCAGGGGCCACAGATGGACCTCCCCCTTAGTGCATTGCCAGTGGGCACAAAGGAAGGGGCAAGATGGAAGATAGCTGCCCAAGACTGAGGTGGGCCTTGAACTCCAGGCTAAATGCAGGCAAGGGAATCTGGGGGGAGAAAAGGGAGCTGATCTGTAGGTCTCAAGTGTCTGACTTATCTCTGTAATCGAAACAGAACGGGGTGGAGAAGTGGAGGCTGGAAAGGACTCTGGGAGAGGAAGGACAGAAAAGAGAATGGGTATGAAGATTGGAGAAGAAGAGCGGGAAGGGAAGGCCTGGAGGCAGGACCACAGTGGAAGATGGGTGCAGAGGTTGGAGATGGGGAACAGGGAGGGAGGGAAGGAAGCCAGGTACAGGCAAGAGGAAGCGGAGGTGCCGGAAGCTAGCGGGAGTCAGACCTTACCCGCTGAAGTTTTGTAGTGCTCTGGCGCCTCAGCGCGACCGCCGGGGGTACTACATCGGGTCTCTGGGAGCCCGCAGCTCAGTAGGGGGTGGGCGGCGCGCGCACTGGGGGGCGGGGCCCGACGTGCGTGCGCGGCGCCGGCGGCTACGTGCCCAGCGACTCCGTCTTCATGGCCCGGCGTGGCCGTCAGGCGAGGTCTGTACCATTGCGCTAGCCTAGGGGGAGCCTGGAGCTCTGTCGCCTTCCCCGCCTCAGTCTGGCTAGGGCCTACGGGCCGCCTCTCCCTCTATCTCTCCGTTCCCCGTCTTTCTGGGCTGCGCGGTTTGGTCACGCAAGGGGGGGGGCGGGCTCACTGTGGAGGCGACCCTCCCCCATCTCCGGAGAAGTGGTTCTGCCCAGAAGGAAGACGTGCAGAAATGAACGCGCCGCGCGGCCTTCGGACGGGGCACAGGGGCCTACCACCCGCGCAGGGTCGGGAGGCCACGCCTCACAGTGCGTCCATTGGCTACATCTGCAGAGGCGCAGGCCCAGGCTGGCCTCTTATTGGCTGAGAGGCGAGCGGGTAATTTGCATAGGAGGCGTGGCCCGCGGGGCGGGGCGGAAGGTTGAGTACGCGGGGCGGCGGCGGCGGCGGCGGCAGCGGAGGGGGAGGAGGGGGAGGAGGAGGAGGAGGGTCGCGGGCCTGGCCGGGCCGGGCCGGGCCGGGCCGGGCCGGGCCGGGCCGGGGGGATCTGGGGGCCTTGGGCCGGGGAGGCGGAGGCCCCAGGCTGGCCCAGCCCAGGCGGCTCAGGTCAGGCCTCGGGAGGCTGCGCGCGGCGCCCCAGGAGCCGAGCCCTCCAGAGCAGAGCTGGGTTCCAGCGCTCCGGGCTCCGAGGATCTACGCTCCGGGCAGCCGGGTTCGGGACTCCAGGCTCCGAACTCCAGCGCTTGGGCTCTCGTCTCTTGCGATCCGCGAGGCTCCAGGCTGGGCTCCAGTTCTGGTGCTCGCGCTGTAGTCTCCTGCGCTCCGCGGTGGCAGCGCTTGGGCTCCGGCCCCTCTGGGTTCGGGGCTCTAGTCCCCTGCGCTCCGCGGTG
>NW_020953954.1:547979-566147 GCF_900497805.2 Vombatus ursinus | reverse complement strand
TAGTCCCCTGCGCTCCGCGGTGCCCGCTCTTGAGCTCCGGGCTCCAGGCTCCAACCTCCTGCGATCCGCGGTGTCAGGCTTGGGCTCGGGGCTCTAGGCTCTTGGGTGTCAGTGCTTGGGCTCTGGCTTCGAGGTCAGGGACTCCAGGCCTTAAACCTCAAGGGCTTTGCTGTGGGGTTATCTCTCGTGTCCGGGTCTAGGCTCCAGACTCCTAGCCTTGGTCGTGAGGCTCCAGGCTCCACTGCCCCGACTCCGGCTGCAGGGGAGCCACTGACTAACGCACATTGTGCTGAGGACCCACTGTGCGTGTGACAGCGGCTACCGTGCAGCCGGCCCACCACAGGACTGAGGAGACCACCAGCCTCCCACCAAAGCTATCCAGGGTCCTCCCAGAGCCCAGTGGAACATCAGAACATTCCTCGGCTGGCATGGTGGTAGCTCGGTAGGCCACCTCGAAGTGTGAAACTTGCCAGCCTGGCAAATGCTCTGGGTCCAGATGGAGTTCTCAGCTGGGACTAGAGGGCGGCTGTCAGACTAGCGATGGGTTTCTCTTCCTCAGGTTCTTGTCTTCTGCCAAGCCCTGCTGCCCTGGCTTCACTGAGCTGCTGAGGCTTGGGACTCTGGCGCTGTGAAGGCTTTGCTTGGGATAGGAGAGTATCCCACCTCCAGGTTAAGGTGCCTTCCTGCGGCCCAGAGAGATGAAGGCACTTGCCTGAGCTCACACAGCCTGTCTGAAGGCTCCCAGACAGGATCTTCTGGGAGTTCTTCCTGACTCCCAGCTCTGCATTCTAGCCCCTATGCCAGGCTGCTTGGACCTCAGTCCCCTGTCCTGACACCAGTAAGCTCCTGGCCAGAGGAGCTCCCAGAGGTGGCTTCTGACTTTGCCTTGCCTGTTGAATCAGAGTTCCCCTCGGGTTTGGCCACTGGGATGGTGGGACAGAGGACCTTGGTTACTTTCTGCCGCTGCTGGGGAACCCTGCTGAGAATAGCCAACCCTCTGGGGCACGGCCAGCTGTAAGGATGCTGTGAGGCCCTGCAGGCTTTCCCTTATGCTCATCCTTAGTGGCAGGGCAGTCCTGGGTTCGGGACATTTTCTTAACGTTTGTACTCTTGCAGGATAACCTGTGGCCAAGGCCGGAAACTTCTGGATGAAGATGGAGCATACCGGTCCTGAGGGCTCACAGCGGTCAGCCTCCTGGATCACTCCCCCATGCCCTTGGCCCAAAGTCATGGGTCCAC
Source organism: Vombatus ursinus (assembly GCF_900497805.2). Taxonomy (NCBI): domain Eukaryota; kingdom Metazoa; phylum Chordata; class Mammalia; order Diprotodontia; family Vombatidae; genus Vombatus; species Vombatus ursinus. Next base: position 564,908 of record NW_020953954.1, on the reverse strand, counting down.
GTTCCTTCCTCTAGTTGAGTCACTGACTGGAACGTGCCTGATGTCTCCACAGGAGGCCAGTGTCCTCCAGAGATGGAGGCTGCCCCAGGCTACCCTGAGGGGGCGATGGTTTTCCTTCAGCATCTCCTGTGAGGCACCCTTTGGAAGGGCCAAGGATGGAGCTCGATTCTCGATCTGTCTGTCATATTGCTTGTGGGAGGTGGCCGACTTCTCTCACTGCCAATAAAGAAACGTGAGGGCACAGTATGGCGCTGGATGGTTGTGTCCTCGACAGCCCTCATCTGGACAAGATGCTGAAGGACGAGGGTGGCACGAGAGCATGGCGTGGGGGGGTAGTGTGCTGCTCTGTCTACTTGGCTTCTGAGGCCTCTCGGGCTATCTGGGCAGGAAGCTGGCAAGGTCCAGAGCTTGGGGACGTAGGTCTAGGGTGTCTGCTTGGAGCCATGGTTCCGGCTCCTCAGTGCCCTTGTCTTTCAGGGAACTAGGGTAGGGGTGATTGGCAGGGAGCTGAACCTGGTTTCCTCCTCAGGTGCCCACACGGGATGGAGGGTTGTAGGAAGGTGAAGGCAGCGAGAGGAAAGTCGTCCGTCCCAGGCTCCTTGGCAGCTCACGGATGGGGCAGGTCTTTCGTGGGTTAATGGCCTGACAACGAGCTTTAAGCCAGCCAGAAGGCTAGAGACTAATGGTGCCTATGGGGGATGTCAGAGAGGGGCCTGGGGAGCCACGGGAGAGCTGGGACTGTGAGAGAGACGGGCCCGGCTCTGGAGTTGCTGAGGTGACTTCCAGATGTCCATCTTTGTCCTAGAGGTCCCCCACCCTTCAGTCATTGGGCCTCCTCCAAGTATAGTCTTCCAGCTGTCGGTGAAGGCTTAGGTTCCATCACTGGGGAGAAGTACTGCCCCGGAAGGGTTCAGGTAGTGGGCATCTGGCTAGCAAATTAGGAAGGCCTTTTTTTTTCTCTAGGAGGACAGACTCCCTCAAGGCAGCCTGGTGTTCATTTGGGTTTCAGGGGTAAAGGAGCCAGAGGCAGAAGGACTGGCTTCCTTGGCCAACTGTTGGCCTCAGGGTGCTGAGTTAAGCTCTCCTGTGTGCCCAGGGCCTCAGGAATGTGGTACCACCCAAAGGCAGCCACTCACCAGCCAAACCTGTCCAAGCAGCTGGGCACAGGCAGGACTGTCTCCAGGGCCCAGAGAGGGCCTCCCGGAATGAGCTCTGAACTCCCAGGGGTTGGGCTCCAGGTCCAAAGTGGCCTGGCCTAGCTGGTCTGCCCACTCCCAGGGCACTTCAGCCGAAGTTGGTCCATGAGTCACCCAGCAAGACTCCAGGAAGAAAATGAGGAACCAGGTCCTCCCCTGGTGCCTCCCTACCTGGCTAAAGAGGGGTGTGGCTGTGGCAGTCCTGCCTCCCAGGGAGCCGAGCTCTCAGAAAGCAGGCCCCTGCTGTGGGCTTCTCCATCATCCTTACCAGGCACTAGCAGTCCCATTTGTCTCTGCCCCGCCCCCCCCCCCCCCCCCCCCGCTGTGGGTGGGGGGTGCCCAGGAACAGGGGGGGGCAAGGGGGGGGGCGCGCCCAGCTGCTGCATATTGCTGGGCCTTTGTCCTCATCCCCCAGTGAGCCAGAAAGGAGTCTGAACCCTACCCTTCCCTCTGCTCTGAGAAAACCCCTGGCTCTTGGGTCCGATCAAGGCCATGCCTTCCCTTCAGAGCTTCAGAGAAGAGCTCCTGGAGGGGAGGGGGCCGCAGGGACTCAGGACTATTCACGGCATGGGGACCGGTAGCCTGAGCAATGGGTGGGAATTTGAGATCAGAGCCAGAGGAAGGTTGTGATAACAATGGATAGGGCTTTGGATTGCAGATTTCTGGGAGCGGAAGGAGGGAGGGAGGTTCCCAGCACTCCAGATATTTAGGCAGAGGCTCTAAAACTGGCCCAGGCCTCAGAGAAACTCAGGCCTGACCCACCTCGCAGGATACAGAGATATAGCATACTTAGGGTGCCTTTATTCCAGGGGATCCACATAGGAATAGGACCTTCCCCAGCAGGGATACACTCAGTCCACCCCAGGAGATAGCACACCTCCACCCCCACCCCTGCTAGGAGTTTACTGGCCACACAATAGGGATCCAGGGAAGCGAGCTCTGACCAGAGGAGCCTGGGCCAGCCCGTGGGACCACCGTCCTTCCGTCCGTGGGTCTCTGACAGAGTGGCACAAAGATTCTCCTCCCGGCCCAAGTCAGCCTTTTCCAGTGATCTTTCACATAGCTGACCAGTGCAGCATGGCTGGAGAAGGGGACCAGCTGAATGGCTGGGACGTGACCATCTTCAGCATGGCCTCAGCGTCCAGGGGAGCTGCCTCTAGGAGAGATGACTGTGAGAGCTGACGAGGCTGAGCGAGCAGCCGGCCATGGCGGAGAGGAAGGTGCCAGGCAGGCGGGCACACAGGGGCTCTCCTCCAAGTCCTCTTCCTGGAGGGGCAGGGGCAATGGACTTCCACGTGCTTAGGGGCTCATGCTGGACATCTCGGGAAGACCTGGGATGGGCTTGTTGGCGAGGCTGCAGGATCCTGCAGCAAACAGGGAGTGAGTCCAGGGAGCCCCAGGAAGGGGGGGTGTTCCTTCTGGGGCCCCCCCGGTGCTCAGCTCCCGAGGCTCTCACCTGGCTGGGGCCAGAGCCTTGGGGTCGTGGGGGCAGTGCCGGTCCGGCCTGCTGGATGAACTGCCGCAGGTTACACTGTCTGAGCTCTCGGTTCAGCTCCTCCACCTCTTGGGCCTGGGCCTGGATGAGAGGGGTGGGAGAGGGGAGCCATGAAGGTGCCTGGTCCCTTCCTGGAAGCGGGGCTGGCGGGTGGTGGGTCAGGCTGGCCTCACCTGCAGGCTCTGCTCGGCCTCCGCCAGGGCCCGGCCCACACTGGCCAGGCTGCTCTCCAGCCGCTCGCTCTGCAGGGCCTGGGTCTGCAGGTCCCTCTGGAGCCGGGCGGCCGCAGCCTCGTCCTGGGTCCTGCGGGGGCCAGGCCCCTCCTGCTGCTGCTGTTGCCGCTGCCGCCGCCAGCTAATCTCCTCCTCTAGGGCTCGGGCCTGAGCATCCAGCTCTCGAAGGCGAAGGGCGCATTCCTCGGTGGCCACCTGCAATTCTCGCATGCGGCCCTGGCGCTCCAGCTCCTGCTGCACTTCCCGCCGGAGTTCCTCTTCCCAGAAGCCCTCCTGACCCAGCTCGGCCTCGTTGCTCTGGACCAGGTGCTCCAGACCCCACAGCTCCCCTCCTGCGTCCTCCCTGGCTGAGGCGGAGGGCCAGCCCCTGTGGGGCTCATGGGGCGCAGGGGGCCGGGGCCTATGGGGAAGGCTGGCCCACACTGGGGAGCGCTCTGGGGGAAGACAAGGGTCTGAGGCAGGCCGTTCGGCGAGGCTGGGCCCCGTCCGCCGAAGTACAAACTGGACATCGCTGGCAAACTGTCCACATGTGGCCTGGGCGCCCACCGGGCACTCCTGTGGCAGCATCTGTCGCTCCTTGTCCCGGAGGCGCTGGATGAGAACATAGCGACCGGTCTGTCCTGGGAAAAAGGAGAAGGTGGTCTTCGGGGGTGAGAGGTGGGGAGCCCCAGCACCGGCCGCCCACCCACCTGCCAGCCCAGGGGCTGCCCTGCTCACCTAGGGCTTGGGCCAGGGCGATGACCACTTCCTGGCAGGTGGTCTGCTCCGACACGCCACAGACCACACGCTGGACTCCGTCCACCCACACCTTCAGCTCCATGGGGGCGGGGGCAGGGCCGGGGCATCCCCAGCAGGACCTGAGGAAGGCGTGAGGGGCACCCCCAGTTCAGCAGGGGCGGGGGAAGCAGAGCTGGGGGGGCCCCAGGCTCTTCCCCTCTCCCCAAAGCGACTCCTTAAAGGGCCAGGCTCTGCTCTCCACCTCAAGACAGACCTGGGTTGTTAATCCGCGCCTCCTGTCCCAGCCCCCTCCCACCCCTAAATATGCTCTCGTTTGGGGGGGCGGGGTCAGAGGTCAGGAGGATCAGCGTTCCCCCCCACTGATCTCTGACGCCCCGCCCCCAGATCCAGGAAAGCAGCGGCTGACCCTAGCAAAGATCACCCTAAAAGAAGAACCCAACAGCCCGGACCCTACCCTCGGGGCCTCTCCCCGCAGCTCCAAACTGACCAACCTTGCTCGGGCTCAGGCTCCGGCTCCGGTTCGGACTCCGGCAACCCCGCCCCGCGGCCCCACGCCATCCCCTGACTGGCTGGTTCTGCGAGCCCCGCCCCACCCGGCACCCCTATTGGCCTGATGCCTGTTGCCCCACCCCACCCCGCCCCGGGCGCCCATTGGTCGCTGTGGCGAGCTCGCCCCGCAGCCCCACACCTCACCCTCATTGGCCGGATGCCGGTTGCCCCCACCCCGCCCCACCTAGCGCTCCCATTGGCCAGTCTCCAGCTCAGGCACCACCTCACAATCCTACGCCAGGCATCCATTGGCTGCCAAGGCTAGACCCGCTTCCACGCCTCCAGCCGAGTCTGGTTTACCTGGTTGTCGCCCCGCCCCCATTCCATTGGTCACCATTTCGAGCTTGCAGGTACGGGAAGGGCTTAGTGTAGTCACGTGGTCCGGCCGCCCCCTCTCCCCCAACTCCAGGGGTGTGGCTGGTTCCGACTCGGGGTCAGCGGTCAAAGTCGTCTCCCAGTCCAGACACCTGGGTCACTTTGCCTTTGGGGTGGGGAATGGTTTTCCTATTGGCCCGTGTCTCACTTCTGACCTTTGCCCTCTCCGTGACCTCAGACCCCACCATTTATCCAGACGAGCCCGATTTCCGGGTACCTGCTCGGAGCTGTAGGCCTCACCTCTCCGTCCATTGGCCCTCAACAGCCGCCCCGCCCCCTCTTTTTGCCGCGCTCCTATTGGCTCTTGTTTCTTCTGTCATCCTTTCTTCCTGTCCCTGGCGTTTGCTTTGCAGCTGAGTGGACTCCAAGGGAGGCGAGTTCCAGAGGTAGCGGGAGGCGGGGCCTAAGGCTGGGCCACCGCCTTCGGTCTGCGCATGCGCGGCTCCGGGTTTATTTGTATCTTGGTAGCAATTTCTGCTCACGTGGTGTCTTCCTGCGAATTAGCCTGTGGCCCCTCCCGGGACTACCCGCGGAGTGCAGGAGCCTGCGGGACCGGCAGGGGGCGCGCCTCAGACAGGGCCCTCGGTTGTCTGGTGGTGGGTGAGGATGAGGAGGGGAACCGAGGGTGGAGGACTCGGAGGGGGCCGAGAAGGGACGGGGATGGACAGGGCGAGGAGGGAGGCTGGATAGGAGGCATGTGGGGCAGGGCCCTTGGGGGTGAGCTGGACACTAAGCCTGGTGGAGGATGAGAAGTGTCCAGAAGTGGGGCCCAGCCCGGGAGTGGGTGCCCATCTCCGAGCCTAGTTGTGGGAGCCAGCGGTCCCGGGAGATCGTGCCGTGGCGTGGGGACCGTGCGCTGGTCCCGGGAGATCGTGCCGTGGTGTGGGGACGTGCGCTGGTCCCGGGAGATCGTGCCGTGGCGTGGGGACCGTGCGCTGGTTCCGGGAGATCGTGCCGTGGCGTGGGGACCGTGCGCTGGTTCCGGGAGATCGTGCCGTGGCGTGGGGACCGTGCGCTGGTTCCGGGAGATCGTGCCGTGGCGTGGGGACCGTGCGCTGGTCCCGGGAGATCGTGCCGTGGCGTGGGGACGTGCGCCGGACCCTCAGGCTCCCTCTGTGATGCCCGCTTTGCTCCTCTGTCCAGGGTGTTAAGGGAGGACCAGTTCCTTCCTTCGCTGTCTGCTGGGGCTCCCAGATGCTGTAGCATGTGAATTGGCCTCACCTTGATAAGGCCGGGACTAACCCAGGTCGAGGGTAGAGTCAGGGGGTTGTCAAGGACACGCATGGGTATACTGCCCTAGCAGAGTGGGCAGATGAGAACAATCTGTTCCAGGGGCATCGAAGGGGCCGAAGCAGGCGCTGTGGAGCACGTGGCGGAGCTTAGTCAGACATCAGAGACACCGACTTCTGCTGCTTCCGGAGGCATCCGCCTGCGTCTTGACTTTTGTCCTGCCGCTGGATTCCAGTGAGGCTAATGACTCTGTGCAACTCTACCTCACTTAAATCGGATTCAGGCCAAGAAGGGAGATATCACCTTCCCCCCCCCCCACTGTCCCGTCCCGCGGGACATCAACGGAGGTCCGGACCTGTAAAAGAAGGAGGGGAGCAGGGGACACAGGAAATGGAGACAAGACAGGCTTTCTGATCAAGTCTCGTTTATTGAAGGCTAGCTCAGGGTAATTATACACACTGTAAGAGGGAGTGGGGGAGTTCCATCACCGGTATAGGGGCGGCGTATTCCAGGAAGAGGTACAGCTTTGTCCGTAATTTGTTCTTATCACAAGGACCACCAAAGGTATAGGGGTATTCCAGGAAGAGGTAGTAATTTGTTCTTATCACAAGGAGGCCTTGACAACTGCAACCTAGTAATTTTCCAGAGGTCATACTGGGCCTGTGGTCCCTTACACCCCACTGGTCTTCAGAAAGGAAGGGTGAGCAGCCCCAGCTGGCTCTCCCCCCTGACATGTCATCTCCCATCTCCCTGCCTTTGTACAGCTCATTCCCCCATGCTGGAAATGCGTTCTCCCCCCACCCCAACCTCTGCCTTGTATAAACCCCAGCTTCCCACTTAGTCCAGCCGAGGTGTTATCTCCTCCTGGAGTTAGGAAATAAACATTTGTTTAACACCTGCTGTGTGCCGGCACTCCCCCTGGAGGAGTTCCTGACCTGCACGCAACGGGTGTAACTAAACTAGAGACAGGATCCACTGGAGACAGCAGAGGACGCACTAGATGTGCATAGGATACCTTTTTATTCATGTCCAGATTGTTTCCCCCATTAGACCTTAACCCGTTTTTGTCTGTCTCCTCAGTACCAAACAGTATCTGACACACAGCAGGTGCTTAATACATTTGCTGATTGCTGAGCACAGTGCAGTGGATGTGGGGTGTTTGTTTTTAGCTCTCCTGGGCGAAAAGGAAGGGTCCCAGCATCGCAGGACATCTCACTGACAGCAAAGAAGTGGACTGCTTCTGTTTTCTTAGCCAAAGACCGCCAACCTTTGGGCTGGAAGTGGAGGCCCTCACTGGGGCAAGGCAGTCCTGCTGCACAATACTTCCTGGATCAAGGCACTACCCTAGGCAGTTCCAGATGGCCCCTGGCCATTCTGATACTGTTGGCTTCATTTGTCCCACCTACAAACACACCCATACTTTTTTTTTTTGGCTAGGCAATGGGGTTAAGTGACTTGCTCAAGGTCACACAGCTAGTAAGTATTTGAACTCAGATCCTCCTGACTCCAGGGCCAGTGCTGTATCCACTGTGCCACCTAGCCGCGCTGCACACCCACATTTTTAAAAAGAACCTCTTGATCGAATCCTCCCTTTTCCCTCTCTCTTCCTTTTTGTGGCTGAACTCCCAGAGAAGGCCATCCAAAACCAGCATTGCCACTTCTCACTCTCTCTTCTTCTGTTCACATAATTTAATTAAATCTGCCCTCCCCAAAGCCACCAATGATCTCGTAATGACCAAATCTAATGACTTTCCTCAACCCTCCGCCCTCTGACCCTGGCACCTTCTTGTTCCCCTGCCACCTCTAGGACTAGATACGGAATCCTTTATGGCCTTGAAAATTCTTCCCAGTCTGGGCACTTCCCCTCCCTTGCCTACGCTCTGGGGTCCAGGGGCACTTCCATAGAGCAGAGTCTGCTTCTGGGTTCTGTGCCTTTGCATCTTTGGCCTCTCTGGCTGGCTTCCTTCAAGTCCATCCTGAAATGCCGCTTTTTGCGTGAAGCCTTTTTTGGGTGGCCCTTGATGCTTTGAGCTTTGGGCCACTTCGTGCTGTCTGTCTTGTTTGCATGAAGCACTTTATATGTTGCCTCCCCCTTTAGACTGGGAGCTTTTTCAGGGCAGGGGCTGTCTTTTCTTTTTCTTTGTATCGTCTGTACTTGGCATGGTACCTGGCACATAAAAGACTCTGAATCAATTCTAGCTTATCAATCATCACTTTTTTAATTAAGAGAACGAGAATAAGAATAAGCCTAATAAGGTTTACTTTTTTTAGAATTTATTTATTTTTAGTTTTCAACATTCACTTCCGTAAGATTTTGAGTTTTAAATTTCCACCCCTTCCCACTTCTCCCCCCTCCCCCCAGACAGCATACAATCTGATATAGGCTCTACATATACATCCATGTTAAGCATATTTTCCCATTAGTCATGATGTAAAGGACAGTTAGAACTAATGGGAGGAATCATGAGAATGAAGCAATAAAACAAAACAACAAAAGAAAAGGAGAGCAAATAGTCTGCTTCATCTGCATTCAGACTCCATTATTTCTTTTTCTGGATGTGCATAGCAATTTCCGTCATGAATCTTTTGGAGTTGTCTTAGATTCTTGCATTGCTGTGAAGAGCCAAGTCTATCATAGTCATTCATCCCATAGTCATCAATGTGACTGTTACTGTGTACAACATTCTCCCGGTTCTGCTCATTTTACTCTGCATCAGTTCATGTAAGTCTTTCCCAGTTTTTTGAAATCTGCCTGCTCATCATTTCTCATAGCACAATGGTATTCCATTACATTCATATACCACAATTTGTTCAGCCATTCCCTAGTTAATGGGCATCCCCTCAATTTCCAATTCTTTGCCACCACAAAAAGAGCTGCTATAAATATTTTTGTACGTTTGGGTCCTTTTCCCATTTTTATGATTTCTTTGGGATACAGACATAGAGTATACACAATTTTATAGCCCTTTGGGCATAGTTCCAAACTGCTCTCCAAAATGGTTGGATCATTTCACAACTCCACCAACAATGCATTAGTGTTCCAAATTTCTCACATCTTCTCCAACATTTATCATTGTCCTTTTTTGTCATGTTAGCCAATCTGATAGGTGTGAGGTGATACCTCAGTCATTTTGATTTATATTTCTCTAATCAATAGTGATTTAGAACATTTCATAGGACTATAGATAGCTTTAATTTCTTCCTCTGAAAACTGCCCGTTCATATCATTTGACCATTTATCAATTGGGGAATGACTTGTATTCTTATATTTTCAACTCAGTTCTCTATTTTAGAAATGAGGCCTTTATCAGAGACACTAGTCATAAAAATTGTTTCCCAGTTTTCTGCTTCCCTCTTAATCTTGGATGCATTGGCTTTATTTGTGCAAAAACTTTTCTGTTTCAAATTGGAACACTAATGCATTGTTGGTGGAGTTGTGAAATGATCCAACCATTTTGGAGAGCAATTTGGAGCTATGCCCAAAGGGTTATAAAAATGCACATACCCTTTGACCCATCAATAGCACTTCTAGGGCTGTATCCCAAAGAGATCATACAAATGGGAAGAGGACCCACATGTACAAAAATATTCATAGCAGCTCTGTTTGTGGAGGCAAAGAATTGGAAATTGAGAGGATGCCCATCAATTGGGGAATGGCTGAGCAAATTGTGGTATATGAATGTGATGGAATACTATTGTGCTATAAGAAATGATGAACAAGCTGACTTTAGAAAAACCTGGAAAGACTTGTATGGTCTGATGCTGAGTGAAGTGAGCAGCACCAAGAGAATGTTGTACACAATAACAGCCATGTTGTGTGATGACTAATATTGATGGACTTATCCCTTCCCGGCAATACAAGGATCTAAGACATCTCCAGAGGCCTTGTGATGGAAAATGCTATCCACATCCAAAGAAAGAACTATGGAAATTGAATTGCTATTTTTTTTTCTTCTCTTCTGTTGAGTTTTGTTTCATCTTTCTGATGGTTCCTCCTATTGGTTTTAATTTTTACTTACAACATCACTAATGTGAAAATATGTTTAATATGAATGTAAATGTATAGCCTATATCAGATTGTGTGCCATCTTGGGGAGGGTGGTGGGGAGGAAGGGGGAGAAAAATTTTAAACTCAAAAGCATATGGAAGTGATTATTGATAAATCAAAATAAATTGATAAAAAAAGAAACAAAAAAAATAAAGTCAACGTAAAAAGAAACTTTTCTGTTTAATGTAATCAGAATTGTAATTGAATCTTAAAGGTAAACTATTGCTTGCTCTTCTAGTTTGCTTATAGTATCAGTCTTTATATCTAAATCATGTACCCATTTTGACTTTATCCTGGTGTAGGGTGTAAGATGTTGGTCTATGCCCCGTTTCTGCCATACATTTTTCAAGTTTTCCCAGCAGTTTTTGTTAAATAGTGATTTCTTATCCATGAAGCTGGAGTCTCTGGATTTATCAAATAGTAGATTAGTATAGTCATTGACTGTTGTGTCTTGCATACCTGATCCATCACTCTTATTTCTTAACCAGAACCAAGTAGTTTTGATGATTGCTGCTTTATAATACAATTTAAGATCAGGTACAGCTAGGCCACTTTCCCTTGTACTTCTTTTCATTAGTTCCTTTGATATCCTAGACTTTTTGTTCTTCCAGATGAATTTTGTTATTGCTTTTTCTAGCTCTATAAAACAATTTTTTGGTAGTTTGATTGGTATGACACTGAAAAAATAAATTAATTTAGGTAGAATTGTCATTTTGATTATATTAACTCAGTCTATCCTTGAACAACTGATATTTTTCCAATTATTTAGATCTGACTTTCTTTGTGTGGAGTGTTTTGTAATTGTATTCATATAGTTCCTGGTTTTGTTTTTGCAGGTAGACTCCCAAATATTTCATAGTGTCTACAGTAATTTTAAATGGAATTTCTCTTTATATCTCTTGCTACAGAGTATTTTATTAGTAATATATGGAAATTCCAATGATTTGTGTGGGTTTATTTTATATCCTGCAACTTTGCTAAATTTGTTTATTATTTCAAGTAATTTTTTACTTGATTCTCTAGGATTCTCTAAATATACCATCATATCATCTGCAAAGAGTGATAGCTTTGTTTCTTCTTTGCCTGTTCTAATTCTTTCAATTTTTTTTCTTCTCTAATTGCTACAGCTAACATTTCTAGCACAATATTGAATAACCATGGTAATAATGGACATCCTTGTTTCACCCCTGATCTTACTGGAAATGCTTCTAGCTTATCCCTATTGCATATAATGTTTGCTGATGGTTTTTGATAGATGCTATCTATCATTTAAAGGAAGACTCCATTTATTCCTATGCTCTCTAGTGTTTTTAATAGGAATGGGTGTTATATTTTGTCAAATGCTTTTTCTGTATCTATTGAGATAATCATATGATTTGTTAGTTTTGTTGTTGATATAGTCAGCTATGCTGATAGTTTTCCTAATATTGAACCAGCCCTACATTCCTGGTATAAATCCTACCGGGTCATAATGTATTATCCTTGAGATTAATTGTTGTAATATCTTCGCTAATATTTTATTTAAAATTTTTGCATCTATATTCATTAGGGAAATTGGTCTATAATTTTCTTTCTCTGTTTTGACTCTTCCTGGTTTAGGTATCAACACCATATTTGTATCATAAAAAGAATTTGGTAAGACTCCTTCTTTGCTTTGGAATTAGTTGTTCTTTAAATGTTTGATAGAATTCACTTGTAAATAATCCATTTGACCCTGGAGATTTTTTCTTAGGGAGTTCATTGATGGCTTGTTCAATTTTTTTTTCCTTTAATGGGGTTGTTTAAGTATTTTATTTCCTTTTTCATTAATCTGGTCAATTTATATTTTTGTAAAAGTCATACATTTCACTAAGATTGTCAAATTTATTGGCATACAATTGGGCAAAATAGCTCCTAATTATTGTTTTGATTACCTCTTCATTGGTGGTGAATTCACCCTTTTCATTTTTGATTCTGGTAATTTGGTTTTCTTCTTTCCTTTTTTAAATCAAATTAATGAAAGGTCTATCTATTTTATTGATTTTTTCATAAAACCAGCTCTTAATTTTATTTATTAGTTCAATAGTTTTCTTAATTTCAATTTTATTAATCTCTCCTTTGGTTTTCAGAATTTCTAATTTGGTGTTTAATTGGGGATTTTCAATTTGTTCTTTTTCCAACTTTTTTAGTTGCATGCCAAATTCATTGATCTCCTCTTTCTCTATTTTATTCATTCAAGCAGTTAGAGATAGAAAACTTCCCCTAAGGACCACTCTTGCTGCATCCAATAAGTTTGGGTATATTGTCTCATAATTGTCATTGTCTATGGTACCTTTTACCAGGATGTAGTTTCCTTCCTCATCTCTTTTAATTAGATCTATTTCTGCTTTTGCTCTATCTGAGATCAGGATTGCTACCCCTGCTTTTTTTTTCACTTCAGCTGAAGCATAATATATTCTGCTCCAGCCTTTTACCTTTACTCTGTGTGTATCCCTCTGCTTCAAATGTGTTTCTTGGAGACAACATATTGTAGGATTATGGTTCTTAATCCACTGTGCTATTCATTTTCAGTTTATGGGCGAGTTCATCCCATTCATATTCACAGTTATGATTACTATCTGTGTTTCTTTTTCTCTCCTTTTTCCCTTTCCCTCCTCAGTAGAGTTTTGCTTTCAACCACCACCTCCCTCAGTCTGCCCTCCCTTCTATTAGCCCCCTCCCTTTTCTTTTCCCTTTATCCTTTCTGCTTCCTATAGGGTAAGTTAGATTTCTCTAAATAACTGATAATGTTATGCCCTCTTTGAACCAAATCTGATGAGAGTAAGGTTCAAACAATGCTCATTTCCCTCCCTTCTTTCCCTCTACTGCATTTGGTTCTTGTGCCTTTTCATGTAATTTATCCTTGTCTGCCTCCTTCTTTCTTCTTCTCCCAGTACACTCCTTTTTCACCACTTCATTAGATTTTTTTACCATCACATCAAAGGCAACTTAAACCCAAGCCCTCTGTCTAAATACACTCCCTTTTACTTGTCATAATGACATTGCAATTCTTAAGAGTTACAAATGTCATCTTCCCTTGTAGAGATATAAACAGTTTGCCCTTATTAATAATATATTGTTGTTGTTTTTCTTTCCTGTTTACCTTTTTATGCCCCTCTTGAGTCTTGTATTTGAAGGTCAAATTTTCTGTTGAGCTCTGGTCTTTTCATCAGGAAGGTTTGGAAGTTGCCTATTTCACTGAAGGTCTATCTCCAACCCTGAAAGATTATGCTCGGTTTCGCTGGGTAGTTGATCCTTGGTTGTAATCCAAGCTCCTTTGCCTTATGGAATATTGTATCCTACACCCTCCGATCTTTTAGTATAGAAGCTGCAAGGTCCTGTGTAATCCTGACTGTGGATCCATGATATTTTAAATTGTTCCTTTCTGGCTGTTTGCAGTATTTTCTCTTTGATCTGGTAATTTTGGAATTTAGCTACTATATTCCTTGGCGTTTTCAGTTTGGGATCTCTTTCAGGAGATGGTCGGTGGATTCTTTGGATGACTATTTTACCCTCTGGTTCTAGGACCTCAGGGCAGTTTTCTTTGATGATTTTCTGAAGGATTTGTACAGGCTCTTTTTTTCATCATGGTTTTCAGTTAGACCAGTAATTTTTAAATTGTCTCTCCTGGATCTATTTTCCAGGTCAGTTGTTTTACCAATGAGGTATTTTACATTTTCTTGTATTTTTTCATTCTTTTGTTTCTGTTTAACTGATTCTTGCTCTCACAGAGTCCTTAGCTTCCATTTGCCCCATTCTAATTTTTAATGAGTTTTCTTCGATTAGATTTTGTACCTCCCTTTCCATTTGGCCCATTTTACTTTTTAAGGAACTCTTCTCTTCAGTGAGTTTTTGTGCCTCCTTTTCCATTTAGCCAATTCTACTTTTTAAGGACTTGTTTTCTACAGATAATTTTTGTCCTTCCTTTTCCAAGCTATTGGCTCTCTCTTGCATACCTCTCATTTCTTTTCCCAATTTTTGTTCTACCTCTCTTATCTGACTTTTAGGATCCTTCCTGAACTCTTTCATGAAGGCTATTTGGGCTTGAGACCAGTTCATATTCCCCTCTGAGGTTTCGGTTGTGGGTATATTAACAAAGTTGTCATCTTCTGAATTTGTGCCTTGATCTTCCCTTTCCTCTAAATAAGAATCTATGGTCATTTTTCCATTTCTGCTTTTTGTTCACGATGTTTGCCTATTTCCTGACTTTAAAAAAAAAAATGTTGAGTTCTCCTGCTGGAGCAAAGGGGACACTGACCCAAGCTTCTTTTCCTGCTCCCCCGGGGCCTTGCACTTGAATGTCTGGCTCCTGCAGGCCCCTGCCTTGCACAGGGATGTTTCACTGCTGGTGGATGTCTGTCAGCCCGCAGCTCTGCCTTCTGGAGTTGTGTTGAGGGATCGGTGATTTTGCTGCTGGAGAACGCTGCTGCCTATGGTGGTTTTCGGAGCAGGTGTCTGCCGGTTGCCCTGCCTGTATTGAGGTTCTCGGGCTTCCTGGTGTTGGCACTTGCCTGCTCCACCAACCTGGGTCTCAGGATCTCCCCCTGGTTTGCTGAGGTGGGGCTTGCCACTGGCTTGCTGGGCCACCTCCCATCCTGTATTGCTTCCCCTCCCCCAGAGGGAGAGGGGCCTTTCCGGTTAATATCCCAAGCTTCCTGGGCTACAGGAACTGCTGTGCCCTGTCTTTATGCTGTCTCAGGGTTTTTCCTCGGTCGATAGTTTCTGGCCTTTCAGAGGTCAATGAGGGACTTCTTACTCCACCATCTTGGCTCCTGGAAGCCACACCATCAGGTATACGTCTGGTTCAGCTGAACAATCCTAATGTTCTTTCTGGGTGACGGACATTCAGCTCCTGTGTCTGTGTTCTCAAACTGGCCCCTCCCCAAGCCTGGAGCTACCCCCCGACCCCCCTCCCCCACCTGTATCACCTCTGAGGAGACTCAGAAGAGAGTAGCTCTAGCTAGGGGAGGGGGAGGAGGGGATCTCAGGCAGAGAGAAGAGATGAATGGGATGGCTGCAGGGGTGGGACAGTGCCCCTTGAGGTCCTTCCTAGGAAAGTGCCCCTGGCTCCCTCGTACCTCCCCCAGGGGAGGCAGTATCCCTTGACCAGTCAGCCAGCTGGCCTTCTCCATGGGAGGTCCCCCCAGGCCAGTCTCATTCTTCCCAGTTCCACCCCTGCTACAGCCTAGTTGCTCCAGAAGGAGAAACTGAGGCCTATGAAATGCTGGAGCATAAACAGCCCCTCCCTACTTCTGGGGACTTGTGGGGGGGGGGGTGCTTGTAACCATGGAAACAGCAACAAAGCCTGGGCTCCAGAGCTCGGAGCTCACAGTCTGCCTCAGGTGAGGGGGGAGGGGCAGTTGCTAGAGCTGGATAATTGGGAGGGGAGGTTGACCACCACCAGCCTCTGGTTCAGGCGGTATAAGGTGGGGGGCAGAAACCTGAAACTTTGTAAGGCTGTTTCCTCTTCTGTAGAATGGGGCTAAGGAATCCTGCGGCGCCTCTCTCCACTACAGCTGGTGGCGATATGAACTTTTAGCCAGAGCTAAGATCCACCTATTGGGTCTAGTCTGTGAGGACCCCTGGGGGTGGCTGGAGAGCACTAGGTCCCCACTTCTTCTCCACAGGTGGCCACCTCCTGTGGGCAGGAGCAGCCCAGCATCTCTCCCAGGCGGGCTCCCTCCAGGAACACCAGGGATGGCTGGGCAGCCTGCGGAGCAGGGGAAGGATGCTTTCTCCAGCCTGGAGCGGCTGGGCAGCGATTTGGGGCAGGGGTTCAATGAGGTCCACGACCCCTCCTGGACCATCTCCTGGCCCTCCTTCCTGTGCAGCAGCGACGTCCTTGAGGCCACAGAATCTGGGCTAACCCCCGAAGGCGCTGATGGCAAGCTGTCCTCTGTCTCCTTCTCTGTGTCTCCCAGCAGCCTGCAGTAAGAGCCCTAGTGGAGGGTCCTGGCAGGGTTCAGGGGCTGGGTCAGGGAGTGACGGGAGAGCACCAGTGCTGAGACCTAGGACCTGGGCCCTGTGGCTCTGCTGCTGAGCCTGGTGACCGAGGCCAGGACAGTCTCTGGCTCTGGGACCTGGGACCAGGGCCAGGGTTCAAGGGCTATGGATGTGACAATTGCAGTTGGCACTCAGAGCGCCTGGATCCCAGGGTCCTGAGGCTGCTGCTGGCCCAGAAGGAGCTAGAAGTCCAAGGCCTCCGGAAGGCTGTTCAGTGTCGACCTGGGAAACGCATGGCTTATATCCTCCACCAGCTGACAGACTCCAAGCCAGAAAGGTCAGGAGCCCTCAGCGCCCCTCCCCCCCAGTTTCTCCCCCTTCCCCCACAGCCCTGCTCTGACCTTCCGACAGGAGCTCCCGGGACCAGATCAAAGCCTTGCAGCAGCACATTGAGAAGATGACTCAGGAGCTGAGGGACCAGAAGGAGCAGGCCTGCCAGGTGAGTCTCTGGGCCCTGTGGCCCCGCCACTGAGTCTGGGGCTGAGGCCAGGACAGACTCTGGAGGAGTGGGCCTGGGACCCTGCAGCCCCCTCCTCATCTCCCCCAAGGAGAAGACCGAGCTGGAGAATCAGCTTCGAGAGGCCAACAGAAACCTGCAGCGCCTGGAGGACGAGGTGCAGGCCTTCGAGCGATCCTGCCTCTTGCAGCTGGCTCGGTCTTCATGGGCTGGCCGCATGCTGCGCTCCCAGACAGGCAGCGTAGAGGTGAGTGAGCTTGGCTGGCCCACCCTGCCCAGATGTGCCTGCACCTCCTTAGGGAGCTGCCCTAGCCGTCCCCCCGCCCATCCCCTTTTTCTTCTAATGGGTCCTCCCTCTGCCCCAGACTCCTTCCCTGCTGCCCACAAACAGGGCCAGGCCTTGGACAGCCCTTCCTGTGGCCCTGGGGGCCTGCCAGCCCTCTAGCACTGCCGTGGCTAGCTCCCCCCCTTCCCCTCCCCCTCCCCCTCTCCCTTTCTCCTCCCCCTCCCCCTCCCCCTTTCTCCTTCCCCTCCCCCTCCTCCCCCTTGCCCTTCTCTTCTTCCTCCTCCCCCTCCTCCCCCTTCCC
>NW_020953954.1:534672-547879 GCF_900497805.2 Vombatus ursinus | reverse complement strand
CCCCTTCCCCATTCTCCCTCCTCCTCCTCCTCTCAGCCTCTGTAGTCTGACCTCCTGGCTGCTCACTCCCTTGACTGAAGCTTCTCTCCACTCTAGCAGTCCCTCTGCCAGTGGTCAGGCTTGCCTCCTGGAGACACCTGGGTATTCTCACCCCTGCCCCTTTCAGGATCCTCTGTCTGTCGTTTCCTTCCTGTCTAACCTTTACTAATTCATTGCTCTCTTTTACCCTGTAATTGTGGGCATCCCCCCCCCCCACCCCAGGCCCTGTCCTGGGCCTACTTCTCCTTTCCCTCAGTGTGTCTCATTGGATGATCTCATCAGCTCCCATGGAGTCAGTTGCCATCCCTGCCATGACCTCTCTGGACCTCCAGTCCCACATCTCTAGCCGCTCATTGGACATATCTGTGAAACGAGGGACCATCTTGCTTTAGCTCCATGACCCTGGCATGTCTTGTAGAGATCGCCACACTCACCTCAAACTTCCCGTGGCAGGGCCTGGCTGAGGACTGGCCTTGTGGCCTCCTCGTCTCATCCAGACATCTTTTCCCACTCTTCCCTCCTCCATCTGTCTCCCTTGGAGAGGGCTCCTGGCCACCTGCCTTCCTATCTTCTTCAATCTTCCTGTGTGCGCATGTCTCTTCTTTGTACTTAGCTGTTTTCCTGTCGTTTCTGCCATTCGAGTGGGAGTGCCTGGAGAGCAGGGACTGGCGGACAGTAGGCGCTTAATAAATGCTCATTGACTGACATTACCCCGACTCTGTCACTAGTCATCTCCTGGCTGCTTCCCCCCTGCCTACAGCCATGCCTGTTTCTCCACCATCTTTAAACTATCCTCATTCCCGTCTCCACTGGCCCTCTTCCTGTCTTGTCTTTGAGAAGGCCGTCTCTTCACTTTCTTCCCTTTCAGTCTGGCTTCCAACCTCATCATTCAGCTGAAACGGCTGATGTCTAAGGTGCCAAATCCAGCAGCTTTCTCTCGGGCATCTCTTGGTGATGTTGGCCATCACACTCTTCTCCCAGCTAGCCTTGCTTATGGACGATTCCTGGTGCTGGTCCTGGTTCTCTTCCACCCTGCCTGATGGCCCTCCAAGTCACACTCACTCTTGATGGGTGTCACCCAGGGCTCTGGCCCACACACGATCTCATCAGCTGTGGACTCCACTGTCCTCTCTGTGGAGGTGACTCTCAGACCTGAGCTCCAGCCTCATGCCCTCCTGCTTGGTGGACATTTAAGACAGGAAGACCCCTAGAAACATCCCACCGAACGTGGACCAAATAGACCTGGTGGTCTTTCCTCCCAACCCCTCCCAGGCCACTCATTGCTTGCTGACTGATTGACTCCTTGTTTTCCCCCCACACCCATCCCAATGTCCCTCTTTCTGATGAGGGTGTTACCACTTTCTCATCCCCTGAGTTTTTCACCGTGGAGAATCCATCTCTTCCGGTTTTGGCCACATCGCCTTCCATTGGCCTTTCCCCCTTCCAATTCCATTGGCCTTTCCCCCTTCAATTCCATTGGCCTTTCCCTCTTCCAATTCCATTGGCCTTTCCCCCTTTCAATTCCATTGGCCTTAACCCCTTCCAATTCCATTGACCTTTCCTCCTTCCAATTCCATTGGCCTTTCCCTCTTCCAATTCCATTGGTCTTTCCCCCTTTCAATTCCATTGGCCTTAACCCCTTCCAATTCCATTGGCCTTAACCCCTTTCAATTCCATTGGCCTTAACCCCTTCCAGGATCCCAGAATTATGCAGCCATTGAGTGTCTGAGGCTGGATTAGAAGTCAGGTCTTCCTGACTCCAAGCCCAGTGCTCTGTGCACCTGATCCTGTCAGTGACCTCACTCCAAAACTTTCACTGGCTCCCTGTTCCCTCCAAGGGTAAAATATAAACTTTGCCTGGGATTTAGGGTTGTCTGTTATCTGGCTCCAGCCTTGAAACTGAGGCAGCTGATGACACGGAGCAACTGCTGTGCCTGGAGTCAGGAAGACCCAAGTTCAAATCCAGCCTCAGTCACTTGCTACAGTCACTTACATGTGACCCTGGGCAAGTCTTTTACCTTCTGCCTGCCTCCGTTTCCTCACTTGTAAAATGAAGGTGATAATAGCCCTTCCCTCCCAGAGGTGTTGTGAGGATCAAACATGACAGTATTTATGACTGCTTGGCTTTGAGGCCAGTGCTTGGCACATGGTAGGTGCCCCTAACCTCTGCGTGACTCCAGCCAACCTTCTCGTGATCTCTCACCATCCTGGGCCTACGTGCCCCTCCACGGCTGTCTTCCCTAGCCCTAACCCCTGCACCTCCACCCTTGTTTACCGTGTGTGTGTGTGTGTGTGTGTGTGTGTGTGTGTGTGTGTGTGCCTGCCTGGTTCTGCTCCTGAATCCAGCACGCCTCTCCACCTTGCCCGCGGGCCCAGCTTAGCACACAGCAGCCAGCATGCAGGTGGGGGGCAGGGAAGCAGGTGGTCTCAGCTGTGCCCACCAGCCCAATTCTGCCTAGGTGGTGACCGCTGAGGCCCTGATGACGGATATGAGTGACCAGTCCCAGGACCAGAGCTCTCAGGAGGTAAAGCTGGGGGGAGGCTCGTTGTCGGGGCTGGTCGGTGGTAACACACACATGTCAGACCCTGGCCCCGCTTCTGGGTCTCTCAGGGGCATCACTTCCGCCTGGAGGATGTGGATTGGAACAGCGTAGCTCAGCGTTATCCCAACCTGTTTGAGGACATGCATAGCAAGAAGAGGTACAGGCCCCTCACCCCCCCACCCCCCACCCCATGTGCCCCATCAGGGGTGACTGGGATCCCAGGGTTTCTTTCACCTCCCCACAGGGCCACCTCTGCCCATGTCCTGGACTCCCCAGAATTCCTTGGCCCCCAGCCCGAGAAGTCCCGCCGCCAGAAGAAGAGCGTGGACTGGAGTCTGCTGCCGAGTAGCTCCCTCAGCTCCGTGGCCACGACCACCGAGAGGGGCTCCGCTGCCCACACCAGTGTCCCCTCGTCCGTAGGCGCTGACTCCAGCCCCTCCCTTACGTCGCCGACCCGGGCGCGGGAGGTCCGCGGCTTTGGTGAGCGCCTCGGCTGCCCCGCGAGGAGGGTCCGGGGAGCACGGGGCCGGTGCCTCCGCTGGCTCTGATTCTCGCCCCCTGGACAGGCGACCTCCCCGCCCTGGAGCTCAGGAGACCCACGACCACCACGGACAGCAGCAGCAGCAGCCTCGGCACCGCCGTGGTTGGCATTGGCCCGGCAAGGCACAGCTCGCTCTCCAGTGCCCTCCAGGACCAGGGCGGGTAAGTGTCCTGCGAGGAGCGGGGCTGGGGTGAGGCTGTTCCCGGCCCCACCCATCCCGGACTGCCTGGCTCTTGTCTCCCCAGGAGGAAGGTCTCGGACTTCTCCCTGAAGATTGTGAAGATTCACAAACGCGGCAAGTTTATCCGGGTCCTCAATGAGTCCCTGGAGGAGAGCGTGGACATCAGCGGCTTCGTTCTCAAACAACTCATTCACCATTTCCCTGTGTGCATCTACCGCTTCCCCACGGACACGCTGCTGGCACCGCGGCATCACATCACGGTCTGTGCCCCTGCCCCGCGTGGGATGTGCCTGGAGGTGGAGAGAAGAGCAGGGCGGCTCTGAGAGGGTCCCCCGGGGTCGTTAGATCCAAGAGAGCTCCCTCCTGCAGCTGCCAAGGAGGTTCAGAGGCAGAACCTGTCCTGGCACAGTTCTGGCCCTTCCCTCCGCCCCTGAGAGCCCAGTCTGGGAGGCCCTTGGTGTTTGGGCCCCCATTCCCTGAAGCACCCAACATGCGTTATATAGGGGGTAGGTCTTTGTGACTTTGTGATGCCCCTGGGACATCTGCCCGCTGTTTCCCCAAGGGGATGGTGGATGGGGAGAGAGCAAACAGAGCTGGTGACTCTGGTGGGGATCATTGCCATTGTCAAGGAAGACTGCGACATCTGGCCAGTACCTGGGAAGGGCATGGAAGGAGAGGGGAGCACCATTGCACGAGCAGATTGGATCATTCTGGCTTGTGCCTCCTAATGGGGCCCTGGCCTGGGAAGAATGAGTCTGACTCAAGACTTGCTGAAATTTGAGGGGGAGGGAAAACGTTGGCCAGCTGTCACTGTGCCCTGGGTGTTGGAGGGTGGCAGATGTCGGCAACAGGAGAGGAGTGGGGCAAGCAGGACCCAGTTGCAGGGCTGTCCCTTTCCTGGTATGTATTTGACTAGCATGAATGCAGGTTGTTGCATATACCATGTGTTTAATTAATGGTGGTTGAGGGCATGCATGCATGCTGGAAAGGGGCTATCTATCGGTCAAGGCTCAGAGGGTGGGTAGCACAGGGTGGTGGGTAAATGAGGTGGCTGGAGTGTCACTGAGACTTAGTGGGAAAGGGTTCATGCCAGGAACTCATCCATGACAATGGATCATTGTGTGTGAAGCAAACAAAACAGGTCAGATAAAAGGAGACGGGGAGAGGCATTGAAGGCCCAACTAACTCTACCCCTCTTTGGAGAGCAATTGGGTGAAGATCAAAGGAGAGAAAGAGACTGGAGAGCAGGATGAATGTAGATTCAGGCCTCCTGCCCAGGGGGAGGCTATGGATGATGCTTTTCTTACACTTGTGGCAGCCTAGGCATCTGCTACAAGTCTAACTCCTAAACACTAATTGTAGAATCTGAGAGAGTCACCAGAGTTGGACTTCCCGTTTAATCCCTGCCCTGACCTACTTTTTAAGGCATTCTTCTCATCATTGGCTTTTTGGATCTGTTTTACCATTTGGGTTAGGCTATTTTTTAAGGTGTCATTTTCTTTGGTATTTTTTGGGTCTCCTTTAGCAGGCTGTTGACGTGTTTTTCATGATTTTCTTGCATCACTCTCATTTCTCTTCCCAGTTTTTCCTCAACTTCTTTTACTTGCTTTCAAAAGCCTTTTTGAGCTCTTCCATGGCCTGGGACTGATTCACATTTTTTTTGGAGACTTTGGATGTAGGAGCTTTTTGACTTTATTGTATTCTTCTGATTGTATGTTTTGATCTTCTTTGTCACCAAAGTAAGATTCTGTAGTCTGAGTTTTTTTCTGCTTTTTGCTTATGATCCCAGCCAATTACTTGAGTTTTGGACTCTTTGTTAAGGTAGGGATCTGCTTCCAGTGTGGTGAATGTACTGTCCCAAGCTTCAGGGGTTTTATGCAGCTGTTTTCAGAGATGCTTCTAGGGACCTGTAAATTTTCAGTTCTACCAAGGTGGTACAATCAAGGATGAGGTGTTTACTCTTTTCCTGGCCTGTGCTCTGGTCTGTGAGTGACCAGAAACACTCTTGTCTGCCTTGGAACTGTGAGGAGGATTCCCTCTCCACCACCACTACAAGCTCCACCACACCATCTCTCTTTCTCACCCCAGGACTACCACCCAGTACTGTGACCCAGATCCAAGCACAGGCAAAGCAAGAGAATCCTGCCTCAGTTCCAGCAAAGAGATCCCTGCAATCCCCCTCTGATCAGCTGCTCAGTCCCCCCACAGTGTGTGGGTAGTGAGTGGCAGCCACTACCATTGTGGCCACCGCCCCAGTGCTGCGCTAGGGCCAGGGCTGGACCGCACTCCTCTCTCACCCAGGTCCGACAGGCCTTTCCCACTGGCCTTCTAATTTGCCTTTGGCATTTGTGGGTTGAGAAGTCTGGAAATTGCCACAGCTGCCCCTGCTACTCTGGGTTTACTGGGGCGCTGTCTTTGCTTGTGCGGCCCATGCTAAACTGTGCTCCTCTCCCATCCTGGCACAACAGACCTTTCCTATCAACTATCCAGCTTGTCTTGGGCTGGACTTTTGTTTCACTCTGTCTTTTTGTGGGTTCTGCTGCCCTAGAATTTGTTTAGAGTCATTTTTACAGGTATTTGGAGGGGTTTGGGGGAGCGCTCAAGCAAGTCACTGCTTTTCCTCCGCCATATTGGCTCTGCCCCCCACTGCCCTGTCCTGGGCAGATCCCTGTCACTTCTCTCATTCAGACACAGATGGCTCCTCAACGAAGCTCTTTGGCTGGCTCTTCCCCTTTCAGGCCCTCCTCTGTCACAAGAGGTTGAGAAAGCTGGGTGGATCTGGCCGCGTCTGGCCTCCATGAAGCCAGACTGGCCCTTGGTGGGGAGAGGGCAAGCTACTTCCTTTTCTGCAGCCCTTCCGAAGAATGCTGCCTTCTAGAATTTTGCTAGGAATCCAAGGCCAGCTCGCTGATTACTAGTGGGCAGATTGTCTTCTCTTCACTTTGTATGGGTGGAGGGAGTCAGGACATTTGTCCTTCTCTGGTTCTGTAGACCCATCCCCACCCCTTTTCCACAGCCTTTCTCCCATATCTTCTCGTGCCCTGGGATGCAACTCCCCTGGGCCAGGAGACTTGAGGCAGTTGCTTTTTTTTGTTTCTTTTAAAATGTTTTAAGCAGTGTGACCCCTCTTCTCTGCCCCAGCTTTCCCTTGTGTAGCCAAGCCAAGCCAATCATTGCATTGAGCCCTTATATTCTGCCACCTGTCCACCAAGAGGCAGGAGACTGGCTTCCCCATTAGCCCTCGGTGGTCCCCAGGGTCACTGCTTATATCAGAGTTCTGAAGCCTTTTGGGCCGTGTTCTTTTACATGACTGGGAGCCTGGTGCCTGGTGCCTCAAGTTGTCCCCAGTCCTTGAATCCACCCAATTCATCATTTCTCTTGGAGCAGTAACATTCCAGAATATTCGCAGATATTGCCAGGAGCTGGCTGCTTTCTGTGGTCCTTCTCCTTGGAAGAGAAAGCAGAAGCCAGGCATGGAGCTGGGTATTCTGGCCTCTCATTGCCCTTTTCCCCAAGCGGTGGCTTTTGAATCCTTCCAGTTCACCTTCCTGCCCCTGCCCCCTCCCCCACCTTGAGATGGTTTTATCCTTCGTGCTCAGTCCCTGAAAGCTGGAGCCAGGTTCCAAGTGTGCCAACCTTCAGCAAGATGCCAGCTTTCTGCCCCCATGCTCACTTGCAGTCCTTTCTATAGAATCCATTTTAAAATCAGAGTTCAGATCCCCCGGTTCAGTTACCAGGATCTCTGGTGGAAGAAAAGAGGGGATTTTGCCCTAATATGAGTGATTTCTGCCTGTGTTTCCTGACTTGGATTCCCAGGAGCATCCAGACCCTTGTGAGGGCCTGTTTCTCTGGCTTTCTTTGGAACCATGAGATCCTCCCTGTCCTTTATGTGCCTCTTCTGAAATGGATTCTCCCCAGATCTGGGTGAGGGTCCCAGATTTCCCCTCTCCCTTTCTGAACTCTGTAAGCTTGGGCCGACGAAGGGGGCTGACTGTGCTCAGCGCTCGATGGTTAAACAAGCGGTGGATTTTGTTGATATCTGTTGATTTTACGTCACCTGATTCCCCTCCATTGTTCATCCTCTTCCCTGTTCTAGAGAATCGTTTTTAATAATGAGTTGTCTTTTAAAAAGAGAAAAAAAAAATGCCCAGGAGGAAGACGAAAAAAGCTCCACCCAGCTGATGAATATGTTGAAAAATCTGACCGACTACCCAGCGTTGCCCACCCACAGACCCCTCTGCCAGGAGGGGGGGGGGCGAGGCGTCTTCTTGGGTCTCCTCTTTGGGGCCCAGCCTCTTTCCGAGTCTCACAGCTCTCACTTTTGATTGTTTGATGCCCAGGGATGTTGTTGCAGTCACGTGCATATGAGTCTTGACTCTGCTGCCTTCCCTTCTTGGTCAGTTCACGGAAGGCGCCCCTCACTTCTCCATGGTCACTGGATGTCTGGGCCGTCCTTTGTGGAGCTTTTCCTCAGGCCGTGGCCGATCTCTCCTCTGTTTCTGAACAGTTGGCCTGTTGTCAGCTCAGTGGTGTAGTTACCGCCAGGCCCAAGGGTCCCGTCCTTTCCGCCCCAGCCCCCCGCTCTTCCTTGTTGGGCGCTATGTCGTCTAGAATTGTAGCAGTTCTCTTTGGTGGTTCCTCTACCTTTTGAAGGGTGAAATTCTAATTAAGGCAAGCCATATGTTTTTCACTTGTTCAGCTTTTGGTAAGGGGGTGGGCTTTGTTCAATTCCAATCACTCAAGAAGCCTTTATTTCATGCCTACTGTGTGCTTGGTGCACTGCGTCACCCCCTTGGGATACAACAGGGACAGGAGGTGTGTGCAGACTACACACGGCACACTGGCCCCTGTGCCCTGTATGAAAGAGGCCAGTGTGAAGGGGATTCACGTGTCATTAGGCTGGAAAGGTGGGTTGGGCCAGGTCTTGAAGGGCTTTAAAAAGTGAATGGGAATTTCTGTTTGGTCTCAGAGGAGAGTGATACAGTCAGACCTGTGCTTTAGGAGAATCAGTTGGGCAGCTGGGCACAAGCTGAATTGGACTGCAGGCAGAGAGACCGTGTAAGGGACTGAACTAGGGTGGAGATTCGTGAATAGAGGAGACAGGTTGGAGAGGTGTGGAGGTGGGAGAAGACTTTGTAACATAAAATATGGGGAGGCCAGTGAAAGTGAGGAGCGCCTGAGGCTGGAAGCCTGGGAGGGGTGGGGGACCCTGGGCAGAAA
Source organism: Vombatus ursinus (assembly GCF_900497805.2). Classification (NCBI taxonomy): domain Eukaryota; kingdom Metazoa; phylum Chordata; class Mammalia; order Diprotodontia; family Vombatidae; genus Vombatus; species Vombatus ursinus. Next base: position 539,355 of record NW_020953954.1, on the reverse strand, counting down.
TATTGTTGGAAGAAGGTGGTTTGGGGGGAAAGAGGATGAGTTCTTTGGGGGCATGTTGGCTTTGGAAATGACTTCAGTTCTCAATGTCCAATAGGCATGTATTAAAGTGGAACTGGGTATGTAGATCTATGAGTCGTGATGAGCAGAGAAGTGCTTATTAAACCCATGGGAGCTCATGGGCTTGCTGAGAGACTGGGGAGAGAAGACAGAGCCTTAATGACATCCACTTACACCTGAGGGACAGGACATGGGTGACGCAGGTAAGGAGACAGAAGAGGAGTGGTCAGTCGTGTTGGAAGAGAAAGAGGAAAGAACAATATGGTGAAAATCCGGAGAGGAGAAATAACTGGGGAGCATGCCTCAACAGTGTCAGAGAGGCCAACGAGGAGGAGGACTGAGGAGAGGCCATCAGATTTAGCCATTCAGAGCAGTTTCCATTCTGAAACATTTTGTAAAATGTGTATATTCAGCATGTATTTATTAAGCACCTACTAGACACTGAGGTTACAAAGACATATGGAAGGAAGGGTGGGCATTCTACCCTCCCCACAATTAATCAACTAAGTAAATGAGGTATTTAAGGAATTTTCCAAGAATTCCATTACAATTAATTTGAGAAGATCACAGGATTTTTGTCTGTTGAGTGAAAGGCAATGGACTCTGCACAGGAAGTGTCTTGTGACTGGTTGAGTAGGTCAAGTCAAACCTCTGGGCCCACATACCATACAGTAAGTCACTTTGAAGTTATGGAGTATGGTGGCAGGCCAGTACAGTAGTGGATGACCCTTAGCTAAGCCCCTAGAGGAAGTTGCTTGTGGGAGTTGCTCAGGTGACTCTGTGGGTTCCGGAGATGCTGAGCTCCTAGTGACCTGGGTCAGTGGCAGAGCCCACTAGAACTGGTAGCAATAGCCACAGGTGTTGGAAAGGGCAGGGGGAGCAACTTTGCCAGACCTTGGGAGAAATGCAAAGTTAAGAGAAATCTCACAGTGTCAGCAACTCAGCCCAGTCAAGCCTAGCTCTGCCCGGCAGCGGGCAGACCCATCCAGCAGAGATACCTCACCTTGAGAGGAGCTCTTCCTGGGCCTGGACTGATTCATCCCTGACACCATACCTCCCACAGTAAACTTCATGGGGGTTCCCTCTGGGCCAGGACTTGTGAGGTACTCCTTTGCCCCATACATATGTGCTTCACTCTATTTGTCCTTGAAGTCTGAAGCTGCTTTCTCTTGGGATCTTGTGTGTATAGGGGGAAAGTATGTCTCTGGTTCAAGGAGGAATATTGTATGCCAACTGTATGTCGCTTTAGTAAATACCTTTGCTAAAAGCTCATTAAGTTACTTGCTGATCATGAATAGGAAACATACCAGTGGGGGCTCATGAGCAACAGCCCCAGGTTTATACCTCTAGAACCAGGAGGAGAGTAGTGGTCAACACTCTCTGGGGACTCCAACCCACAAGGCAAATGCTTATTTGGGTGAGTGGCTTCGTGGGGTTGCTACACAAAAATGAAACAGCTCCTTCCTTCGAGTTTATTTTCTAGGTGTGTATGTACAAAATGGACACAGACAAGTAAATACAAATTTTATACAAGGGAGTGGAAGTGATTCCAAAGCTAGAGAGCACTGACAATGGGCAGTGGAGACAATTGAGGAGAGCCCTTATGTAGAAGGTGAGGCAGAAGTGGGAGGGAAAACTCTGCCTTAGAGGCGTGAGGGATGGCCCGGTGGGAGACAGGCTGGTGTGGACGGGAACCATTGGCAATCTGTGATTAGACCTTGGAGTTCTTGAAAGGAGCCAATACTCACAGAGATGGGGAAGGGACGGGGAGACAAATGGTGGCGGGTTTTTGAAGGCCGGGCAGATGGTTTTTCGTTTGGCCTTCCCGCAGATGTCTCACCCCATGGTGGTGTCTCTATCTGTCCCCCAAACTCCTGTTTTTTTTTTAACTAATTTATTTTGATTTATCAACAATCACTTCCATAAGCTTTTGAGTTTTAAATTTTTCTCCCCCTCCCTCCCCCTTTCCCTCCCCAAGACAGCATAGAATCTGATATAGGCTCTACATATACATTCCTATTAAACATATTTTCACATTAGTCATGTTGTAAGGAAGAATTAGAACCAATAGAAGGAAGCACCAGAAAGAGGAATCAAACAGAAGGAAAAAAAATAGCCAATAGTCTGCTCCGATCTGCATTCAGACTCCATAGCTCTTTCTTTGTGGATGGCATTTTCTATCATGAGGCCTCTGGAGATATCCTGGGTCCTTACCTTGCTGAGAAGGGCCAAGTCTGTCAACGTTAGTCATCGCACAACCTTCTCCTGGTTCTGCTCACTTCACTCGGGATCAGTCCGTACATCCTCTTCTGTTTTGTCCTCCCCAGCTGATTGGGAAAAGGCTTCTGATGGCAATCTTGATTCTGGGTCATTCTCCATAGATCTTCACCGAATGTCCCCTGTGTGAATCAGATCCTCGCCATGGGCCCCATCCAGCCGTGTCTGCTCAGCATTAATGATACAAATCAGGTCCCTTTCAGACTGGCCTGGACCCATTTAACAACACTCTTTGGGTGCAGTTCTCCGGTAAGCTCAGTTCGCTGCACATAGCTCATGTCTATCAGGTGCATGAGGACATGAGAGACTTCTTCAAATCTCTGGCTGATATTTGGGGGTGCTATGTGCATGACATTCCCCTCATCAGTCTAATAACCGTCAACCTCTGCGTAAGGGGCCAGCCGGTCACTGACTGACAACTCCATCCCATTCAAGAAAGCGACAAGATGTCTCAGCAGTCAGTTTGCTCCTAGGCCATAGACCAAGTGCCAAAGGCGCCTTTCCTTGCCGACCCCCGAGGAGGAACTGCCTGGGGTGTGGGGGAGAAGGAGAGGCCCTTGTCCTGGCTTTGTCTCCTCTTCTGCTCCCCCAACCCTTCTGGCAGGAGGAAAACTCTGAGCAGGTCAGGGTAACTGTTCAATCTGTGCCCGATTCTGTGAGCCCCACTTGGGTCTGTGGGACTCTGTCCATCGGCTCCAAGCTTGATTCTGGAGACCGCCACCCTCGGGAGAGCCCCACTGCCTCCCCACCAGGGTGCTGACGCTCTGGGGACCCTCTTCATGCTTTCAGCAGGGTGGCTTCAGGGTGTGCTGGTCCTTCTCCGTGTCTTAGCCCCCACTTCTCTGCCCCTCCTCTTTTCTTTCAGTGGGGTGTCTTAGCAAGGACGCCAAGGGTTTCTTCTTTGTCTTAGGTCCTTTGGTGAATGGGAAGGTCCTTCTTAAAAAGGTGACAGCTTTCCTGAATGTGTCGCCAGGTACAGGGCCAACGGATTGACTGTTCTTGTAAATCCAGCAATGCCTGGGGCCATGGTCCTTCCCCATCCCCCCACCCCCAGCATCAGGGCCACCCTCAGGCCTCCCTGGCAGGTGGGTGGGGCAGCATAGTTACCCGTCAGCCCTCTGGGGCTTGCCATCTCTCTGGGAACTTTAGGTTGTGCTGTGGTCTCAGGCCATTACCATCACATAGCGGCCATTTCTCCTTGAGCCTTGGCCTCCCCACCTTCTCCCATGAAAGCCTGCCCAGAATTCCATTGCCTAGGACTCTTATCAGCAAGATCCATAGCAGAGACACAGAGCAGGGGAATGGGCAGAGGCAGTGAGGAGGTGGTGCCACCCAAGATGGAGGCAAGAAGTTCTGGGTTCATATTCTGCCTCTGACATTTAGGAGCTCTGTGGCCCTGGGCGATAACTTTCTGTGCCTCGGTTTCCTCCTATATAAAATGAAGAGAGAATAGGATCTCCTCCTGGGTGACATTTAGAAGCCAATCTTAAGGCACTGGAGCAACATGTGCTATTGTTGTTGTCGTTGAAACAATTCATCTAGTAAGTAAAAGTTCCAAAGGAAAAGACAAAACCTTTTGAATGTCAATGGCAGACTAAAAAAAAAATAGGCATTCTGGGGGTCCCACAAGGCTCTGTGCTGGCCCCTCTTCTCCTCTAAACTGTTTCTCTGGGTGATCTCCTTAGCTTCTGTGGTTTCAATGATCATCTTTATCTCAGAAGCAGCTGGTGGTGCAGTGGAGACGGTGCCCACCCTGGTGTTAGGAAGACCTTGATTCAAGTCCAGACTCAGACACTTCCTGACTGTGTGACCCTGGGCAGGTCACTGAACCTCTATTTGCCTCAGTTTGTTCAACTGTAAAAAGGGGATAATAATAGCACCTACCTCTCAGGGTTGTTGTGAGGATCAAACAAGTGTTTAGTACAATACCTGGCACACAGTAGGTACTCTATAAATGGTCATTTCATTCCTTCCCCCCCTTTTTCCCCCAATGCAGATGACTCTCATATATTTATCCAGTGCTAACCTCTCTTTTGACCTCTATCTCTAACCTGTCTGTTGGACATCTTAAAATTGATGTCCTATAGACATCTTAAATTCCTGGTGCCCAAAACTGAGCTTATCCTAGATGCCTTACTCGCCCTCATATCCAAAGTGCCACGGCCTGTCATTTCAATTTCACCTCTGCAACATCTCTTGTCAGTTTCACCTCTGCCACATCTCTGGTCCATTTCACCTCTGCAGCACCTCTGGTCCATTCTGCCTCTGCAGCACCTCTGGTCCATTCCGCCTCTGTAGCACCTCTGGTCCATTTCACCTCTGCAGCACCTCTGGTCCATTCCGCCTCTG
>NW_020953954.1:511536-534662 GCF_900497805.2 Vombatus ursinus | reverse complement strand
TCTGGTCCATTTCACCTCTGCAGCACCTCTGGTCCATTCCGCCTCTGCAGCACCTCTCCAATATGCACCCTTCTCTCTGACACTGCCCTCACTCTGGTGCAGACCTTCATCACTTCATACCTGGACTATTGTAGTTGCTGCTGGGTGGGAGGTCTGCCTGTCTCAGTCAAATGGGGTCAAATGTACAAACCTCTGCTTGGCTTGTGTAGCCCTTCACACTCAGGCCCCTTCTTACCTTTCCACTCTTCTTACATTTCTGTCCTCTGTATATTCTGTGGTCTCGTGACATCAGCCACCTCACCTCCCCATCTCCTGACACCATGCCTGCGCTGGAAGGCTGTGCTTCAGCATCTTGGCCTCTTGGCTCCCTTCAAGTTCCAGTTAAAATCCCACCTTCTCTAGGAAGCCTTCATTCTAGTGCCTTCCCTCTGTTGGTTACCTCCTATTTATTTTGTCTGTGTCTGCATGTTGTCTCTCCCATTAGACTATGAGCTTCCCGAGGGCAGGGACCCTATTTTTTCTTTTCTTTGTACCCCCAGGTTGCCCCCAGTGCATCTTTATACCCCCTTAGCACAGTGCCTGGCATATAGTAGATGCTTAATAAATGCTAGTTGACTGACGATCTTTGTGGGTCCTGGTAGTGTTAGAACAATCCAGTAATGAGTCCACAAGGTGTAGAGAACTGTCACCTTCATCTAGAACCACTTCAAGTTTATCTTCATGTTTCTCGTGCTAAGGAGTCCCCATCATCCTCGGTGGTGGAGGTGTCAGAGTTAGGTGAAGGACATTTGCTTAGGTAACACCCCATCCTGGGCCATGCCCCCAACTTGCACTGAGGGTTGTGTCTCCATACAGCAGCTGCTACTTTATATTCAAGGAATACACTGTGGGTACTACTTCTACTATGACAACTGACAAGCCCCGTCTGGTGTGTGTCGCCTTAACATTCAGCCAGTAGATAGAATTATCTCTTAGCGTAGGCATTTCTAAGACATAGTACAAAGTTAACAAAATTCTCCATCTGCCCTCAGTAAACTTGGGGTGCACTTTCTCTCAAATACAGCATCTGTGGGAAGCACAAACTTCAAATGAGAGTGAGGCTGGCCTATATGGAGCAGATGGTTAAGGCAACTCACAATTCCAGAACTTTGGGCCTCAATATCCTTTCTCCACTCATGGAGACATCACAGGGCTCCCCTTCTGGGACTGGTCTCCACCAGATGCCCCATTCAGCAGGGCTCTCAAGGTCTTTCAGGATTTTCTTCTCTTTGCAGTTCGACTTTCAAATGTTAGTTAGCTTCTACAATTTCTTGGGATTCAGAGCTAGCCCTCTTCTCTGCTGCCGTGCTCCTTGAAACTATTGCCAACTTCACGTGTCTGCATCTGACAGGAGGGTGTGTGTCCCTGTTTGACAGCTGGCTCCTCTATCAGGGAATAAACGCTCAAACTACTGGACGTGGTACTTCCTGGGAGAGTAGCTTCATTGCTAGATGACCCATTTGATTGGAGGAAGGGAGAGAATCCCCCTCTTTTTCCTCTAGTGTGAAGAGTTGGGTCCTTCCCTAACTGCTGGCTCCTACTTGAACTGTGGAGAGCTCTTAAGCAGTCAGAGTGCGGACAATTGTGTGGACAGTTCTCAGCCAGCTAATGGCATTGACCCTTTCCATTGAATCAGTTAAAGGCATTCACATTCCACAAAGCAGAACCACTCACTGGGTATGACATCTTGGTGACATCTGGTTATCCGTATTGGCCTCCTGGGATATTAACACCTTCTCCTAAGCTTGGAGAAGGGGCCCAACTTCTCCCTGTTGCTCTTAAAGCAGAATGTAAGGTAAGTAGACAAGTATGACCTTGAAACAGGAAGCACTCCAGCCGTCCTTTCTCAAGGCTACCATCTATGCACATTTCCTGGGGGATTGCACCCATGGTCCACTCACTCTGTACTCATTCCTCCCCTTCAGCACAAAGGGCTTGGAAAGGTGCCCAGGTAACTTGTCTCTTCAACAGTGTGTGTGTGTGGGGGGGGGGGAACCTTTGTCACTCAGGGAGCTGACAGGGACCCTAGCTTCAGCTCTCAGTTTCTATGACTTGCAGACAGATACCTTGGCTTCTCCCTGTGACCACCACTACCCCCCAGAACATCTTGATCCCTTCCCGTTCTGCCACTGATGTCCAGGTGTGTTACTTCCCTCCTCTGGCCACATCCCCCCAGACTCTGCTCCTTGCAGGCCTTTGCTCATGAGACCAGCACATAGGCCGGACAGGTGTGATCATGCTTGGATACATCACATAGGCTTTTAGGGAACAGTTCCCAAGGAGGACTCTGAGTTGTGAGCCTACTTGTGTGTTGCAGAACCCACCCCTGTTCCCTTGTGGCTGTTCTGAAAAAGCCCTGTGCCTTGTAAGAGGACCCCAGCAATGGGTACAAATGACCCCAAAAGCTTCAGAGCCTCTTGGAGTGGCAGGGTGGAGCTGGGCATCAGTGGGATTCTCAGGTCCAGGCCCCTCTGGGCCTCTCCCGGATGCCCTCCTCTCAGCCTCCATTTCCTGAGTGTTTCTGGCTGCTTGAGGAGAGAGGCTCCTAACAGAACATATCCTTTCCCATGTGGCTGACCCGGGCATGGGGACTGGTCTGACAGGACTCTTGGGGCAGGTGTGGGGTGAAGGGGTCAGCTTGGCGAGGAAGCGCGTGCCTCAGATGCTGCAAAGGGAGCTGATCCATTTCTACACCAACCCTGGCTGTGTCACCCTCCTGCTGAACCCCAAGGGCCAGGTGAGTGGCAGGGGCCATGGTCAGGGTTCCAAGGGAAGGAGGGCTCTGGTCCTCAGAAGGGAGGCCACCACAGGTGTGGGCAGCCCTCCTGGGGGGATGAGGTAACCAGTCAGTCCTCCAGGTGATGAGCGAGTATCAGGCACAACACCGTGTGACCGAGGCCTCCAGATCCTTCGCTGACCACACGGACGTATCTATCGACTGCTATCCCCTTCTTGAGGAGGCGGGAGAGAAGCCCCAGGAGGCCCCGGGTGTTGGGAGCAAGATCCCCCGCCGGCATTTCCGGGCCCAAAAGAAGACCAAGGTCCCAGGGCCTCCCCCTGGCCTAGAGGGCCAGCCTGGGCCCCACAGAAGCAGGTGTCTGGTGGAAGGGAGAGGTGGGATTGGCTCAAATCTGGCCAGCTTCTCAACCCTGGAGCTAAATGCATGCTCACTTTTCCCTTCCCCCATCCCTAATTCCTCCAGGAACACAGCTCTGTAGTCCCCTGAACCTCACCCATTCCCCTGCCCCATGCCAGGCTCTGCAGGGTGGTACACGCCCGTCCACTAACACTAACGCCTGCTGCCTCCATGCAGGCCCCTGAGCCCCATACCCAGCATCAACATATCCAAGAGCTTCAGCCAGTGGCAAGCTAAAGAGGCCGTGGCCTGCAGGGAGTCTCTTCATGGTGCCATGGTGCCACTCCCCAGCATTCCAGGTGCCCCCCCAGGAGCGCCCTCCTTCCTTCCCCTCCCCATCGCTTGTCCCTATGTCTCACATAGACTGTTCCCAGTCCAGGAACATGGACTTCCCCATGACTTTCCCAGATCTTTATCTCCACCTATGGGAAGGTGGGGGTGGGGGGCTGACAGGGCCACGGTGCTGCTGCTGAGGGCTGACTGTTCCCCATGACTCTCAGATCTCCACCCCTGCTGGTGGGGAGGTGGGGGTGGGGTGGGAGGGCTGGCTGCTGAGGGCTGACCTTCATGCTGTCCCTTTACCCTCCCCCAACAGAGCTGGTACAGCTGCCAGGCATTGGCAAGAAGATGCAGGAGAAGAGCATTCCTGTGAGTGGCCTGTGTTTGTGAATGTGTGCGTGTGTGTGCGTGTATGAATAAGACCTTGTCACCTAGGGTGTATGTGAGATGTGTATGTGTTTGTATAAAACCTCCTAGCTTGGGGGGGGGGGGTGTGTGTGTGTGTCTGTGTAAGACAGCACAACCTGTGTGGGAATGTAGGACCTCACAGCCTGGGGGGAAGTGTGTGTGTGTGATATATGGTTGTGTAAGACCTCAGAGTCTGGAGGTAGTGTGATGTGTTAGAGTAAGACCTCACTGTCAGGGGGGTGGGGGCAGGTAATGTGTGTGGTGTGATATGTGTGTGTGTGTGTGTGTGTGTGTGTGACATATACAAGTGGAGGGTGTTGTGTGTGTTTGGGGGAGGGGGCTAGCCTGGGAGCAAGGCCCTGTTCCTCTGGGGGCCAGCAAGCCTGCAGCCCAGGCAGCCCCCCACACCCCTTTTCCATGGCCGGCCCCCTCCCTCTCTCCCCTCAGAGAGCAAACCAGTTCCTGCCATCACGGATCTGCAGGAAAGGTGTGGATGTGGACTGTCCCATGGTGGCCCTGAGCGTGCAGAAGACCATAGAGAGCAGATTTGGGCAGAAGCAGCTGAGTTATCCCCCCATCACCAGAGAGCTGAGGGAGCCTCTGTGAGGGCGGAGGGGCACAGACACAGCCCACAATACCTGTGCCTCGAGTAGCTGAGTGGCCTGGACTGGAGGCTCCGTGTGATGGGCGGGCAGGGACAAGGGGCTCTGGGGGAGCCCCAGGCCAGGGACAGGAGTGACACACTGGCTGCATGATTCATCTATTAATCAGTATTAAGTGAAAATAAAATCTCCTTACATTTCTGTCCGACCAAGAGAAGAGACTGATTGACAGAGGGAGGGAGGGCCTGCCCCAGTATCTGATCCGTCAGGACCAGGCTCTGCCCCCCCCCCCCACATCCCCACCCCCCGCCAGGCTGTGACTTCAGGCAAGAGTTTGGATCCTCTCCACCCAAGCATCTTGCCCTCCTTCCCTGGCCCAGCCCCTCCTATCCTAGGACTCGTGGGGTGCAGGGGCGATGGCCCCCGCCTGGGGCATTAGCCGGCTCTCATCCCCACTGCCCCCTCCGTAGAGTCAGCGACAGGACTCAAGGGGGCCTTCTCTGGGCTCTGCCTCGTTGGGGTTAGCCGCGGGCCTTGGATCTGGTGCCAGGGGCTTCGGGGGCCGCGTCTGCTTGCCCGAGCAGCTGCCGTTGTAGTGTTACGACTTGGAGTTCCTCTGGGGGTGTGCTGGGGGTGTTGGGGGTAGGGTAGTGGTGGGGCCCAGGCTGGGCCGGCTGGGCCACCTGTGTAGGGTGCTGGTGCTGCTGCTGGTGAGTGGCCAGGCAGGGGCTGGCGGGAGCATCTTCTCTGGGGCCTTGGCTGGAGAGCGGATAATGGGCTGCCTACATCTGGGTCCCTTGGCTGCACTCTTCTCTGCCTGATGTCTGAGGAGGGAGAAGGCGGGCTCCAGCGGGGAGGGTGTGTAGGAGACAAAAGACGCAGGCGACTGGCCCCTGGCAGCTGGTCTGAGGCCCCGTGCGCTGTACCTGAGAGGGGAAGAAGCAGCTGAAGACCTGGTCTGTCCTGTCCAGGGGTTCTGCAGGGGCTTAGGAGTGTTCAAGATTCCCCTTCCCTGGCTCCCCTCACTCCAATCCCCTCTTCAAGGGAGTGGTGGATCAGAGTCTGCTGGAGGCAGGGGCTTCCCAATCATTCCCAGGGCACTGGTCTTCTCCTTCCCTTCCTGACAGGAGAGGATGGGCAGGGGAAGAGGGAGGAGACAGAGAGAGAAACAGAGAGGAAGGAGGAGAGAAGAGACAGTATAACATATTTGGGAGTCTACCTGCCAAGACAAACCCAGGAACTATGAACTCAGTTACAAGATACTTTTCACATGAAGTCAGATCTAAATAATTGGAAAAATTTCAGTTGCTCATGGGTAGGCCAAGCTAATATAAAATGACAATTCTACCTAAGCTAATTTACTTATTCTGTGCCATACCAATCAAACTACCAAAAAAATTATTTTATAGAGCTAGGAAAGATAACAAAACTCATCTGACAGAACAAAAGGTCCAGAATATCAAGGGAATAAAAAGAAAGGCGAGGGAAGGTGGCCTAACTGTACTAGATGGAAAACTGTATTATAAAGCAGCAATCATCAAAACTATTTGGTACTGGCTAAGAAATAGAGTGGTGTCCTAGGGCTGTAACCCAAAGAGATCATAAATATGAGAAAAGGACCCACATTTACACAGACATTTATTGCAGTTCTTTCTGTGGTGGCCAAGAATTGGAAACAGGGATGCTCATCAGTTGGGGAGTGGCTGAACAAGTTGTGAATGTATCTGAATGTAATGGAATATTACTGTGTTGTGGGAAGTGATAAGCAGGTGAACTTCAGAAAAAGCTGGAAAGACTTACATGAACTGATGCTGAGTAAAGCAAGCAGAACCAGGAGGACATTGTATACAGTAACAGCAACATTGTGTGATGATCACCTTTGATAGACTTTGCTCTTCTCAGCAATGCATTGATCTAAGACAATTCCAAGGGACTCATGCTAGAAAATGCTGGCCACATCCTTTTTTTTTTTTTTTTTTTGCTAGGCAATGGGGTTAACTGACTTGCCCAGGGTCACACAGCTAGTAAGTGTTACGTGTCTGGAGGCCGGATTTGAACTCAGGTCCTCCTGAATCCAGGTGCTCTATCCACTGCGTCACCTTGCTGTCCCTTCTGTCCACATCCAGAGAAAGAACTATGGAGTCTGACTGCAGATCAAAGCATACTATTTGCTCTTTTTTTTCCCTTTATGGTTTTTCCCTTTTGTTCTGATTCTTCTTTCACAAAATGACTAATGTGGAAATATGTTTAATATGATTGTACATGTATAGCCCATATCAGATTGCATGCCATCTTGGGGAGGTGGAAAAATTTGAAACTCAAAATCTTATGAAAGTTAATGTTGAAAACTAAAATAAATTTAATTAAAGTAAAAGAGAAGAGAGAAATAGAGACAGAGAGGGAGGGATGGAGAGAGAGAGAGGAGAGACAGATGCAGACTGTCACAAAGACACAGAAATAGAAGAGACAAGGTGCACACACGGACACAAGAGGTAGATGGAGAAGAGAGAGCAGACAGAGGGTCCTTCCTGCTGGGGGTGGGAGAAGGTTAGAGTGAGCATTTGGAAGGATTCTTTACGTGGCCTCGGTGAGTCCAGATCCCACAGCTGGCTTGACCCCTCGATGCTCTGGTTGGCTCTGGGATCCTGGGCCTCTCAGGGCCATGAGACACCTGAAGGGAGTCCGCGTGGCTAGCCTCTCCCCTAGGTGGGCCCCTGCCTCTGAGCTGGACAATGGGCTGACGGTGAGGTTCGGGCTCAGACGCCTGTCCCGGAACTCCGACCTCGAGTGCCCTTTGGGGTTAGGCAGAGGGGGAGGGGATGGGCACTTGAGGAAAGAAGGGATCAGGGGGTAGCTGGGCCCAGCTAGCTGTCCGCTGCTGCTCATGACTTTGGAAGGATCTGGAAGGCAATGGAGGTCACAGGTTCAGCAGGATGACCACCAGGGAATCCAATGCCCTCCACACTCTGGGGGCTCTGGATGCTTGGTCCCTTATGGTCTGATACCAACTGGGAAGGGAAGTAGCCCGTCCCAGCCATCCACAGACCTAGTCAGACCTTGATCTGCCATCACCCACCATGCATCACCTCCATGTTCATGAATTTGGAAATGCCCCTATGGGATTCCAGTCTCTCCCTGTGCCTTCCAGCCCTAGGCCTCGTTCCTCATCGGCCCCCTGCCCCGAGGGAGCCCCCCCCCACCGTCCCTCACCATACTAGCCCTGCACCCTTTCCGTATCCCTGTGCTTTTGGCTCCTCCGCCAGCCTACTCAGCTCAACTCTTGCGGCCTTCGGTCTTCCCAACATCAAGCCTCTGCCTTGGGTCCTTCCCACCATGTGCTGCTGGAGAGAACCCCCAAACTCTCTGCTGGGGTCTGCTGTGTGTTCACAGCCCCCTCCCTCCACCACCTCCACAGCGTTCTGCCAAACCTCCTCCTCCCTTAAGCCTCCCCCTGCCCATTGTCCCAGATGAGGAGGCCAGGACGAGAGCTCCCTCTTCTCCCTGGCCTTGGCCTCACTTAATGAGGTGGCCTGAGCCCTCTGCACACACAGGTGATCCCCCCCCCCCATCCCATCTTCTCCGGACACTGGGTTACCCGGCTCCAGGCTGCTTCCCTCCCTCCTCATCTCCGCCTTCTGGCTTCCCTCAAGTCTCAACTAATGCTCCATCTTCTGCCAGAAGCCTTTCCCAGCCTCCCTCCATCTTGGTGCCTAGCCCCACTATATCCGCTGGAAAGTTTGTTTGTACGTGGTTGTTAGCATGTTGGACTGTGCGCTCCTGGAGGGCAGGAAGGAGCTGTTTGCCTTTCTTTGTATGGGCAGCTTAGCACAGTGCCCGGCTCACAGTGGGGGCTCGTGAGTACTTGGTGATCACTGTAGTCCAGGCTTCTCTGGGCATTCCCAGTTCCATGGAGAGCACTACCAGTTTACAGGGCATGGAGCCTGTTGCGTCCCCTTCCTCGTGGGGGGCCGGGAGACAGCACCCTCCTTTGGCTGGGCTTCTAAAAGTGGCAAGCTGGCCACTGTCTCCTTTGGAGGTGAGCCCTCTCTGCTGTGCCCATCAAGGACGCCATGGACTGACCTGGTAGCTGACTGTCCTCTCCCCATCCCTCTCTTAACCCCAGCTCCCAACCTCGGCTGACTGATGAGATCACAGAGATTTTGGGAAGGGAGGAGGGGGAGAGGAGGCTTCCATTGGAGCCAGAGCATGGGAACCAGCGGGCCTGGGCAGATCAAGAAGGGTCCGGAAGGGCACGGGAGCCATGAGTGTATTTGAGGCAGCGGGCAGCAGCCACGAGGTGGGAAACATCGGAGCTTAGTGAGAATGGAGATGACGCACAAGGAGAGCGCCTACTCTGTGCCAGGCCCTATGCGCTGGGGTCACTTGTGCAGGTAGAGGGAAGGACCACCACAAGCAGGGAGACCCTTGGGAAGTGATTGTGACTTATGGTCCAGATGGCAGGGACAAGGGGCCTGGCCAGATCTGCTGGCTGAGGCATGAGTGGAGGGAGGAGGTCCCGGGTGTGAGCTCTTGGGGCGGGGAGGGAGTGCAGACCCTGGAGGGGCAGGGCCTGGAGTACCCTCCCTTGCCTGGACCCACTCCTTCTCCAATATAAAAAGGGGGGATGGCAGCCGTAATGTCAGGGACTGACCCTATGTCTATGCCCGGTCTCTGTCTCCCTAGGTACAAGACCCAGGCATGTGCAATCTCCAAGAAGTACTTGAAGACCAGGGGTCTTCACAACCTCGGTGGAACCCCCTATCAGTCTGCTCCCTTGTTTGAGTGCAGTCCTGGCTCCCTCCCTCATCAGAGTCTCCAAGGACCCTTATTGGCCCCTCACCTGAGTGGGGGGCACCAGAAAGGTCTTCGAGATGTCAGGGGTCAAAGGTGATCTTGGGAAGGTGGTGGAAGGTGGTAGAAGGTGGATGGAGGAGTGAAATAGGGGTCTTTAGAGGCAGGAGACTGAAGAGGTGATCGACCAGCAAGAAGGAAGGAAAACAAGGGGGAGGCAGGGGGTGTTACCTGGGGCAGGGCTTGGGGAGCCCGGGCAAGACCCGAGGGGGCCCTGGGCCTTCTCCTCTTCCTCCTGGTCATTCAGCACCATCCGGTCCTCTTCCTCTTCCTCCTGGGAACACACCTTGGAAAGCCGGAAGCTTCTCCCCCCGACCAGCCTCCTGAAACACCCGCTCCTTAGCTCACCGCCCTGGCCGCAGCCTCCCTGCAGCTCCCCTCCTGGGCACTGGGAGGACTTGGAAATCTCACCCTTCTCCTCCTCTCAGGCCCCTCCCAACTCCCCCCAGTTCCCGCCCTCAGAAACACACACCCTTCGGCAGGTGCTCGGCACTGGTGACAAGATGGAATGAAGCTTGTTTGACCAGGGACGCACCCTGTGTGAACAGTGAAGGCCAGATGGGGAATCTCGGGGAGAAGGGAAGCCAGCTCACACAAGGGGGATCTGGTGCGCACCCAGGTACCTGCAATGGCAGAGGCTGAGCCGCTGTCCCCCCTCGGAAGCCAAGGGGGCCTGAGAGATGGGCCTGGCTTCCAAGCCTTCTTCTGAATGGAGTCAAGGACTCCCCCAGCCACCGGGGATGAGGCCACCAGATCTGACTCATGGTACTAGTGTGACAACAGCTCACCTAAGATGGAGGACCCCGTGCAGGGCGTGTGGGGTCCCCTTCTACATGGCTGGGAGCCACCATTGGCTACATGACTGGCCCAGGTGTGCTCTGTCTTTTCCGTGGTGACTGGGGTGAAGGTCCCATTCACCCAAGCGCTGGCACTATGCACTAATCTGGGTGGGGGGAGGGGCTACCCAAGAACCCACTGGGGGTTCGGCCGTTGGTCCTTCCCTTTTCAGCTGTAGGCACAGATGGTGGAATCCCCCAGACCCTGACGGAGCCACAGCAACCTTGGATCGACCTTGGGCCAGGATTCCCCAGCAAGGGGGTCTTGAGAAGCCAGAAGGCCCGGACTTGAGCCGGGGGCTTTGTCTTGGTGAGACTGTGCTGTGTGAGAACTTGGGGGGGGGGCAGGATTATGCTCCCCACAGGCATAAGGGGATGCTGACATGTTTGTTCTTGCAAGGCACCATTCCTTTGTAAAAGCTAAAGTGACTGAAGAGGGGTGCTGTGGACCCCTAAGTCAGTGGGGAATTGAGCCCGTGTCAGATACTAGCTACCCCCCAAATCTTCAAGGGCCTCGGAGAACACTGGGGGAGAAAAACCCACGGGAGCATGAGAGGGAGAGGCTGATGAAGGCTCTCCATGGCTTCCACAGTCAGACCAAGACTCTGGTCTGGGTTTCAGAATGTCCCTGCTATCTGGCCCCTCCAAGTGCTCCTCATACACACTGCCTCAGGAGGCGGCCCTTCCTCTCCACACCCACAGAGGCAGAAACCCCTAACCCTTTATAGGCAGGAGGGCAGATGGCTGTGGAGGGCATGGAGGTGGGCAGAGAAGGGGACACTTCAGAGTGTGCAAAGGGGAAGGAAGGGATGGAGGCTAGGGGAAAGCAGGAAGGCAGCCTGGATCATGCCTGACCCTCGTAGCTGCTGCCCTCTGGCTCCCTCTGCTCCTGGCCCAAAGCTGAGCTGGTGGGGTCCTGGAGGGATCGCCACCTTCTTAGTCCCGCTGCCAGCTTGGCCTGGGACACTCCCATGCTAAGCCCGGGCACCTCCCAGGTCACCCCACCTCGTAGCCCCCTCCTGCATGAAGGGAGGCCACCCAGCACTTTCTGGCTTTGGGCCCCTGGGCATGGCCCAGGCATACAGGACTGGACAGCAAGGAGCGGGAGCCCTTGGAGCCATGGGTCCCCTCTCCCTCTCAACTCACCGTTGCTGCTGCTTCTCCCTCCAAGGCTTGAACTCTGCCCAGAGGTCCTCTTCCCCACCAGAGAGCTCTTCCAGGCCCTGCGGAGGTGACCTGACAGACCCCAGGGCTGGAGGCTGGGGAGCTGGGTGTCTACTGTGGTCCTGGGAGCAAGTGAGAAACTTGGTTGGGGCCGGGTGGCTGAGGATCCAGGGATCCAGGTGGTAGAATAAGGAAGGCAGGCGCTCATCCCAAGCTGGGGGAGACCACAGTCCTCTGGGGCTGAATAGGAATGTGTCCTGGGGGAGCCTCTGGGTGCAAAGCAGGCAGTGCCTTCCTTGGCCTGGGAGCATCTGTTGCAGCAGGCAAGGTGGGGCTCCCTTGTTTGCCTGGGGTGTTGGAGAATCTGGGAGGTCAGAAGTGTGGCCAGGGTTCAGTGCCTTCTGCGCCTGGCGCAGAGCTAGAGGGTGGTTTGGAGTTCAGGGGGCTGACACCCTCAAGCTGAGCTCAGGGACCCATGGAGGCAGGCCTGGCTAACTCCTGAACCCGGTGGGGTGGGCCTGCTCTGAGGGGGTACCTGGTAGCAGCGGCTGGAGCTGCAGCCTGAGGTGGGCTGGGGCCTCAGAGGTTGCTGAGTGTTGGACAGGAAGGGGTGTGTGGAGCAGGGTGGGAGAGGGGAGGCTTTGATCTGAAGGTCAAAGGTTCAAGGATTACTCTGGCCAACAAGAATTGCTGCTGAAAGGGTGTGTGTGGGAGGGTGGGTGGGGGGTGAACTTCCATCCTTCACCCCTTCCCCACTCTCCAGCAAGGGCTCCTGGCCTGGGCCCCTGCTCACTCCCCAGGGCGGTTTCTGCCTGTTCCCCAGCAGGGCTCAGCAGGGCTCCCGACCTCCATGCCTGCTCCACTCCCCAGGGGGGCTCTTGTCCTGGGCCCTTGCCTGCTCCCTAGGGGGCTCCTGGCCTCCGCGCCTGCCCCAGGCTCCCGGCCTCTACTCCCTTCTTTCCCCTGGGGAGCCCTTCCCTCCCTGGCCACCCAGATCTCAGCCCATGCTTGGGGCTCTTTTGGGGGGGGCTCTTTGGGGGTAGTGTGTTAAGGAAGTCTTTGGCCTGTGGAATGCCAGGCCATCCCCAAGGGGTACACAGATACCTACGCGTAGCTTCTGCCGGCGCTCCTGCAGGCCTTTGATGGGGTTTCCACAGAGGACCCGGCTGACACCTGAAAGAAAGGAGGTTAGGTCAGCTCCTTGGTGGAGGTCAAGGGAAGGACAATGGATCCTGAGGAAAGACATGCCCACCCGGCTGCTAGGGGTGCGTACCGTGGGTCAGGTCACTGGAATCGCTGGTGTCGGGGGCCAGCTCCTCGGGGAGGAAGGCTTCCGGGAGGGGACTCCCAGGAGATGACAGGGGCATCGTCCAGGGCAGCCGGCCCACAGGGAAAGGCCACGGCCGTGGAGTTGGTGGTAAGGGGCTTGTGGACAGCCTCAGATTGGGGTTGAGCCTCTGCCTTGGTAAGCCTGCATGAAAATCTGAGTGAGAAACAGAGAGGATTGTTGTCAACCTGGTCAGAGCCCTCCCAGAAGTCACAGGACAAGGGGGAGGCCTCCAACGTTCCGGATGGAGGATTTGGGGATAGACTGCTCATAGCCAGCCAAGACTGTGGATCTCTCCAAGGAGTTCTGCCATGAAGCAGGGTAGCTCTCTGCACTGTACAGACTGGTAAACTGAGGCTATCATAAGGGAGGGGTTGCTGGGCTGTGGCCCTGTGTTGAGCCTCCCCCCAGGATCAGACAGTTGCACCAGGAAACATCACCTAGGTGAGAAGACGCTGGACTCTGGTGCAGGCCTGTAACAAGGAAGCGCCTTCCCTGGAAAGCAGGCTCTGGGGGCCTGGGAGGGTCACCACCTCCACTTTGCCTGGGGTCTAACTGGGCATTCTAGCTTCTCATCAGTGCTTTTTCAAGCTTACTCTCCACTGGAGCCTCAGTAAAGGAGGGGGCTGGTCCCCGGGGCCCCCATCCATCCCTGCTGGGGGGAGGGCTGAATGAGCTGCATACTAAACCAAGTGCCATCCAGGTTGGCCTCTTTGATGGATTCCTTGACAATGAGCCAGTCTTTGTTGAGCTTCCGGGTGGCCTGGAGGGAGGTCTGGCCAGCAGGTATGTCATCCAAGAACTGGAGATGGGGAATGAGCTTTTTCACCTCTGCCCTGTAGTTATAGTCTGGGGCCTGGAAAGACAAGACAGGGACCGTCAGGACCACACAAAAGTATTCTGTGGGCTGTGGGCAAATGCCTCAGAGAGCCCCTTGGGCAGGGAAACTGCACCAGAAGACCATCATGGCCAGTGGCCAGTGGCCTGACTGGAAATAGGCCCATGATGGGGCTGGGGGGTCCCAGATACAGAGGGCTGGGCCAAAGGTCCTTGGTGGGGGACCACAGTCCTAATACTGGGGTTCAGAGTGACCACAGCAACCATTCCCAGGTTAAGGCTCCCCCACACCGACAGAACATGACCCCGATCTTGTAGGCAAGCTTCTAGGACCTTATCAATATCACTCTCCATAAATGGATCCGTATTTTTCAAAAACCCTTCTCTGAACCTCACAATGTTGGGCCAAGATTTACCCAATCGCCAAAGAGCAGCACCACAGCGTAGCAAACAATTCGGTCAATTCTGATAATGTAAATTAGAGTCGCACTAACCGTGCGGATCACAGCAGACTACAACTTTACCATGGTCAGTGTTCTCTTGAGTGTAGATAAGAGTGAAAATACTTAAAACAAAAATCTTTTTGTAATTAGTTTATTTTTAGTTTTCAACATTCACTTCCATAAGATTTTGAGTTCTAAATTTTCTCCCCCTCCCACTCCTCTCCTCCCCCCAAAGATGGCATGCAATCTGATAGGGGCTCTACTTATACATTCATATTAAGCATATTTTCCCATTAGTCGTGATGTAAAGAACAATTAGAACTAATGGGAGGAACCACGAGAATGAAGCAATAAAACAAAACAACAAAAGAAAAGGAGAGCAAATAGTGTGCTTCCATCTGCATTCAGATTCCTTGGTCCTTTCTCTGGATGTGGATAGAAATTTCCATTGTATTTTTTTTGGAATTGTCTTAGATTCTTGCTTTGCTTTGAAGAATCAAGTCTATCAAAGTCAGTCATCCCATAATGTGGCTGCTGCTGTGTACAATGTTCTCCTGGTTCTGCTCATTTCATTCTGCATCATTTCATATAAGTCTTTCCAAGTTTTTTTGAAGTCAGCCTGCTCATCATTTCTTATAACACAATAGTATTCCATTACACTCATATACCACAACTTGTTCAGCCATTCCCCAATTGATGGGCATCTTCTCCATTTCCATTTCTTTTCTACCACAAAAAGAGCTGCTATAAATATTTTTGTACATGTGGGTCCTTTTCCCATTTTTATGATTTGTTTGGGATACAGACATAGAAGTGGTGTTGCTGGGTCAAAGGGTATGCACAATTTTATAGCCCTTTGTCGTAGTTTTAAACTGATCTCCAAAATGGTTGGATCGTTTCACAACTCTACCAACAATGCATTAGTGTTCCAATTTTCCCACATCTTCTCCAACATTTATCATTGTCCTGTTTTGTCATGTAAGCCAGTCTGATAGGTGTGATGTGGTACCTTAGAGTCATTTTGATTTGCATTTCTCTAATCAATAGTGATTTAGAACTTTTTTTCATATGACTATAGACAGCTTTAGTTTCTTCCTCTGAAAATTGTCTGTTCATACCTTTTGACCATTTATCAATTGGGGAATGACTTGTATTCTTCTAAATTTGACTCAGTTCTCTACATATTTTAGAAATGAGGCTTTTATCAGAGACACTGGTTGTAAAAATTCTTTCCCAATTTTCTACTTCCCTCCTCATCTTGGTTGCATTGGCTTTGTTTGTATAAAAAAAATTGTTTGAAGATAACTCTTGAACCACAGTTCAGGACATCCTCTGCCCGAGGTCCATACATTCCAGTGGATTTGCTGAGGATAGTAAATATTAAAACCAGAGGGAGAAGGTAAGGGGTGGGGGGAGCCACCATTGGTTATCCCACCATTTAAAACTGTTGCCTCTGTTAGATAAGAACACGTCTTGGTGGGGTCAGTCCATCAAAACTGAGTGTGAGCAGGGCCTGTATACCTCCT
Source organism: Vombatus ursinus (assembly GCF_900497805.2). NCBI lineage: Eukaryota > Metazoa > Chordata > Mammalia > Diprotodontia > Vombatidae > Vombatus > Vombatus ursinus. The sequence continues at coordinate 519,214 of NW_020953954.1, read as the reverse complement.
TGAGCTGATCAAAGCCATTGTGTGAGAGTCTGGATCGCCCAAGGAACTTGTATAAAACACAAAACAAAGGGAGCCCTCTCAGAACAAAGAGGAGATGCTGAGGGTCTGGAAGGGGAGAGGCCACAGCAAGCATCACTTACTTCTGAAGAGCAAAGTTAGGACTGAGGTGCAGCAGAGAAGGGAGAGATCCCAGCAGGGCCATCCAGCACAGAAGACCCTGACCAGGGCCTGGGGGAAGATGGGGGCAGCAACATACTAGGATGCACACCCCAGGAAATACGGAGATCAGTTGTAGATTCCTTCAGTCAGTCCAAGGCGAGAAGGGAAACTCGCAAGTAGGATTGGTTCAAAGCTGCTCCCTTGCTCATGGGATAAGGCTGCAGGCAGAGGCCTATTGTAGTATTTAAACTCAGTAAGACACTTTATTAGTATTTTTCTGTGATTAGTTTAGAATCATCTTTTCTCTCACCTGGTCTGTAATGTTTTCTTGTTGTCCCAGGGACAAGAGAAAGACCCTAGGTAGGGTCCATCTGGGGGCCACCCCAGAGCCCCTTGGTAAGAGCCCAGGGTGTGCACAATCCTGGATCACAGCAGCAAGAGAAAGCCCTAGGAAGAGCCCAGAATGACGGCAGCCTCCAAAGGAGCAGGAGAAGCGCAGGGCCATGCGGTGCCCAGTGTGGCCGCAGAAGCAGCAAGGCCCCGCGCTGCATCTGGGCAGCCTGAGCCCGACCACCAAAGGAGGCAAAGCCAAACCATTCCTGTACAAGGTGAGGCTTAGACTTAGCAACCAGGCTCGGGACCATGGAGGCCGACTTTTGAGTCTGACCCCAACCCAGACACAGAGATGGTGGACTGAGCAAAAGGAGAAAACAACAGATATGACGAGGGACGCCTAAGGAAGAGAGCTGTCCCATGCCAAATCCAAGCAGAGTCCGAGAGAAGAAAGTCCGGGCCACAAGTGAACCAGGAAGAAACGAGTGACCCATGGGAGGGTGGAGAGAACAGCAAAGAGGACTGGTGCCTTAGAATGAGGGCGGAAGGCCTAGCCCAAGAACGACGTGTTCTGAAAAATGGAATGGGCCAGACAGAAAACAACTGCACACAGCAGCAAGTAGTGTTAAAACAAAACAAAGAGATTCGGGGGGGAAAAGCCAGAGGAAAATGTAACATCACCAACAGCCCATCTGGAAAGTAGGTCAAGGAACATATCAAGAAGTCATAAATGAAAACTGCTCAGAACGCTTAGAAACAGATGGCAAGTGGAGACAGAAAGAAGCAATAGGTCACCTCCTGAAAGAAATGTCCCAAAACAGAAATTCCCAGAAACATCATAGCTAAAATCCAAAGGAAAAGACAATAGCTGAAAAGAAAGAGTTCAAGTACCAATGATCCACAGAGGGTGCTAGAGGGCGCCACAGTGCACAGAGTGCTGGGCCTGGAGTCAGAAAGAGCTGAGTTCAAATCTTGCCTCAGATACTCGCTTGTGTGACCCTGAGCATGCACTTCTGTTTGCCTCAGTTTCCTCAACAGTGAAATAATAGCACTTCAGTTTTGTTGTAAGGATTGAATGATGTGATATTTGTAAAAAGCACTTAGCACAGCGCCTGACACATAGTAGGTGCTATGCAAATATTCACTTATGTCTCCCCTTCCCATAGTCAGGATTACAAAAGATTTGGCAGCTATCACTAAAAAGAAGAGGAGAGCTTGCAATGCATTATGCCAAAAGACAAAAGATAAAGGCTAACAACCAAAGGCAACCTCTTTAACAAAATTAGGAAAGAAATAGATCTTTAATGGAATAGAGGGTATCTAGGCATTCCTGGTGAAAAGGATGAAACTGTGCAGACATTTGGAACTAGAAACACAGTCACCAACTGAAACATGGGTATACATATTTGTTTATGAAGGTACTATGTGGGGATGGATTGTTTATGTATTAATAGAAGGAAAAGAAATCCATGTCTTCACAGAATCCCAATATTGTCAAGGGTCAGAGAGAAAGGTTAAAATGACAGAAGACGTGTAGGTGATTTTGTTCTGTTCTGCTTAGGAGAAGATAAAAATGGGAGGGACAGGGAATTATACTGGGGAGTAAAGGAGAAGGAGTAGGAAATCATTGTCATGTAACAAGTACATCCATGGAGGAATGGGGGAGGGGAAGGTCAGCCCATGACCTTCACTTTTATCTGAACTACACAATGGAACATAATTGTGTCCCTCTTATTCACCCCACACACAGATTTTTGGCACAGAAAGACATTGAATTCAGAAGGGAAATAAGAAGGGACAGGGTCAAGGGAGGGACAGAGACAGAATTTTAGGAGAGAGGGTAGAATTGTTATGGGAGAGTCATCAGGTGAACAAACTCAAATTCTGGTGAGAGATGGGACGTAAAAAAAAAGGAAGAGAGAGCAAAAACCTGGGATTAGGGGTAGGGAAATGACATGAGAAGAGCTAGAAGAGAGAGGGAATGTGCTGCTTCACCTACAAGATCACAAGTCAGTCAGTCAGTCAGTCAGTCAAAGATTTATTCAGCACCTACAATGTTCCAGGCAAACTCACTTTCTCCTATCACCTTCTTCATAGTTGTAAGAAAGGAAATGGAATCAAAGAGAGGAAAAAATACTAGAGGAAAAGATAGAAATTTACAGTTAGTAATAATAACTGTGACTGTGAATGAATTGAATTCTCCCATAAAATGGAAAAGTATAGAAGAATGGATTAGAAAGCAGAATCCAACAATATGTTGTTTAAAAGAAACACACTTAAAACACAAACATTCCCACAGGTAAAATGAGGGACTGGAGTAAAAGCTTAAAAAGACTCTCCACAAACAAAACTATGTAGTTAAAATTGGAAGAGAAATAGCTCACTGTGAAAAATCTTTGCAACAAGTTTCTCTCATAAAGTTCTCATATCCAAGATGTATAAAGAACTGAGTCAAATTTATAAAATTAAGAGCCATTCTTTCCTGGACACATAAATGGTCAAAAGATATGAACAGGCTGTGAATATGAAAGGAAGGGATTCAAGCTATCATCAAACAAATGGACGAAAATACCCAAAGTCACTAACGATTAGAGAAATGCAAATTAAAGCAAACCTGAGCTTCCATCTCACACCCATCAGATTGGCGAAGATGACAAAAGCAGGAAATAAATCAAGTCAAGCCATTGACAAGGATTTATTAAGTACTTACTGTGTGTAGGCACTGTGTGAAGTGCTAGGGATACAAATACAAGCATAAAGAAAGATGTTCCTGTCCTCAAGGAGTGTACATTCTAATAGGGATGGGCATTCTAGTTCTTGGGCTATCTCCCACTGAACTTTAAGGTCCTTGAGCATGGGGACTAATCATTGTTGTATTTTTGTATGCTCAGGCCACAGAACAGCATCCTGAATAGGGAAGCTGATTAGGAAATGCTTGTGGAAGCAGGGAAGAATGGAAAGAAGGAAGAAAGGAAGGCGAGATGAAGGGAACGGGAAGAAAAAAGAAAGGAAAGAAGGAAAGGAGAGAGAAAAGAAGAAAGTGAGAGAGGAATCAACTGAAAAAAAAAAGTACTCAGACAAGAAGGAGTCCCAAGAAAAGGTTGTCTCTTTTCCTACTCTCCTGTCCTGGTGCCTTGTCTATTTACAGTCACTATAATATAATTTGTTATTTCATTATCCAAAAGGTTCCAGTAAACTGAATTTTGTTTCAACTACAAAGAGGCCAGGGGTTCACTAGAGATAAATATAAACATGGAATTAGCACAACCTCTACCCAAATGTTAAAAATTTTCCTAGCTGGAGGTTCAGTGTGATTGTGATGAATTCATAGCTTTTTGTCTAAATAAATTCCCTAAAGCTAAAGAGGAAGAAACCATGTGGACCTTGGGGACCATAATATTGCCCCGATGTTTTAAATAGGCTGACTACTGTAACAGTGTGCTGCAGACATCTCAAACTCTCTCTTTTCTCCAAGTTTTCTCCTCTTCTGCACTTTTCTATTATGAAGGCAGCTGCCACCATAGGCTTGCAATCTTTGGGTTATTTTTTTTTTCTCTTTACTTTCCTTCATCTCACATATTCAATGCATTTCCAAATTTTACCATTTCCACCTTCCCAATAACTCTTGTGCATTTCCCCTTCTCTCCCCAACACATGGCCACTACCTTCGCAGAGATCCTGACCACCATCTCTTGCCTGTTTTATTACAATAGACTTTTCATTGTTCTCCCTACTCATCTCCCCATTCTAATCCAACCTTTTATTCAGTGGCCAAAGCAATTTTCCCAAAGGGGAAATCTGATCATGTCACCTCTACTTTGCCTGTTTGGGAAGGAGAGGAAGATACTAGCATCCCTGGGCCAGCCATTCACTCATGTTCCCCATCTCCTACAGCTCCATTTTGGTTGCCTTAGCCCATCATGTGGGCCAGTGCAAGTGAGTTCAGTGTCTGACTCAGTCTTTCTCTCTTGTCTTCATACTAAGAAACTTTAGATTACATATTAGCACTCTTTCAGTCAGTCAATAAATATTTATTAAGCACCTACTAGGTGTCAGGCACAGTGCTAAGTAGCCCTCAGGGAACTTACATTCGCATGGGATAAGACCACACCCAAAAAGAAGTGGAAGAGCAGGGTTGGGGAGAGAGGGAAGGGATCCAGCATGGCAGCATGTAGAAGTCCCAGGGAGTGCGGCTGAGTGGGGAATGAAAGATGGCTGGTGCAGGCCACTTTCTTAAATGGAGACTCTGGGAGAAGCTCTCTACCCTCCCACCAGTTCCTCAACTTCCCCATTTCCTATGACCCCCTCCTCTGCTACACACGAAGATAGCCAAGCCCAATTTGATCTTGACAAGTATGTTCGTGAACTTTGTGATTCTTTTATCTGGTCATAATCTGTTGTTATTCTACCCCTTCCTCTGCCTTGCAACCCCAAACCTTGGTTTTCCTTCATACTGTGACCTCCAATTCCTCTACCCATTAGTTCTTTCCCGGCCCTTCATTCTTGCACTGTCTACACTCTTCTCCCATCTCCACCTTGAACCCTTGGTGAATCAGCTCAATTCTGCACTGTCCTCCCCTGGTGAATCTGTGTCCTCTTATCCTATCATACATCTTTCCCTGCCAACTCCAAGCACTGGATGTTTTTTTTTTTTAATCATCCATTTGCTGCCTTTTCTCTTACTCATGTGCCACCAAACAAACTGGAGAAAATCATAAAACTATGGGTTCACTACACATCTACATCACACAATCTCAGATGGGCCCTCACTGCAGCAAGGCAGTCCTTTTAACCCACCTTGTGGACATGCTATTCTACTCACCATCGCATATTTTCCAAACCTTTTCATTCTTCCTCAAACCTCCCATGGTGGGGCTTGTGGAAAGCAATGTGTTTTTTGTTTTGTTTTGTTTTGTTTTTGCTTAGGCAGTTCGGGTTAAGTGACTTGCCCAGGGTCACACAGCTAGTGTCAAGTGTTTGGTCTGAGGCTGGATTTGAACTCAGGTCCTCCTGACTTCAGGGCCGGTGCTCTATCCACTGCACCTCCTAGGTGCCAGGAAGCAATGTGAACGTCAGGAAGAGGAGAAATAAGCAAAAGGTATGGATGCCTTTGGGATAGAGGGCTCACCGAAGTTGTACAAGGTATAAAAGAGAAATAAGAATTGTGAAAGCAGAATTTATGGCCAGCATAGCAGTAATATTTAGCAGAATAGGAAAACTTGAATCCCAGTGGTAAGTCTTACCAAAGAAACAAAAGAGAGAGAAACTGATTGGGAACGCAAGAACACAGAATTGAAGGGCAATGTGGAAGAAGAGAAGCAAAAAATAATGACGGTAAAAGAAAGTAAATTCTTTGTACAAGCAAAACATATCGATCTCAAAGATAGGATGCATAGAAACAAGTTAAGAATTCTAGGTCTCCCAGAAGAATATGACAAATTAAAAAATAGAACACCATAATGCAAGAAACAACACAAGAAAACGTCCCAGAACATCTGAGACACCAACCGAAATAACCAATAGAAAAAACTCCGGCAACAGAGAAAACCGCCGCAAACTCCAAAATACATAGTGATTAATTTAAGCATTCCACTGACAAACAACTCGTTCTGCAATCAACCAGGAGAGAGTACTCCCAAAATAAAGGAAAGGAAATTCCAATAACACAAGATTCTTTAGCACCCATCATAAACCATGGGAGGAACTGGGATTATGTGTTCCAAAGAGCAAAGGAACTCAAAATACAGACCAAGGTGACCAACCTTCCCAAAAACTTGAGCCTACCCACAAATGAAAAAGATTGACAATTCAAAGAAGTTTTTGAAGCATTCCTAGAAAGAAAACCAGACTCAAAGAAATTATGTGCTTTTCAAACACCCTAGACAACAGAAACACAAGAATGGGAAACAAATGCAATAACCAAGAACAACAGTGACAGCAGAGACAGCAGAGACCCTTGGGAAATGTCTTTCTAAATGTGTATGAGGAAGAAGCAGAAGTCAGACAGACACAATGGTAGAGAGACAGACTTGAAACTTGGTGGATCAAGCGTCACAACACCTTATTTATGGGTAAATCGATGCTTTTGTGGGACGAAATTGCAGAATGTGCTGTGTGAAGAAAAGTAAGGAGGCTGATGTCACTGGGTGGCAGAGTACACGAGGGTGAGTAAGGTGTAAAATGTCTGGAAGGATAGTGAGGTCGTAAAGGGCTTTGAAGGCCAAACAGAGGATTTTTGTGTTTGATGCCAGAAGAATAGGGAGCCACTGGAGTTTATTGAGTAGGGGGTGACATGATTGTGACAGGTATGGCCCGAGAAAACCCCACCTTGGACTCTCCTTGAATTTTCCCACTACATCAAGAAAGTCTCTAGCGGTAGCCTGAGGCTATAATCCATTCAACTGGCCTTTCATTAGGGCTACACCCAATCTCCCAATTCTGTTACCTCTGACCCACTCAGCCCTTCATTGTCTGTTACCTTCCCACCCTAGATACCATCTAGACCACATCCTCCCTTGGCCTCGTGGTCTAGGTCCCTGGTTCACCCAGCCCTTCTCTCTTACCTCACAGCCACTCCAGCTTACTGGCTACTCCCATCCGGATCCTCCCTAGAGGCCTTCTACCAATCACCTCAACCTACTTGGCCACTCCTAGATCCTTCCCACAGTCTTTCTGCATATAAGATCCATCTTGGCCTCCATTAAGGTGCTCAGATTCAATCTAACCCTCTTGTCAATACCAGCATGACAAATGTTCAGATTCCTTAAAAGTCTGGCCAATATGGCAAATCTTTAATAAACTTTGTCTTTGACTGAAAGAAGGCTTGGGTCAAATTCATTCGGGCAGGACCTGTGTGTTGTGATTTTGGGGTCCCAGCACTCCTAAACCTCTAAACCTCCACAAAATCGACCAGAGATGCTGCAGAGGTGAAATGGACCAGAGGTACTACAGAGGCGGAATGGACCAGAGGTGCTGCAGAGGTGAAATGGACCAGAGATGCTGCAGAGGTGAAATGGACCAGAGATGCTGTAGAGGTGAAATGGACCAGAGGTGCTGCAGAGGTGAAATGGACCAGAGATGCTGTAGAGGTGAAATGGACCAGAGATGTTGCAGAGGTGAAAATGGACCAGAGATGCGGCAGAGGTGAAATGGACCAGAGGTGCTGCAGAGGTGAAATGGACCAGAG
>NW_020953954.1:479045-511526 GCF_900497805.2 Vombatus ursinus | reverse complement strand
AGAGATGCTGTAGAGGTGAAATGGATCAGAGATGCAGCAGAGGTGAAATCAACCAGAGATGCTGCAGAGGTGAAATTGACCAGAGATACTGCCTTTGAAGTTCAGAACAAGTGATGTAAAGAGGTGAATGTGACCTGAAGCAGCACCAGGAACATCCAGGCTAGGTCCAAGAACAATAATTGGCATCAATGTAGCACTTTATAAATATTATCTCATGGTCCTTACAACGACCCTTTGAGTGAGGTGCTATTATTATCCTCATTTTACAGATGAGGAAACTGAGGAAAAATAGAAGTCAAATGACTAGCCCAGTATCACACAGTTAAGTGATTAAGCAACATTTGAACTCAGGTCTTCTTGACTCCTCTGGTGCAGCTAAGTGGGTCCATTGGACATGATGAGGATGTACTTTCCCACAAGGCCAAATCTCTGGCATTGGCCTGAGGCTATAATCCCATCAACTGGTCCTTTCATCGTGGCTACACCCAGTCTCCCAATTCTGTTACCCTGGACCTAGCCTAGCCCTCCATTGTCTTACCTCCTTAAGGTCCCAGGCCACTTCCCACTCTTAATCCTAGCTAGGCTCCAGTCTCCCTTGGCCATGTGGTCCAGGTTCCTGGAGTTATATTACTTCATAGACTACTTGGCCACTCCTAGATCCTTCCCATAGTCTTTCTGTATATAAGGTCCATCTTGTCTCCATTAAGATGATTAGATTCTTAGAATCTAGCCAATAGCTCGCTAACATTCAGACTCCTTAAAAGTCTGCCCAGTATGATAGATGTTCTAATAAACCTTGTCTTTGGCTGAAAGAAGGCTTGGGTCAAATTCTTTCGGGCAGGACCTGCGAGTTCTGATTTTGAGGTTCCAGCACCCCTAAACCTCAACAGACAGAGCACTGGGTTTGGAATCAGGAAGACTCAGCTTCTTGAGTTTGAATATAGCCTCAGACACTTATTAGCTGTGTGACCCTAGGCAAGTCACTTAACCCTTTTTTTTTTTACTTCAGCTCCTCATCTGAAAAATGAGCTGGAGAAGGAAATGGCAAACTACTCCAGTACCTTTGCCAAAAAAACCCCAAACAGGGTCAACAAAGAGTCCGACAGGACTGAAAAACAGCAACAACAAAACTTCCTGGATCTTGGCTCAGCAGTTCTATCCTGCATATCACCTAATTTCCCCTGCCTTTGAGGCAGCAAAGATCATGACTCTTCCTGTGGAGTCACCAATCCACATCCAGGGTCTGGGATCCTCAAGATCCCTATCCTCCAAATCTTTAACTCATCAGAGATTCCTGAGCCACTGCTCCCCTTTTTCTGTGGGGCCTGGGTATATACTTGAACCTCCTCTTTGTCTGTAGAAAGCAAGTCACCTTCCAACATGCCACCCCTTAGGATATCTACAAACTCTGGGCTTTTGATTTGGTTTGAATTCCCTCCCTCAGGCCACAGTCTGGCCAAGTGTACAATTTACAGGACTGAGGACTGCCCTCCAGCGGTCTCCTTTCCCAAGAGACATTCAAAACCAAACATTCCTTCCCTATTCATACACAAATAACGCTCCACTAAAACTGGGAGGGACCTGCCTTCTTAGACATTACCTCCTTTTTCTTCTTTTATCCTTTTCTATCACTTTCCCATCTTCCCAAAGTCAAACCTCTTCCCTCTGGCTGTTCAGGGTTAAAGTGAGTTCTAGTAGAACTTGGAAGAGGTTTAAATTACCCAGCTGAAAGTAATAATAACAATGACAACAACACCAACAACAATAATAATAATAGTAGGGGAAGGGAATAAGCACATGTATAGCACCTACCACGTGCCAGGCACTGTGCTAAGCATTTTACAAATGATCTGCTCACAATATCCTATGTGGATGGTAGGATTTTATAGTTGAGGAGACTGAGGCAGAGATTAAGTGACTTGCCAAAGGTTATACAGCTAGTAAGTGTCTAAGGCTGAATTTGAACTCAGGTCTTCCTGACTCCAGGCCCAGCTCTCTCTGCAATGTGGTACCCCCTGGCTGGCTACAGCAGAGGTGGTGGGCATAAAAGACAGATTACTGAAATGACATTCACAGTCTTCCAGGTACAGCACGTTTTTATCAGTCTCTTCTTGACGAATGGTTACAAAGGGTTTCACCAATAATCTCGGTGGGGGGTTCCTCATGGTAACCAATTGCTCTCTAGGGACACCAACAAAAACACCTTCAGAAGCAAGGGAGGACAGCTGGGAGCACTTTTCTATGCTTATTCCATCCTGAAGTCAGGAGGACCTGAATTCAAATCCAGCCGCAGAGACTTCCTAGCTGTGTGACCCTGGGCAAATCTCTTAACCCTATTTGCCTCAGTTTCCTCATCTGCAAAATGAGCTGGAGAAAGAAATGGCAAACCACTCCAGTATCTCTGCCAAGAAAACCCCAAATGGGGTCTCAGAGAGTCAGACTCAACACAACAAAAACAGCAGTGTTCCTTAGCACAGTGCCTGGCACAGAGTGCTTGTTGACTTTCAAGTTGGTCCAAGATCGGACTGGCTAAACAGCCAATCAACTTCCTCCTTCTCCACCCTGGCAGGGAGGCCCATACCTACCCAGGGGAAAGGGACTTAAGACCCCAACCTAGGGCCCCTCCTCAGGCTTATCTGACCAACCCAATGTTTTGTTTTGTTTTACAAAAGAGGAAACTGAGGCCCCAGGCATTGAAATGACTCACCTGTGGTCACACCAAGGTCAGGGTTGAAGGTGGGCTTTGGAACCCACTCTCTCTAGATGCCACCACAAAGCCAGCCCTCAAACCTCAGCAAAGGAGATTGAAAAGGGGACTTTGATCTACTTTCCACTCTGCCTTTGGCCTGTGAGCATTAGGTTCTCGTGGGACCCCTTGGAAAAGGGTCACAGACTCAAAGTGCAAAGACCTGGGCTTGGGTCTCCACTCTACTCCTGACTCACCTGGTGACCTCCCAATCTCATACCTACTTTCTCTGACCCCATCTCTCTGACTTTGGGATGGCTGTATCATCATGTGAAAAGACAGGAATCTGACTAAAGCCCCCCTGTCTCCAGGGATCTCGGTGCCTGTCTCAAGACTGCATCTTCAGGGGAGGTTTAGGGTTTAAAAACTGGGAGCCCTGAACCCCAGAGTTGTTTGGATGTAATTGGGCATCATCAGATTTACAATCTCGCCTCCAGAGATGAAGAATGGGTAAGAAAGCTCCTGGTCTGAGGGCATTAGATAGTTGAGGGGGGCTTGGAGCTAAAGAGCTTGGTGCCTGGGAGAGTGAATTTCCATCTGAGAAGATCAGAGGATTTTCTGACTCTTTTTTTTTTTTAAAGAACTGGAAAAAGCCTTTTTCTTTTTAAAAAAAATTGGCTTTAAGCTAAAAGAGCATGGTGGCCATCCTTGGTAGCTAAGGATTCCAGCTTAGCCAGAAGCAATAGGAAGTGGAGCAGTAGAGATTCTACATCCAGGGGAGCAGGAGATGCTGAGGTCATGCCCAGTGCACAGGAATATCACTGGAAGATTCCAGGGGCCCTGCCTTGGGGAAGGCATGAATCAGCTCTCCTCTGGACACATTTTTCGTGTGTCAACCCCTCCATGCGTGTTCTCTATTTGCAGCCACTCTCGCCATAGACACTATGAATGTTTGTGAGAGAACATGACCCAGGTTTATAGGGGAAAAGATTTGTTGCTATGTTTCTTATTATACCATTTCACTAAATGCCTTAATTATGAACTAACTATATTCTCTGGCTGACTATTAAAGGTAAACACATTGGTGGAGGTTCAGGGAGTTTGATTTTTTTTTTATGGAGATGTGAATCTATGGAGTCCCTTGGATCTGAGGAAACTGTTCTGGGGGGGGGGTACCAGCCCTTCCACAGGAGGGGGGACAGATTTCCAGTCCCTCCAGACACAATGCATGAATGTTTGCATATTGCACACACCAGTCTCTGAGGCCTCCTTCTGGCCCAGCTCTGCTTCTTCAGACCTCCTTATCATCTTATCTCCCCCCCTCCTTCCCAACTGCATAACTGCTTGGAAATCTTCCCACTTTCGAGAATGTAAAAGCCCTGGGGGACTCCTATGCTCTGCTTGGCTCCCTCCCTGCTAGACTGGGAAGAGAGCTGGCAGGCAGACCCATAGGACCACAGTGTCTTTGAGGAGGAGAAAGGAGAGGGGCATGCAACTTCTGCTCCCAGCCCAGTCCCCCAAGGCCAGGGCAGGAGCAATCAGGTCCAGGCCCTCACCTCGGCTGCTTCTGGCTCTGGCCTCAGGCAGATCAGATTCCCCTCCAGAGTGAGTATGTGGAGTTTCTTGCAGAGACCCAGGTAGCGCACCTGCTCAAGGTTCTCAATGTTGTTGCCCTCCAGGTCCAGAACCTCGAGCTGATCCAGCAGACAGATTTGGCTCAAGTCAGAAATATTGTTGTAGGACATGTAGAGCTCCTGGGGAGACAAAAGGGGCCATGAGCCTGGACGCTGCCCTCTGGTGGGAGTGTGGGGAACAAAACCCAGACAATACCTTCAGGACTGGGCATACCCTAAACATGCCAGCCAAATCCCCAGAGCTCCTGGGGAGACAAAGGGGGTTATGAGCATGGATGCTGCCCCCTGGTGGGAGCATGGGGGACAGCCAAAGGGTCTGAAGAATTCCTGGGGAGGCCAAAGTGGCTGTGAGCCAGCACTCTGGTCCTGCTTGGGGATGGGGATGGAGAGAGCCCTAACAGGGAGTTGGGGCCCAGGGAGGGTCAATGAGGAAGCAGCCTCTGCATTTCCTGAGCACTGACCTATCCGACTGGATCCTGGAGCAGCCCAGGGGTGGGAAGAAGGAACCCCCTGGGCCCAGCAGCCCAGAGACATGCCCTTCCCCAGCCCCCCAGTCAGCTGCTTGTCAGGGGCATGCAGGTATGGGGCACACTCCCTAGATCCAGAGTAAAGAGCCAAAGTGGTGATGAGTCTATCAGGGGACCCCTGCCCTGGCTACTACCACCAGAAGAATGGGGAAAGGGGGAGCTGGGTTCTGAAGCAATATACTCCAAGGAGATGAAGGGTCCACGCCCCTGGGGAGTTAACTTGGGTCGAAAGCTCTTCAGGAAGGACCCCGAGGGGGAGGGGGAGGGGCCCATCTGCAGCTGCATCTGCCTTCCCGGAGCGGCACAGGCAGAGTGGGGACCTCAGCCTGGGATTTCGGTGGGCTGGTCTTCCTGAAGTCCCAGCAAAACCCACTTTGGACTCTAGGCAGATGGTGTTTCTACCGAGCAGAGTCCAGAGACACTATTAAGAAACAACCCCCAAATGCTTTTGTGCAGAACTTTGAGGTCCAGGTGCAGAGGCAGAGATGGGAGGAACAGCGGCTGGGCCAGACAGAGGCTGAGCCCTGGGTGGAGCCTGACCACCTGGATGAGGCGGGTTCTGGGTGCCACCTTCTGGAAGTCTGCGCTGGCCTGGCATGATTGGCCCAGGGCCCTGGGGACCCCTTAGACGCCTCCTCAAGGTCATAACCCTGGGCAGCCCTTAGGATGCCAGGTATACCCGGGTGCAGAGGCAGAGCCCAAAAGCCAGTGCTGGGTCCAACCAGCCCTTTGGCCCCTCCTGGCCTCACTTTCATCTCCTGGTCATTCTGACCTTCAGATCAGCCAGCCCTTTCCTTTGGAAGCCTTTGCCCTCTTGTCCCATCAGCTCCTGGGCCTGGCCGAACTGTAGCCCTGGGAACGGTGCCGCCTGGGTGGGGTTGCCACACATGACCATCCTCTATTGACACAGGGCTCTGGAGAGGGCAGCGCAATTAGGGTTAGCCGTGTTGGCTGGTGGGGGCTGGGGCTCTCTTGGGGAAAGGATAAGGATCAGGGAAGGGGCTGGTGCCCTGTGCAGGGAAATGGGTCAGGGAGAAAGCAAAGCCCCTCAGCCTTCATCTTGGCTGTTTTCTTCAGCAAAGAGAATGCCTTTGCTTGCACTGGGAAGGTCAGAACAAAGAGGACAGAGAGGCAGAGAGATCAGCAGCCCAGCAAGACCTCCTCTGGAAGTGGCCCATGAGATGGCTGAAGCCCCATCAGGGATATCCGAAAGACTGTGGCCTGGGGAGAGATGGTGCCACTGGGCAGAAGGACACATGTGTGGACAACTTTATGCCTTGGATACTTGTCAAATCTGCAAATGACCAAGAGCTGGGAGGGATAGCACGCATATCCCAAGACCAAGTCCAAGTGCCAAAGGTCTTGACCAGTAGGTCACTGGCCCAACCCAAAGAAGATGGGGTTTTTCTGGATTGGACCCATGACTTTATCGGCATGGGGGCTCAGTAAGACATCTCACCCACCAGTGCTGGGGAGGGTCTGCTCTGGGACTTAGACAGAGGGGCACTGCACAGCCAGTGTGCCTCAGAAGTAGCACTTGAACTCAGCTCTCTCCTGTCTCTGGGTCTCTCTCTCTCTATCCACTGTGCTGTGAAATTTAAGATGAAAAATGGAAAACTGATGCTTGAGATCAACTTCCCCAGCTCAAGGTGAGGGTGGGAGGATGGCAAGGTAGCATAGCATCTGAAGAGAGTCTGGGGGCTTTAAAAAGCCGACTTCCAGCTTGGGGTGAGGCCAAAGCTGAGAGCTGGAAGGTCTACCTTCTGGGGCAACAGAATCAACGCTGCCTCCATCCCCTGCCCATCAGATGCAGTCAGGAGGCCTCTGGTCAGTTCTGAGTGGTACTGGGCTCCCTCCAAAGGCAGTGAGTTTCCCACCCCTGAAGGGCTTCAAGCAGAGGTTGGGATGTTGAAGGAAGAACTCTCATTAAGCTTTGGTAGAGACTGGAGGTCCAGCTCGAGTCCCGAGTCCCAGCATCTCCTCACTGGCCAGGTGCTCTGAAGCCTCTGTGGCGGTGGATTCTGGACCCCAGAGCAGCAGCACAGGCAGAGGACAACAGTAACTGAGGCAGCAGCAGCAGCAGCTCCAACCTCCTCCCTATGCCTGGGCCGGCTGCTTCCAGTGGCCCACCTAATGTCCTCTCCAAGCTCCTTCTGGTTTGCTTTCCTTGCTTTATTTTGATTTCTTTAAAACACGCAGACACCTGGGTGTTTGACAGACTGGCCCCTGGCCCCCAGGCCCCGTCAGGAGAACATTCCCTGCTAAGAGCTAGATTAGGGCCTAGGGGTGGGCGACTGTGTCCTTGAACGAGGCAGCCTGGCGGCTGGAACCCATGCGCACCCGGCCTCCAGGCCCTGTGCTCCTCACTCCACCCCAGTTGGCCCAGGCTCCCCAAGGGCCTCTGGACTCCTCTTTTTTCCCTCCAGGGGGCTGTTCCTTGACAGCCCAGCCCTCAGGCATGTGCCTTGTTTCTGACTTTTGGCTATCCCGGGTTATGCTGTGGTCAAAGTCTTCTGTGCGTGTAGTGTAGGCTTTTCCTCATCCTCAGTAGCCTACCCTCAATCCCTTAGGAGAATTCTCCCGACTTTAAACCCCAGGGAATCCCAAGGGTCCCCTTTGGTATGTGAGTAAAGCAGGAGGCCTGAAGGCTCCCAGGGCTGCCCAGAAGAGCCCTTGAGCTTGTTCTCAGAGCTGACCTCCCCCCTCCTTGCCAGGCCTGAGAGGAGACTTGGGGGCTGAGAGCCAAGGGGCTGAGGGCATCCTGGGGAACCTTGACCCTGAGAGGACCCAGGAGAGAACACATCCGGGCAGTGCTCCAGTTTCCTGGGGACGCCAGGGCTCCCGGGGGTCTACAGAAAGCAACTTACCTTCAGGGAGTGAAGGGAACTGATTCCGTCCAAGTCTGCCAGCCCGCAACGAACCATCCACAGAATCTGAAGGTGAGACAGGGAGGTGCCCAGGTCCCTTGGAAGAGATCAGAGAGGAGACTGTGGTAAATGAGGGAAGGGTCTTCAGGAGGAAAAGACCAAAGGTTCTCTGTCCCATTGAGACTACTGCCTCCCCTAACAATGTTCGCTTTAGCAGCAAAGATGATAACCGACCCATTTTACAGCTGAGGGAAGAGAGACAAGCAAAGGTTAAGTGACCTGCCACAGCTAGTAAGTGTCTGAGGCCGGATTTGAACTCGGGGTCATCCTGAATCCGGGCCCAGAGCCCTGTTCCCTGCGCCACCAGCTACCCCTGAGAAGGGTCAGAGAAATGAAGAAGAGGGGTGCCCCGTTATTCTCTGCTGGCTCTTGGTCTCTTGGCTAACTTGCTGACAGCAGAGGTCGCTCTTGTCTCTGCAGGCCCAGGGAACCTCCCAGAACCCACTCAGAGGGAAAGCTGTTGCCCTTGTGGTGATTCCGGTGGGCCTCAGGACCTTGGAAAGGGAACATGGAGAGCCTGACCAGAGGCGCAGGCAGTCCATGGGGGTGGGGGAGTGTTTTATCTCTGCAGGCAGATTTGGGACGTTAACAGTGGAGTAGGAGGACAGGGGTGGAGTCTGAATTTGAGCTCGGGATTTCTGGGCCACAGAGTAAAACACAGGCATGGCAGGCTCCTGGCAAGAGATGGAGGACCCCTGAAGGGAATCAGAAGGAACCTCAGTGGCACCCTGTACTATCGTCCTGGGTGATCTCATCAGTGGTCATCTCTACTAGGATGATTCTTACCTTTGACCTCTCTTTCAAGGGCCAGTCTCAAATAGCCAATCGCTGATTAAAGCAGATGTCCCATAGGTGTCCAAAATGGAGCTCATTCTCTCCCCTCACCCGAACCCTTCCTTCTTCCTACTGTGCCTTCTCTATTATTGTTGAGAACACCACCATCCTCCTGGGCTCAAATCCAGGGGTCTTCTCTGACCCCTCACTCTCTCTCAACCTTGGTAAGGTCTCATGTGCACTCTCCCTTCTCTCCTCTGACGCTGCTACTACTCAGCACTTCACATCTAGACACTTGCTATGGCTGCTGGCTGGTTTCCATGACTCAAGTCTCTCCCCACTCCAGTCCATCCACTCAGCTGCCAAAGTGATCTTCTTAAAGTCCAAGGCTGACTACATTACCTTCCTCCTCCCACTCAATCACCTCCAAGCTCAAATATCAAATCCTCTGCTTGGCTTTTAGAGCCCTTCATGACTGCCTGGCCCCTTCCTCATTTCTTACAGCACAATGGTATCTGTCCCTTCTGCAGACCATAGTTTATTCAGCCACTGCTCAATTGATAGGCATTTCTTGAGTTTTCAAGTTTTTGCCATCATAGAATGAACTATTATCTGTTTTATGGAAGAATTTGTTTTACTTGATTATGCATATTACAAGCAATTTTTTCCCTTTTCTCTGTCTTTTTTAATGGAATGGGAAATTGGAGGAAAAAAAATAGATTTCTATTAATTAAAAAATCACTCTCCCTACATCCCAACACTATCGCCTGGGTAAGTGGAAGAAATTCAAGGCGGAAACCACACTCTCCCTTGGAGAGGGATGGGCCAAATTCCAGAGGTATTTCTCCATGCTGCCTTCAAGGCACATCTATCCAGTTAAGTAGCCTCTTCTACTTATGGCCCTTTTAAATGCCAGGATCACAGATCTGGGACGCCCACACTTGGCAGATGTAAGCTGTGTATCCATATGGGTCACTTAAATAGCCCTAAACTTCTGAAGAGAAAGAAGGTCCTCTTCAGGACACGAATCTATTGGTTTGGTAGTTAATTAGGGCAGCACACATTTATAGGATGCTTTAAGATGTGCTATCTCATTTAACCTGTCAAAATACATCGGAGGCCCCCTGTTTCCCAGAGCCAAAGCCCAGCCAGCAGGCTGTGCCCTGAGCTTGGCATAACAACCATCCTTTGTGCTCTGGGTGCTCTCACCCTCTGGCAAAGTGTACTGCTTTGACCAAGCACCAGGTGTTCACCAAGGACCTGAGAGCACCTTGCTTGGCTTCCTCACAATCCCAATTCTATGTAAGAGCTAAGTGCTGCACTCCTCTGGGAGACAATCAACTTGGAGACTGTTCCAGGACCCAGGAACACCTGGAGAAGTGTTGCCCTGAGCAAAAGTGGGCTGCCTTGCCTTCCCCGAGACCTGCATGGGAGAGAAAGGGGAGCCCAGCTGGAGCTGGCAGCTCAGTGCCGGAGAGGACAGAATTGGCCATTTTTTGTTCTCTGTGTGTGTGTGTGTGTGTGTGTGTGCGTGCATGCGTGTGTGTGTGTGTGTGTGTGTGTGTGTGTGTGCATGTGTTCCTGATGAATTTGGATAAAAGAGAAATTCAGAACTGTGGTGGCCATCGTAGGGTAGAAGGGACCATAGGGGCACATCATTCAGTCCAACCCTTCCATTTTACAGATGAGGACACCGAGACCCAGAGAGGTCCTAGAATCGGTCAGTCAGCTAACATTTCTCAGGTGACTACTTTGTGCCGGGCATGGTGCCAACTCCTGGGGATACAAAGAAAGACAAAAGCCCCTCCCCCATTCTCAGGGAGCTCCCAGTCTAATGGCACAAACGATATACAGGATAAAGTGAAGATAACAGAGAGAACGTGACAGAAGTAAGGGAGATCAGAGATCTGGAGATGAAATCAATTTTAGAGGCCGCTGAGTCCAATGCCTTCATTGGTTCAGATGACGAAACGGAGTCACACTGAGGTCATAGGATTGTAAATCTGGAGCTGAAATGGGACCGCCTAACTCCTCCCCCCCTCCGTTTTACTAGGAACAGTGAGGGTCACCTAGCTAGTAAGTGCCTGAGGGAAGATTCCCAGCCAGGTCCTCCCACATGCAAGGATGCCGCTTCAGAAAACCCAACCCCAGCCACGTTGGGACCCTGGAACCCGGGGCAGGAGTGAGACAGATGGTGTGTTACATGATGTCATGGCGTGGTATACATTGTATCCTGTCACATAATAGCAGCTCATGAATGAACATCGTGGGGTCCCTAGGCTTATGAAATTAGGATGATTTTCCCTATTTGTAGACAGGATTTCTCCACAAGCTTCCAGAGAAATACTCTGAGTGCTCCAAAGTAAGAATGTGTCTCTCAAACGAAATAAACAAGATCATGTGATTGGAGGTCAGGGGTCGCCACTCTTCTGCTCTGCGGCTTCAGGGAGCATGGGTTTGCTCCTTTCCTGTTTCCTTAGAATCAGCAGCCCAGCCTCTGCTGGAGACCTCCGTCTCTGGATTCCCAGGGTCCCCAGCCCCGCTTGGTCCCTAACAGCTGACCGGCTGGACCCCTCGCCTTCCCACTCATCTCCTTCATGTCCCATCAGCCTGTTTCCCGCTCACCTAGAGCCTCCCAGCCTGTGTTGACAATTTCATCACCTGGGGAAATTGAGTGAGAGACCTGGGCGTGTCCTCTATCCTTGGGCTAGGTGTCAGCTGGTCAAGGTGATTTTCTGCCTGGTCAGCCAGAAAACCAGCTTGGGGAAGCAGGTGGCATCTGTCTCTGGTGCTTCTTGGAGGGTACATTTGCCTCCAGGCCTGTTTTTCTTTCCCCCCTCATTGACTAGATACAGAGTCATCTAAAGGTTAAATTTTTTGGCACCCATTCTCCATGGCCCAGTGGCACCTGGGGGATCAGAAGGAGAAAGGCAGTTACTGACTAGTACATCCAAGCCCTTGCTCTGATAGTAAGTTCATACTGCTATCCAGAGAAAATAAAAGCGATTTGGGTTTCCTGTCATTTTCACCAAGAAAGGACAGGTATAGCTATGGACCAACAGAGATCAAGAATGTCTAAGCAGCCAGGTAACCCTTCAATGGCACTCCAGAGGGCAGCCCCTTCATGGGGCATGAGGGCAGAGTCCCAGGCCCTCCTTTGCAGAAGGGAGACTAAAGAGGCATGAGTCCCTGGGTCCTGGGAAGCCCTTTGGGGGCTGATACTGCACTTGTCTGATGCCATTAGAAAGAGCACAAAGGCTTTTCTTTGAGAAGGGGCTGGCTGCAAGCAACCTGAACAGGTATATTTTATGAGATGTGGAAGATCTCTCTTTTTTCTGGCATCATTCTCAGGGTGAATCAGGGGTGTCATCACAAAATAAGGAAAGATGGTCCCCTGACCCGCATCCATCAAAGTACTGCCTGCTTCATTCTCTACCCTCAGCTAATAAAACTTGTCTTTACTTGGCTGAGAAAAGGCCCCATATAAATAAGTGTGTGTATCAGTTGACAGGGCTGAGAGGCATTCTTTGGAACCATATATCATGTGGCAAACAGGAGAAGTTACTGTGGGAGGAGAGGCCTGGAGGTCACCCACCTTGGAGCTCACATTTTGTTGAAACAAAGAACGACACCTGAAAGTACATATCAAGCCTCTCTCACTTCTTTCTGGTACACTACTATGCAGGGACCTCCCTGAGCCCTTCTTGTGATGGTATCACCTCCTCCTCCTTTCCTCCTCCTGCCAGCCCGGGAGGTTGTGACATGCCACGCCAATCTACATCAGAATCAGGCTAACTCGGGCAGTGGTGCACTCTGAGTTCCACATTTTTATGTTTCTACAATTAAGGCTCTTTCCAGCCCTGGGTCCCAGGATAATGTGAATTGGGATCACTCAGGACTGGGAGATTCTGGGATGCCTCCACCTCAACAAGAGTGCTGTAGGGTGCAGACTGTGCTATTGGACCCTATGACCAAAGAGATCAAGCTCTAGGAAGGTCATGGAGACCTCTATTAATAGCAACAATGCTGGACACTGGGCTAAGCACTTTATAATTATGATCCCATTGGATCCTCACAACAACCTGGGGAGGTAGGGGCTATTATGATCCCCATTTTACAGTTGAGGAACCTGAGACAGACAAAGGTTCAGTGACTTGCCCAGGGTCACACAGCTAGGAAGTGTCTGAGGCTGGATTTGAACTCAGATCTCCCTGACTCCAGGCCCGGCACTCTGGGCATTGTGGTGGCCCCTTAGCTACCATCTCTGAAGGGTCCAGAGCAACTTCTCATCACCTGTGACTCAGGGATTGCCCTGTGCTGTGTATTGATGAAAAAGACCAGGAGAGAGCATATAGAGGTTTGCCTGGGGAAGAGGCCCTGGGGAGTTGGCGGCATCCCAGTACTGGTGGACATGAGACCTGAGATCAAACATGAGCGGTCAAGAAAACCGGTGACGCTGGGAGACAAGTGTGCAGACGGATTCCCATGGTGGTGGAGCCCAGCCTTGGCTATCTAGGCCCCAGATCATCTGCAGCTGTGCCCTCCTTGTCTTGCCCCCTGCCCCAAGGTCTTCCCCTCCCAGGGCCCAATATAAGTCACCTGAAGGAGGAGAGGAGAGCTGGGGCAGGACAGGGGACAAGGAAAGGGTGCTCTTCTGTCTGTTACAAGACCTACCCCTGTGGGAGTGAAGGAGCCTGGGACATTGTGTCTGGAGGATCCCAAGGAACCCAGGAAGGTCAGGCACAGAAACCGTGACACAGGCAGGGATGGGCAACGGTCAGTGTTCTGGGAGGGGCCCCCAGCCCTTCCCAACAAAGACAAGGGAGGAGGACTGGTCCTGGACGGGGCAGAAAGCAGGGCAGGATGGACCTCTTGGAGGCCACATCCTCAACCCCTGCCCGAACGGGAGCTGTCCTTGGTCCCCCGTGCACTGTCGCTGAAAATCTCCCTTCCCTCCCTCTGTGGGGCAGGAAGGACAGCCAAGGTGCTTACCTAATAGAGGCCAGCAGGCTGTTGTTCAGTTTCAATTGGCTCAGATTGGGCAGATGGGCACCTGTGCGGTCAGGAGAGGAGACCGTTGGTATCCAAGCAGCCAGCTGGCCGGCTGGAGAGCCTCCTTTCCAGAGCTCAGCTCCTCTCCCTCCCCCTTCCCCCTATCCTCATCCCAGGCCAGAGGACTGGCCACAAGGCCAAAGCCTGTCTGGCTATAGAGTCTGGCTGGGACTCCCCTTCTCATCACCCTCTCTCTGCCCCAGGCAGAGACCCTCTCCCCACCCCCCCCGCCCAAGACTGCAGCCTGTCCCTCTCCTCCAGGAGACCCCTGGTTGCAGCCTGTACAGCTCCAGTGACCTGCTACAGGC
Source organism: Vombatus ursinus (assembly GCF_900497805.2). Classification (NCBI taxonomy): domain Eukaryota; kingdom Metazoa; phylum Chordata; class Mammalia; order Diprotodontia; family Vombatidae; genus Vombatus; species Vombatus ursinus. The sequence goes on along the minus strand of NW_020953954.1, from coordinate 497,618 downwards.
TCCTTCCATCCCCACCACTACCTACTCTCTCAGCAAGGCAATGCCAGGAGCACGGAGGGAGGACTTAGATGGAAGGAGTAGTGCTGCCTTCCCCGGAGCCAAGTACTGCCCAAAGCCTCTGTCCTGGCTCTGAAACAGGAGGACCCTGGCTGCCTGGTCTGAGCTGACTTTGTCCTTGTGAATGCCTCCGGGGGTAAGGGAAGGAGCAGATGCTCCTGGCCAGCTAACTTCTTCACCCATCTCCACTGCCCAGGAAAAGAAAGGCAACGTCTCCTCTGGAAAGCACTTCCCTACCCCGAACAGGGCCTCCCAGGACTCTGAGTCAGCTGGGGGAAATCTTGGAAGTTCTTGTAATTTCCTGGGCAGCTAGGGGACGCCACAGGGCACAGAGCCCCAGGCCGGGAGCCAGGGAGACTCATCTTCAAATCCAGCCTCAGACACCTACTAGCGGTGTGACCCTGGGCAAGTCACTTCACCCTGTTTGCCTCAGTTTCCTCATGCGTAAAAAGAGCTGGAGAAGGAGATGGCAAGCCACTCCAGTATCTTCCAGAAAACCCCCAAATGGGGTCCCCAAGAGTCAGACACAACTCAACAGCCACAGCAACGCTTTCCTGGGGCTCCAACCCCTAGGGAAGAGAGAGCAAGGAAAAGACCGGGCACAGTCAGGGGCAGTGCCCTGGAGCCGAAAAGCACTGACTTTGGGCAAGTCATAAAAGCTCTGGGCCTTAGTTTACCTATCTTTAAAATGGGGGTAATGTTGCTTGACCTATCAGCTACTCAGCCAACAAGCATTTCTTATGCTTGTACTATATGCTAAGCACTGTGCTAAGTGCTGGAGGAAAAAAAGGGGGTGGAAGCCCTCAGGGAGCTCACAGTTGAATGAGGGAGATGACACGCAAACAAGTAAGTACAATTAACATGTCACGAGGATAAATCATCCCAAGGGGAAGACACTACAATTAGAGGGTCCAGGAAGGGCTTCTTGCTGAAGGTGGGATGTTGACTGACACTTTTAGGCCACCAGGAGGTAGGGAGGAGGAGGAGGAGGGGGAGGGAGGAGGAGAGGAGGGAGAGATGATTGTTGAACTGACTTGCTGACCTACTCCCCATATTTCTGCTCTGCTTCTGGCTTCTACCTGGTGCTAATGGGCCTCTGAGCCCCTCCTCCCGCGCGTGGGCACGTCCTCATTCTGGGAACGTGAACTCGTTTGAAGACCAGCCCAGACAACAGTCAGAGGAAAGGGGATCTCTCCTCACCCTCTTCTCTCTGTCGTCGAGGCACTGGGCTCGGGCCAGTCAGGCAATAGGTTTGCTGTCCCCTGCCTGATCTGACCATGCTGTGCCCACGAAGCCCGGCTCTGGGAGGTGACCAGGGGAGGGGCCTCGGCCCTTCCCACCTTTACTAGACTGCTGCACCTGAGCCAGCTGGCCTCCGGGCCTCCACCTCTTGGCTTTCCTGGCTGCCTCCTTCCAGGCCCTCCATCTCTAAGCTGTTTGTACTTCACCTCCTCTGTTAGACTGGGAGCTCCTCAAGGACAGGGACATCCCTGGACAGCATTTAGCACAGTGCCAGGCCCAAAGGATGTACTTAACCAAAGTTTGTTGCCTGACTAATGAGGATTCAGGTATCAAGAAGGAGTTAGATACCTTTCAACTAAAATATTTGATGATTCTATGACTTTCCATGTATCTGCATGAAGTGTGCACTGTGTGCACCAGTGTACACATATGTGCTAATATACACATCCATGTATGCCCACACATGTGTGCCCCCCGTGTGCCCGTGTGTGCTAGTATACACATGAGTGTGTGCCTGCGTGTACATTTATAGCCAGTGGTCCCTGGTGGAGCCCAAGGCCCAGTGGGCAGGCCCTATAAGACCATGGGGCCAGGACGTGGGACATCCTACACAGGTGTGCCCCTGTGTGCCCATGTGTGCTAGCATACACATGTGTGTATGCCTGCGTGTGCTCATGTGCTCTTGCGTGTGTCCTAGGGGTAGGCTGTACGGGGAGGACACAACTCTTCTTACCAAAGTTTCCCAAGCTGTTCTCCCGCGTGTCTACACACATCTCCAGCACCGTCACCTGCTTCAGGTCCTCCACTTGAGCTAAAGCCTGCTGCAAAGACCATTGGGGGCATCAGGAGCTGGAACAGGCCAGCCGTCTTCCTGGCTTCTCCCCACAAAAGGGCGCGGACGGTGAAGACTCACAGCGCTGACCCTGCCTTTGGTCAGTTTCTTCCCAACTCCCTTTCGTCCCATCTGCTCCCAACTGAGGCAGAGCCAAATGAGGGCCCTTGGGGGAGGCCTTTCCCCCTCGCCTCATCAAGGACCACTCAGGAGTCCGGAGATCCTCCTTTACAACTACATGCTTTCAGGAAGGACGTTGACAAGCTGGGGAGGGGGCAGGTGGACTAGGGGTCTGTGCCCTGTGACGATGGGGTGGAGGAATTGAGGGCACGGAACCTGGAGAAAGGAAGGGTCAGGGGCTGCCAGAGATAGCTGTCATCAATTTGTGGGGGGCTCTGGGGCTGAAACAAAACCTGACTTGTTCTTCTTGGCCCCGAGGGCAGAACCCCTGGGAAGCAAAGGGGTAAGAATGCAAAAAGGCCAGCTGAGGCTCTCAGGGGCAGCAGCCTCCAGGAGCCCGGAAGCTCTGCCCAGAAGGGAGGTGACCAGTGCCGGGCAGTGCTGGTGGGGAAGCAAAGGCTCAGTCCCTTCCTCCCTGAGGAGTGCTGGGAGAAGAGGGGGAGGGGCTGCTCCTTCAGGTGGAGGTTGGACCAGAGGTCCAGTCAGGCTCTTCTGGGAGTCAGAGAATCCCAGGGCAAATCTCACTGAGGGCCTCTCTTTCAGACTCACTGCTAAGAGGACTTTGGTCCTGACTCTGCAGCTTGCCAAGGCCATGAGGCTGTCGTCTACTACTTTCACTTAGGCAAAAGGGACCAAACCCTTAATACTGCTTCTCAGTCCAATACACGACTCCCCTGAGGTCCACAGAAGGCACTTGGCACTGTTCTGTTCCCTAATTGTGCTATAGACAACCCAACCAAATACGGTTCAGAAGGAAAAGCTACCTGTAGTCGGGGGGGGGGGGTGAGATGGGGCTGAACCTGGGAGCTCCAGAGCCAGGGCCTGCAGGCCAGGGGAGCTAGGGAGGGAGCCAGCCACCTGCCCAAGCAGTTGGGGGCTGCCAGACTCACCAGCTTGGAGGGGGACAGGTACTGCTCGAACAGCACCTCAGCACTGTCATTGTCCTTTATCAGGGGCCTGGGGTTCTGGAGGCCGTGCCAGCTCAGATCAGTTACATGCACGCTGGCTGCCCCTGCCCGACGGCCTCGGTGGCTTCTGTCCCAGGGAGGGTCCATGTGCAGCTGAGCTAACCCTGGAAACAAAAGAGGGAGAATCAGGGCAAGAGGCAAGGGAGATCCAGCTCCCCTCCCTCTCTCCACCCTCCCCCCCCAAAAAAAGCAGCAAGAAAAAGCAACTGGTGAGGCCGGAGGATGGTGCAACAAGAGGTCCGGTCCTCTCTGAGCTGAGGGCCACCCTGTGGTGCCTTGCTCTGCCTGGGCCCCGAGCTGCCAACCTCCCCAGGATGGCTCTTGGGACCTCAGCCCCACACCTTCCATCACCCCATGTCTATCCTTGCTCTGTCCCGGGCTCTGAGCTAGCTGACAACCCCATACCTGCTGGGGTCCAGCAGCTGTGGAGACAAGAGGAGCCGGAGGTGGAGTATCATTGAAACCGGTCCCCACTTCACAGGGTTCAGTAAGAGCCCCCCCAGCCCCTACCAAGGAGAAGCTCAGGAGTTAAAAATGGGGGAAGGGCTTATTGGAGAGACAGGAAATCATTATGTCAAGAACCAAGAGAGTGAAGCAATGATGAGGGGCCAGAGAATCGCCCTAGAAATGGAGGAGCACATGCCTCCAGAGCTGAAGAAAGGCTTACAGAAGAACCGAAGGAAGAGGCCAAGAGTGGGACCCAAGCTCCTGGTCAAAGCCTTGAGGGAGGGTCAGCAAAGGAGAGGAGAAGCTGGCAGCCTTAGGGAATAGAACTGAGACCAAGTCAAGACAGAGCCCCGATGTGCACCACATGTGCCGTCTGCGGCTGGAGACAGTTTGCCGGAAGCATGCCATGAGCGCCCCGTGAGAATCCCTTCTGGCCGAAGCGAGGGCTGGCGCAGATCCAAGCACGGGTCACCACCAGAGAGAACCCCCAAGGCCGAGTATCCAGAGAACCTTGGCCGGTTGCACTCAGCGGCCGTCGTCAGAGAGGAGAGACGAGACCGTGACTGAACACAGGGCACATGCTGGGCATGTGGGAGGACCGAAGGCTCCTGAGGTCTGAGCAGCCTGCAAAGTTGGGTGGAACTCTCTAGGGACAACAGCCAGACCTCCCCGAAGAGATGACCACCAGCTCGGCTTCCATAAATTCCTGCTGAGAAAGCCAGAGTTGGGCAGAGGCTTCAATAGGTCGATGCAGGAGACTGAAAAAGTCTAGAAAGGGAAATAAACCTAAGCAGCTTGAATGGGCCGAGTGGTCACCAAGTAGTTACATTCAGAAATGGGGAGAAGAGGCGGGTCCCTTCAGAGCTTCATCATCTCTACCGGTCAGTGAGGAGACAAAGAGAAAAGCAACAGGGAAGAGGAGGAGAGGGAGGAATTTACTATTTCTTGTGAGTGGGGTGCCGAAGGAAAAGGACATGCAAACATAGGTGAGATGCAAGGATTATTATTTATCACTTATTAGGAGTGTCTGAATCCAGCTTTCTGGGACTAGACAACTGTCTGACCAAAAAGCTTACTGTAGACACCAGGCTGCTGACCTCAGAGACGCTCCAGGGAAGCGGGGTGGTTGTTAGGAAGACTGACAGCCCTCCGAGGGCTTGTCTTGGGCCCTCTGAGGTCTTGTTTTGGATCCATCCAGAGTGGTGTTTTGGGTTCCCCAAATTAAATTAACTTGCCTGCTGATAGACATCTGAAACTGCCCTTCTCTTAGAGACAACTTACTGCCTATGTGAGGCCAATGTGGCAATGTCCTATGTCCTTGTCTGAGTGCCAAAGAATGTCACCCCACAAAGACCATAGTGGGAACCAATACTTCTCTCCAGCTCTCACTCTCTCTACCAAACAACTCGACACATTTCTTTTTAAAACTATTTCAGATTTTGGTGACTGGTCTCATGAATGGCAGTTAGCGAGAGCAAGGCTCATGAAACTTTTTTTTTACCCAGGGTAGGCAAGGGAAAGTTATATACATACATACATATATAACTTATACACACACATACATGTTGTATGTGTGTATATATACATAAACTATACATATACATAGTCTGTATAGATATAAAATATACCTATACATATATACACATAAACATAGTATGTATATATACATAAAATATGCATATACATATATATCATACTGTTGAGGGCTATGATGGAGTGGGTTCCTAAGTCCAGGCCAGAACTTAAGTGAAGCCTGTTCTCACGAGAATGTGCTCATAGAACATCTGTTACTGGCTCTCCATGACCCTGAGAATTGATGTTTTTGCAGATAAAGTGAGGCACGGAGCCTGGGAAAACCAAATATCTTGTTCTCACACGTGTGATTTTTTGCTATATGAACTCTGACCCTTAGATCATTAAACGGTTTGCTATCTTGCATCCCGCCTGACCCGTGTCTTTCTTACACTGCGTCTCCGAGCCATTTAGGGAGCGCAGGTCACTCCCGACAATTGGCACCCGAACAGGAACCAGGGACCTGCTGAGACCTAGGACCAGACTCATCCTTCGGAGAAGAGCAGCTCCCTGAACAGGAGCTCCGCGCTATGGCGTAAGGCAAGGGAAGGCTCGGAAGAGTCACTTCGGCGACACTTTCACGTTATCCCGAGCATTCACACAGGCACAGTACATCTCATCAGTAATCAGGCTTAAACGGGGAGAGCAGCTGTATTTCAGAGACTAGCTCTGACAGAGGTGGATTAAGGCAAAAGATGGGGCAAATTCAGTTTAAGGAAAGAGAAGAGTCTTATACAAAGGTGCTTAAACAATTAATGAGAGAGAAAGGATTGTACTGTGCCTCAAAGCAAGTGAAAGAATTTTTAGATATAGTACATCAGTGTTCACCCTGGTTCCCGGAGGAAGGAACCAGAGATATAAAGAGATGGAAGGTAGTGGGAGAACAAATGAATGAATATTATCAACAGGTAGGTGCCGAAAAATTCCCAGTTACTACATTTTCATTATATAACATTATAAAAATTTGTCTCATGCACCCTACTGATGGCAGGGAGGTTCATACCTTTGACTAGGGCACACAAATGGAGAATGAAGAGACAGAAAGATATAGGGAAGAGTCTTGGTCAGATGACCCCTTAGAACCCACCGCCCCTCCACCTCCACCAGACCCTTTTCCTGATAATATGTTTAAAAAGGCCTCTGCTCCAGTTCAGAGAGACATCCTTGGAGCATTAAAATCTGAAGAAACAGTACCATCTGAGTTTCTTCAAGCTCTTCCTGTCCTTGAAATCCCTGATCCAGGAAATCCAGCTAATATTTTAAGACAACATGAAACCTTAAATTTCAAAATACTAAAAGAACTTAAACAGGTGGCTTCGTCTTATGGCCCTACTGCTCCTTATGTCATGACCTTATTAGATAATATTGCAACTACTGTTCTTTGTCCTTTTGACTGGTGTACCATTGCTAAAATATGTCCAGAAAGGGGAGATTTTTTGTTTTGAAAAGTGAATTATTATGATAATTGTACAAGAAGTTACTTCCGGTTTTTTGATTTTCCCTGTTATTACCATGTATCCGTTCTGTGTTTGTCTATGTGGTATGAGTGAGTGTCCTGTGTGTTATTTGACACCCTTTGTAGCCAGGTAGCAAAAATAGCTTTCCAGTTTCCAAGACTGCAGCTGGACTCTGGAATGCCGCTTTCTTTCTCTCCCCAGCTACCTCCCTGATTACAGCAGCCGCAGAGGAGCGGGTGGATGGGAGAGAGAAAGAAAGAAAAATATTTCATTATTTAGGCTATATGATTGGTAAAAGGCAAGTTAAGAAGGATCCTTGAACTGTCAGGTCAAAATTAGAAAGAAATAAGATATGTGCAGTTTTAAAGGGAATTTAATCCAAGTCCATCTGAAGAAAAGGTAACAAAGTTTAAGCATATAGAAATGAAAGAAGTATAGGTAAAAAGAAAAGCATAATCTATTTGCAAGAACAATGTGAACAGAGGGTTTGGTTTTGAAACTTCTGAAGAATTGTTGGAAAAAATAAATCTTCTCTCTCTCTTTACATTCTAACTCTGGCCAAGTTTTAAATGTGGAGGGGGAGACAAGAAAGATGGGGAACCTTTTCTCCCCAGATAAATATACAGGTAGCACTTAATCTTTTCTGCCTCACATAAGAGAAAAGTTTTTGTGTACCAGAACAACTAAAAGGTATTTTAATTCATTCTGATAATATTTTAAATGAAATGTGATGTTTTTAACTTAATGCTTAAGTCAGAATTTATTATACTGTTTGGCATTAAAGTAAATTGGGAAAATGTATGGATCTGAAATTTGTTAACTGGGTGACATTAAACAAGTTACCTCATTTTATCTTACATGATTGGAAAGTGCCTAACACAATGCCTGGCAGAGGGCAGACACTAAAAATGTTAACAACTATTATTATTAGTTCCTTAATTAGATGTGACTGGTATACAATGTCAATGGCGAAGAGGTGCCCGATCTTCCATGTCAGGAAATTTGGAAATGTATTCAAAAGAATTGGAGTCACTTAATTGGTAATATGTTTGTTTCAAATCTTAAACACCTAGAATTGTTTCAAATTGGTAAACTTTTGTATTAGTTATATCAAGTAGCTTTTCGTAATTTGGATGTTATTAAAGTGTGAATTTAAAGAAACTAAATGACAGTGAAAAAATGGTGTAAAACCAGTTATATTACTTTGTCAGCCCTGCTAACCCTGTCTTATAATGCTTTATAACTGCCATTTAGAAAATCAGGTATTTCCATCTTTACCTGTAACTAAAGAAGAGCTTATAGCTAAACCAATTTGACTATCATTTATGAAAGCTATAAGATTGTTAACTAAGTTATTTGAAGTTACTGTTTTAATGTTAAAACCTAGATTGTCCTGTGACAATCACAGGCGGGTCTCTCTCTTAGTCATTGCTGGCAAGACTCTTGCCAGAGTCCTTCTTATCAGGCTGATCCTTCACCTGGAGGATGGTCATCTACCCGAGAGCCAGTGTGGCTTCAGAAAGGGCTGAGGAATGGTCGATATGGTGTTTGCTGCCCGACAACTCCAGGAGAAAGGCCAGGAGCAGAACAGAGGCCTGAGGACATTTGTCGATCTGACCAAGGCCTCTAAGACTGTCAGTTGTGAGGGCTTGTGGAAAGTTATAACAAACTTTGGTCGCCTGGAGAAGCGCATCAGTATTGTATGTCAGTTCCATGACAGCGTGCCTGCCCAGGTTCTGGATGTGGATGATGCTCTCACGCTCTCCCAGTCACCAGCGGAGTAAGGTAACAATAAAAATAAATACAGTCACCAGAGACTCGCAGGGAATCTACATAATTATGCTTCTGGGTAGGGCTCCAGTCCTCTGGTGGGGTCCCTCTCGAGCAAGGATGCCTCCTGTGGACATCTAGTCTACGTCCTCTTTCAAGGCCACTGCAGGAAGTCCACCCAATGCCCTGGGCTCTTTTCACACACTCCCAGGAGCACCAGACCGCCACTCAGTCCCTTTCACTAAGTGATGGGCCAATCATAGATGTTCACTGTGATGTCCCTCATGTCCCTTCTCCAGCACCATTCCTTGTGCGCTGTAAAAAACTGCACTTTACACACTAATAGGCACATATAGAAGAAAGAGGTGTAACTAGAGAGAGGTGTCTTGTTCTGGGGAAATGGAAGGGTTAAGGTTTTAATTGGACATGGAGCCACAGAATGCCTTAAAAGTGGGAGAGCCATGACTGCGGGCCTCATTCAGGAGGACCTAGATGGTAAGACTATCACTGTTGGGGACTTCAGTGTGCTTCTTTCAGATAAAGACAATCTAACAGAAGGATAAATGCAAAAGAAATTAATAATCTAGACAGAGTATTATTGAAAAATCAGTTATTGTAAGGGGAACACCTATTCCTCAGCATTGCACAGCATTTTTCTAAAAGTGACCATATGTGAGGACTTAAAGAACTCACGAATAAATATAGAAACAAAAACATCAAACACATCCTTATTGTCCACAATGAAATAAATTATAATAATAAAGGAAACATGAACAAATGACCCTGCAGTCGAAGAACCAATCATAGAAACAATAAAAAATATTAAAGAAAATTAAAACAATGAGACTACGTATCAAAATTTGTGATGTGATGTGTGTGTGTGTGTGTATGTGTGGTCAAACAGAAACGAGGCTGGCCTCCTTGTGACATGGATGAATAGAAACATGGGGTGAATGTGATTGGGAACATGGCCCAGCTTGTCTCCAAAGGACACAGCAATTTCTTCCTTTGTGGAGCAGAGGAGGGCCATGCCTGCATTGCCAACCATATTGGGCAGGGGTGGGAAGGATGCTGGCTGGCCAAGTGGCCTAGCCATCCTCCTATACTTTCCAGCTGCCACGAGGGGCATTGGGCTAAAAGGACATCCCACCTTCTGAATTTCCTTATTACTGTCAATCTAACTTACCAGTCACCCAGGGTCACAAGCTGGGTACCGCCCTCAACTCCTCACTCTCTTTCACACACAACGCCATATCCAATCTGTTTTCTAGTCGTGTTTCCACCTCCGTAGCATCTCTCCAATATGCCCCCTTCTCTCCTCTTATCCTGCCCCCACCGCAGCATAGACCCTCATCTCCTCACCCCTGGCCTACTGCAATAACCTGCTGGGGTGCCTGCCTGCCTTGTCTCTTCCCACTCCAGTCCATCCCCCACTCAACCACCTTCCTAAAGCTCGGGTCTGACCATGTCACCCCTTCTCCCAATCAGTCACCTCCATGATCAAATACAAAACCCTCTTTGGCTGTGAAATCCCTTCATAACCTGGCCCCTTCCTGACTCTCCAGTCTCCTCACCTCTTCCTCTCTGAGTGCTCTATGATCCAGCGGCATTCTCCTCCCTCCCACTTCTTGCAAAGGATGCCCCCAGCTCAGGACATTTCCCTTGGCTGTGTCTGTGTCTGGAAATCTCTTCTTCAGTTCTGCTCCCCTGGCTTCCTTCAAGGCTTAGCCAAAGTCCCAGCTTCTGCAAGGAAGTCTTCCTCATCTTCCTTAATTCTAGTCTTCCCTCTGTGGAATAGCTTCCATTTGTCCTGCTTCTATTTTGTTTGTACGTGGTTGTTTGCATTTTTCTCATGCACTAGCCTGTGAGCTCCTGGAGAGAAGGCAATGTCTTTTACCTTTTTCTATCTCCCTAGTGTGTAGCACTATGCCTCACATGTGGTAGGTGCTTAATAAATGTTTACTGACTGGTACATAATAGGTGCTTAATAAATGCTCATTGACGATCACTAGTATTGCTCCCTATCACCAAATGCTGGTTTGAGCATTTGGGGCATCGGCCAGCAGAAGAAGCAATTCTCTCGCCCCACATGGCCCCTTTGTAAAAACCAATTGATGTCAAATGGTTAAATGGACCCAGAACGCTAATCTGTGGCCGCAACAGGAGGGGGGCATCCAAGCATAGAAAATCAGAGAAAAATACCCCAAATCCCTCAAGGTACCCAGAACCTTGAAGGGAGATGTAACCAAGTTTAAACTCAGGAGAGAAAGCCAAAACATATTCACTACCTATAAATAAATATAGAATAAATACAAGGTAATTTTGGGAGGGAGAGTTCTAGCATCTGAAAGGATCAGGAAATACTTCATGTAGAAAGTAGAACTAGATTGTGAAGGAAATGAGGGGCTCTAAAGGGACAAGGCAAGGAGGTGATCAATTCAGTCCTGGGGTGCACAGATTATTGTGGGTGAGGAACAGCAAAAAGTCCAATTCACCTGGACTGGAGCTTGAGGGAAGGTGAGTAATTTGTGAAGGAAGATTGGGAGGAGGCAATTGCCAAATAGAGGCTTCCGTCTCACACGATCAACAAGATGGAAGAGCAGACACTTTCTCTGATCCTCACCACCCTTCAGACGCCCCCAAAATGAGGATCCACACAAGGTATAAAGCCATTTCAGTTGGCTCCACATCTGAGACACCAAGATCCCCAGTGAGATAGCAGTCACCCTGTGCGCTCACTGGGCATCCTCTGCCCCTGGTCCACCAGCCACATCTTAGCACGTGACTCAGTTCTGCCCCATCTCCTTTTCCCTGTGCTGCGGAAAAACAAAAAGGCAGAAGGCTGTAGTCAGTGAAAAGTGAATTTTCACCAGCTGACTGACCCAGTCGTCCATTGCGGGAGGAAGCCGACGCAACTTCAAGGTCCAGCTGCACAATCAAAGGGAAAGAAGTCAGAAAGTGAGTTAGAGAGGAATATAAGGAAAGAAGATTACCAGATATCTCAGGAGCAAGAAAACCAAAGTGGAAGATAGTACAACAGAAGGAAAAACTGCCTTCGGATCAGCTAACTAAGCCCAGACATCTGGGAATAAATGGTGCCAGGCAAAGGAAAATGAATCGATATCTGACGAGGCCAAGGAGCCTGTGGATTGCCAAGAAAGCATGGAACCCCAGCAGAGTTTTCTGGAGTGGTTTAAAAGAGAATAAGAATTGTGAAAGCGGAATTATGTGTCTTACACTTTGTTCTAAATGATACATGACCTTAATATTAAAGCTCATACTATAGAAGAAATTAGAAGTGGTTCACCAAGTGGTCAGGGTGGAGAAAGGAAGGTTGTAGCTTGGGCAGAGCTCATGATCTGGTTTTTTGGGGTTTTTTTTGTTTGTTTGTTTGTTTGTTTGTTTGTTTGTTTTTTGGCTAGGCAATGAGGTTAAGTGACTTGCCCAGGGGCACACAGCTAGGAAGTGTTATGCGTCTGAGGCCAGATTTGAACTCAGGTCCTCCTGAATCCAGGGCCAGTGCTCTAGCCACTGTGCCACCCGCTGCCCCCAGAGCGCAAGATCTGGAGGGGAACCGAGGGGTTGAGGGACAGAAGGCCACAGTGAGCAGGAAGAACAGGGTTAGGAGTCATCGGGGAGAGGGAAAGGTGGGAAGATGACCGTAATCTGATAAAGTCTCGAAGTTCAAGAGCACAGGAGTGGAAGGCTTGGGATGACGGTGAAAGCAAAGGTCTGACCGCCTCTGTGCAGCTGAACTTTGCCTGGAGCAGCTGGTCATGAGTGTCTGAGGGATAACCAACATGGAAATTGGAGTCTCCCCCATTCCACTCCCGATGGGTATAAGAGCAGGCGTTAGGGTGAAAGGGTTGACAGCCTGACTCTGAACTTGCTAAGGAGAGGTGGAGGTCCCAGAGGTGAGGAGAGAATGGCTTTCCGAATCTTGATGGATAAATATGGATTTATCCACATAAACATGACGCTACCTATGGACTGAAAGGATCTCTGTGGACAAGACACAGGGAGAACCTGAAAGTGGGGACAGAGCTCGAGGAGTCCGGCGGGCTGAGGACGATGAATAAAGGTGGAGCTGGTGCTGGACAGGGGGAGAGGCTGTGTCATGGGGAGGGAGCCAGGTGTCAGCAAGAGTCACAACATGGAAGGATTGGGAAAGGAAAAGATGACCAAAGCAAGTCTTCCAACTCCAGAGAGCAGAGTGGGAGGGCTGGGGTGGGAGTGGGGGGCCCTCAGGGTGGGTGAGGAGGCATTGGGGGTGGGGAAAGGGGTTTGAGAAGTGACAGCCAGGGGTTCAGAATCACTGGGATGGGTAAAGTATAGTGGGGCGGGAGAATGCTAACCATTGAGGAAAGAATCTGGGCAGAGCACCAGATCCACTGGGGTAGGTAGGTGATTAGTGTGTTCAAGGACCCCCCAACCAACCTTGGGAAGGGGGGGAATGGTGATTCTGAGTCCTGACAAGTCTAGCAGGTCTGACTCCCGGCAGGCTGGAGCATGCCAAGGTGTGGCCTGGGGTAATCTGGACAGAAGACAATAGCCCTACTTTTGGGTGGGTCTGATGGGGAGCAGCCTGTCAGCACTGGAGAAGGCCCTGAGGTGAAACGGGGGCAGAGGCTGGTGGCCCGGCATGGGGCTGACGTGGGGTACCCTGGGAAAGTTTGAAAACGAGGAGACCAGAGGCCAGGGGATTTCTGTTAGGGTCTCCTGAAGCTCACTGGCTGGGACATGAAAGCCTGGCAGCAGCTCAGGCCCTGGGGCAACTCAACTGTCTGGTCTGGACAGGTTCAAATATATGTATATTCTGAACTTAACAAACCCAAATGCAACAAACCTTTCCCAATGTATATTTTCTGACCTTCTCATTTGTAACTAAGCCTCAGACCTCTTTCGTGGTGGGGAATCCTTCCCTTACATCTGGAATGGGCTCGCCTCTGTTATAAAGATGACCCCAGACTCATATCTACTTATGTGGAAACTTAACTCTTTCATTTCTCATGCCTTTAGACTTGGATGTCTGTGTCTGGGCCCCTTCCATCTTTCAGTTTGCCAAGCAGAAACATGGAATATTTTCTTCACACTCTTCTTTCTCTCTCTTTTCCCTTCCTTTTCTCTGTCTCTACCCACTTCCTTCCTTCATCTCCTTTCTCTTTTCTATCCTTCCCTCTCTCCCCCTCTCCATTCTTTCTTCCTCCTCCTCACCTTTCTCCCCCTCTCTCCCTTCCTCCCCTCTCCATCTCTTCACTCTTTTTTCTCCCTCCTCCCTCCCTCTTTACCCTTCCTCCTCTGTCTCTCCACCCTTCCTTTCCCCTTCCTCCCTCCTCATCTTCTCCTTCTCTGTCTCCTTCCCTTTTCATTTTTCCCCCTGTGCATTATTCCAAAGTGTAGCAAATGGGGTTGGGGTGAGCAGATTTCTTCCTTCTTCTTCCTCTCCCCATCCCAATTAGGAAAAGTTAAGGATGGCTTTCAGAAAAGGATCTGCTGTATGTGCACATCCAGGGGCCAGACAAGGGAATGTATAGACCTCTAAACTGGATGTCCTTTGGTTTCCTTTTCTGTGTATAGGTCAACTAGAGCTCTTGGAAGCACAAGGTCTGAGGGAACATTTGTTTTGGGGGGTGGGGGGCCATCTCCAGTTGGAGAATTCTCAGGGTCAAGCATCTGGGGCATTGGCCAGCAGAAGCAATTCTCTCCCCCATGTGGCCCCTGGAGCTGGAGCTGGAGGAACTGGAGTCATGTCACAGGGAACCAAGACATCTGGACCTCGGCCACCATTTCCCGATAACTGTTTATTTTTTTTTTTAAGGCAATTGAGGTTAAGTGACTTGCCCAGGGTCACACAGCTAGTAAGTATCAAGTATTTGGTCTGAGGCCGGGGATTTGAACTCAGGTCCCCCTGACTCCAGGGCCTGTGCTCTATCCACTGCACCACCTAGCCGCTCCCCTGATGACTGTTATGAGTTGCTTGGGCCTTCAAATTTACCTCCCTGGGGTAGTCTAATGGGCTCCTTGAGTACTTTATGTGTCTCTAGCTCTGCTCACCTACTTCTCTGAGTTCTTTCGATGTTATGTATTTTGGGGGAGACAGAGGCAAGAGGGAGGTTGGAATAAAAAACTGTCCTATACCCACTATGCATTTAGTGCATTCTGTGGGAATTAGGAAGCTTGTTAGTCATATTTGGGGAAATGTGAGTAATGTGAGATGCAAGCCATACCACGAACATATTTACAGATTTTTTTAGGAGTACGCCAGAGGGGAGCAACAATCCCAAGAAAGAAACTGATGCTCTTGGACTCATCCCTAGGAATGGACCCATCTGGGTGAACCCAGGGTCCTGCTTACTGCTTAAATATTAATTCCCTGATACCCCCAACTTTAAAAGTTATCAGTCCAGTACCTAGATAAAAAACAGACTCCCTCCTCTAGCATGGAAACAAGCGCACATGCCCCCCCCCCCCAAAAAGGCCTGCCTGTGAAAAACTCCTGTTAGAAGGTGGGACTCTGGGACCTGAGACTCTTCCTCCACGTTAAAGTCAAGGAGCTGTTGATGGTGTTAAGGGAACATTAGAAGGTCAGTGAGGCTACTTTCTTCCTCAATTTCCTGGGGACTTGGTACTCAGAAGAGACCTTTAAGGAGGCAAGAAAAAGCTTTGACAATGGAGGGGAAGAGGGAGGAGGTAAGGGGGAGTGAATAAACTTTACTCTCATCAGAATTGGCTCAAAGAGGATACAAAGAGCATACACTCATTTGGGTATAGAAATCTATCTCACCCTACAGGAAAGTAGGAGAGGAAGGGGATAAGAGAAAGGGAGGATGATAGAAGGGAGGATAGTTTGTAAGAGGGGGTAGTCAGAAGCAAAGCGCTTTTGAGAAGGGACAGGGTGAAAGGAGAAAGAGAATAGAATGGAAGGGAAGGAATAGAATAGAGGGAAATAGCAATGGCAACTGAAAAAAATTTTGCAGCAAGTTTCTCTGATAAAGTCTCATTTCTCAAACATATAAAGAACTGAGTCAAATTTATAAAAATAAGAGCCATTCCCCAATTGATAAATGATCAAAAGATATGAATAATTTTCACATGAAGTAATCAGAGCTATCTCTAGCCATGGGAAAAAATACTCTAACTCACTATTGATTGGGGAAATGCAAATTGAAACGATTCTGAAGTGCTACTCCATACCTATTAGATTGGCCAATAGGACAGAAAAGGTAAATGACAAATGTTGGAGAGGATGTGGGAAAAATGAAACTTAATGCACTGTTGGTGGAGTTCTGAACTGATTCAACCATTCTGTAGAGCAATTTGGAACTATGCCCAAAGGGTTATAAAACCATGCATACCCTTTGACCTAGCAACACCACTACTAGGTCTATATCCCAAAAGAGATAAAAAAGGAAAAGGAAAAGGACCTATATGTACAAAAATATTTATAGCAGCTCTTTTCTAGTAGCAAAGAATGGGAAATTGAGGGGATGCCCATCAATTGGGGAATGTCTGAATAAATTGTGGTATATGATTATGATGCAATACTATTGTGCTGTAAGAAATGATGAGCAAGGTGCTCTCAGAAAAACCTGAAAAGACTTACATGAGCTGATACAGAGTGAAATGTACTGTGTACAAAGTAACAGCAATATCATAAGATGATCAGTTGTGAATGACTTAGTCATTATTCTCAGCACAACGACCCAAGAAAACTCTGAAGGACTTATGCAAAATGCTATGCGTGCCCCAAAAAAGAACTGATGGTGTCTGAATACAGATTGAAGCATACTTTTTAAACTTTCTTTATTTTTCTTGAGGTTTTTTTTTTGGTCTATGTTTTCTTTTACACCATGATTAATATGGAAATGTTTTGCATCGCTACACAAGTATAATCTATATCAAATTGCGTGTCTTCTCAATGAGGATGGTGGGGAGGGAGGAAAGGAGAGAATTTGGAACTCAAAGTTTTAAAAACAAATGTTAAAAATTGTTTTTACATGTAATTGTGGAAAAATAAAATACTAAATAAATAAAAAGAAACACAATGCCCCTAGTGCAAAATGGAAGAGAAATATGATGAACCAACAACTCATCTGAAAAAGATGAAAGTTAGTGGGCTATAAGCTTATTATGAATTACTAACTGGAGGCAGTCAAAAAGTGAATGTTATCTTAGGTTAAATTAAGAGAATCTCAGCAGAAGTAGTGGTCTTCTTGTAAATCAGACCTAGTGACCTGGCATTTGAGAAATGCTAGGACACTGATTACTGGGATAAAAATTCCTTATTCAACAAAAATTGTTTGAAAACTGGAAAGTAGTTCGACAGAAATTAGATTTAGACTAACAACTTACACCATATAGCACAATAAGTTCTGAACGAATACATGACCTAAATAGAAAAGGTCACACCATTAAAAAAGTTAGTGGAGAATGGGGGAAAGAGATAAGTATGATCACGGAAGATTAAAAAAATTAATTTATATAAAACACTCAACACCATATGTTGAAAAAATTTCCTCACTCAGTTTTCTCTATGCCAGGTACTGTATTTTTTTTAAAGGAAAGAAAAGCTTCCACATGAACCAAATTAACACATACAGAATTGGAATCAGTTGTTTAGGAAAAATCTTTGCAGAATGTATCCATAACAGAGGTCTGATATTCAAGATACACAAGGAACTGATACAAAATACATCAGCAATAATCAGCCATTACTCATTAGAAAGAAATTGGACCTGTGGTGTCATTAATATAGGGAACTCAGGGGAGAAAACTCCCTCCATCATGGAGACCAGGAGGTGGAAATGAGGAGGGAGGGCATTCCAGGCATAGGGAATCGCAGAGTTGAGAGATAGAGTGTTTTCCTCTGAGGAATAGCAAGGAGGCCCATGTCACTGTTTGCAGAGTGTTGAGAGGAGGAGGTAAAGTGTGAGAAGATGGGAAACTTTGGGGTGGGGAGGCTAGGTTAGGAAGGGTTTTGAGAGGATTTTATATTTGATTCTGGAGGTGACAGGGAGCCACTGGAGTTGATTGAGTAGGGGGAGTGGAGGGGAGGGAGGTGACATGGTCAGATCTGAGCATTAGGAAAATCACTTTGGTGGCTGAGTGGAAAATGGACTGGAATGGGGAGAGACTGAGGCAGGCAGACCCTCCAGCAGGTTATTGCAATAGTCCAGGTGTGAGGAGATGCGGGTCTGCACTAGGGTGGGGTCAGGGTCAAAGGAGAGAAGGGGGCATATTGGGAGAGATGCTGCAGAGGTGAAATTGACTAGAAATGATATAGAGGTGAAATCAACAGGTCTTGGCACCATATTGGATCTGGGGGATGAGAGAAAATGAGGAGTCCAGGGTGACTCCTAGGGTGTGAGTCTGAAGGACTGGGGGAAGGGTGTTGCCTTTGACAATAATAGGGAAAGGGTGTGTGTGTGTGTGTGTGTGTGTGTGTGTGTGTGTGTATGTTTCGGAGGGGGGAGAGGGTGTTTTTTATTTTGTTTTGTTTTGTTTTGCTTTTTGGTAAGGCAATCGGGGGTAAGTGACTTGCCCAGGGTCACACAGCTAGTAAGTGCTATGTGTCTGAGGCCAGATTTGAACTCAGTCTCCCTGAATCCAGGGCTGGAGCTCTATCCACTATGCCACCTACCTGTCCCTGGGGAGAGGGTTTAGAAGGAAAAATAATAAGTTTTGGATATGTTTAAGTTTAAAATGTCTACTGGACACCCAGTTCAAGATATTTGAAATGCAGTTGGAGTTACAAAATTGGAGGTCAGCAAAGAGGTTAGAGCAGGACAGGTAGATTTGAGAATCATCAGCATAGAGATAGATGGTTGTTAAATCCATGGGAACTGATGAGATCAACAAGTGAAGTGACATGGAGAGAGAAGAGGAGAGAAGAGAAGAGAAGAGAAGAGAAGAGAAGAGAAGAGAAGAGAAGAGAAGAGAAGAGAAGAGAAGAGAAGAGAAGAGAGGAGAAGAGAGGAGAAGAGAGGAGAGGAGAGGAGAGGAGAGGAGAGGAGAGAGGAGAGGGGAGGGGAGGGGAGGGAAGGAGAGG
>NW_020953954.1:464663-478945 GCF_900497805.2 Vombatus ursinus | reverse complement strand
GGAGAGGAGAGGAGAGGAGAGGAGAGGAGAGGAGAGAAGAGAGCCCAGGACAGAGCCCTGAGGGACACCCATGGTTAGAGTGCATGATCTGAGGAGGATCCAGCAAAGTGACAGAGAAGGAGTGGGCAGAGAGGGAGGAGGAGAGTCAGGAGTGGGTGAGGGAGAGGTTATCCTGAAAATCTAGAGAGGAAAGGGTATCCAGGAGGAGAAAGCAATCACCAATGTCCAAGGCTTCAGAGAGGTCAAGGAGAATGAGGATGGAGAAAAGAATGGTCATTGGATTTGACAATTAAGAGGTCATGAGTGACTCTGAATCATAGACTTGGAGTTGGAAGGACCCCTTGAAGTCACCTAGTCCAGCTTCTTATTTTAAAGATGAAGGAGCCAAGCTAGATGAGGCTCTGTGACTTGTCCATAGGTGCGGTAGCACAGCCGGTATTTGAGCCCAGATTTCTTATTCCAGAGAAGGATGGGGTGTTCACCGAATGCAGTCCCTCCCAGAAAGCAGTGTGCGGCTTCTGATTGTTCCCAGTTAGACTGTGGGTAGATTTACCACCACTCCCAATTTTACCCATTCCTGCATCAAAGGTAGCAGGTGTCTGAGTGTATGTGGGTGTGATTTTAGTGATTTGGGGATAAAATACTCTCTCTCTTCTCTCTCTCTCTTTCTCTCTTCTCTCTCTCTCTGTCTCTGTCTGTCTCTCTCTGTGTCTCTGTCTCTGTCTCTATCTCTGTCTCTCTCTGTTTCTTTCTCTATCCAGTCAATGCTATAGCTTTAGCCACCACCACATTCTCTTCATGGTGGTCTTTTTGCAAATAGTCATCATGAGTCCTGACAGATGAAGTTACCAACTACCCCACCAAACCGCTCTGTTTGGTATTTTTTTCCTTTTTTTTTTAAACTTTATTAATTTATTTGGATTTATCAGCAATCATTTCTGTAAGCTTTTGAGATTTAAAATTTTCTCCCCCTCCCACCCTCCCCCAAGATGGCACCAAATCTGATATAGGCCCTACATACACATTCTTATTAAACATATTTTCGCATTAGTGATGTTGTAAGTAAGAATTAGGACCAATAGGAGGAACCACCAGAAAGAGGAAACAAAACAAAACAGAAGGAAAAAAAGAGCAAATAGTCTGCTTTGATCTGCATTCAGACTCCACAGTTCTTTCTTTGAATGTGGATAGCATTTTCCATCATCAGGCCTTTGTTTGGCATTTGAAGCCTGTCTTTCTATTACATGACCAACATGATGGAGGACTAGACATTTTTTTCCCAAATTCATGGGGATCATTCCCAAGAGATGAAACAATTTCTGCTGTCTCTATGAGCTAAGACATCAAGAACGCTAATGAGGTAATAAATCAACGAACAAAGTGCAGAGAAGGCAAATCCTTCACCAGCTCACTTAGCATCCCCTGTACTGAGAGAGCTGCATAAAGCCAACTTAAGGCTTGGCCAAGCCAAGCCTCCAAACAAACCCCTCTCTGTCCCCACCACAACCCCCCACCATGGAAAGCAGGAAGCATGTTTGCAACAGAACTCAACTCTGCCCTGCCCCCATCACCACCATCACCTCGTCCAGTGGAAAGGAAGAAGCTGTGCGGCCACTGCCCTCCCTGGAATGAGGCCAACGACCAGGTACAAACAGGGGTACTCTCAGAGGGAAGGCACTAAGACTGAGGAGGACTGAGGAAACTTCTTGTAGAAGGGGAAACTAGTTGGTACTTGAAGGGAGACAGGGAAGCCAAGAGTCACAGATGAGGAGAGAACATTCCAAGGAATGGGAATGGGAAATAACCAGAGAAAATGCTGAGTCAGGAGAGGGAGGATCTCATTCACAGAACAGCCAAGAAGCCAACATCATAGAGCACATGTGGAGAGAGTGAAGTACAAGGAGACTGGGAATGTGGAAAGGGGCCAGGTAATGGAGGTCTTTTAAATAAAAGACAAATAGGAATTTATATTTCTTCCTGGGAGTTAGAGGGAGCCACCAACGTTCAATGGAAGATCTTCAAATACAAAGGGAAGGACATTTGAGTAATACAAGATTATTCTGTACCTCCCGGAAACCACCGGAGAAAATAGAATACATTCCAAAGAGTAAAGGAGATCAAGATACGACCGAAGGTGAAATACCTGCCCCCTGACCCAAACCTGAGCCTAATCATTGATGAAAAAATGGACATTCCATTAAAAAGAGGCATTTGAAGCACTACTAGAAAGAAAACTAGACGTACGCAGACTGTTTGCTTTGCAAACACCCCAGACAGCAGAAATGCAAGAAGGGTAAACACAAAAAGCAACCAAGTAAGGCAGGGGTATTGAAATAAATTATCCTGAGCTTAAAAAACAAAACAAAACCAGACACTTGTGCAGTTAACAACTACTTAGTACAAAATAACAAGAGGGACCATTAAGAGGTTTCTTTAGGAGAGCACATGAGGAGATAAGGGTGAGACCTGAGCTTAAAAGGAAGAACCAAAGGAGGAAGGACAGGCCTGAATCACCACAGACTCTACCTTATCTCACTCTGTCCACAGGTGAACCGTTGTTTCTGTGGGACTAAACTGCAGAATGATGAGCTGCATGGAAGAGGAGAAGGAGAAAGAAGACGGAAGGGAGTGTGTGCGCTGCACCCTAATCAAGTCAATAGTTAACAACGAAGGCAAACCAACTCCTTTGGTCTTTCAGGAAGAAGAGGAGATGTGTGAGGTGGCAAGGGGAGGGGATGAAACGGGGAGAGAAAGGGGAAGATCTCCACTTAGTTCTGGGAGGGGATCCCACTGAAGAATGTTCCCCAGGGGACATTTTATAATGGGAGAGACGACCTTCGAGTGGGTCAGGTCTACCAGGATTTGGCTTAGAGGGACCACTACCTCTGAAGGAGCATTGCGCTTCCAAAGACAGCATCCCCCTCAGGACAAGGGGAATCAGATCCTCTGAGGGCAACTAACACCCAGAATCATGGGACGACATAGAGATTTCGTGACAAATGGGGAAAAGGGATCCAAGGAGGGAAGGGCTCCTCGAAATTAGGGACACAGGAAAATTCCTACTAGGGGCAATACTTCTCTCTAACCTTCAGGAACTGATATTTCTAGGGGTGAGGCACAACAGAAAAAGGGGACTGGGGGCCAGATTGACAAGACAAAATCACAGTACCCATTTAGAAGAGGAAACAGTAGCTTTAATTAAAGAAGGAAGAAATGAGTATAAGGGCCATGAATCGAAAAATAAAAGTCTAGAACAAAAAAGGGAAGGAAAATAAACAATGAATAAAACGGGGGGGAAGAAATCCTTTTCAAATTTCACATTGCTCCCCGCCGTCTGCACTCTATGTTCTAAAAGGGCTTCCTTCATCTTCTGGACATAAGAGATTCTATCACCCGCCTTCCTAGAACATTCTTACTTATCTTCCTGGCCTCTTGGAATCCCTGGCTCCCTTCAAAGTTCAGCTCAGCAGCCGACTCCTACAAGGGGTTTCCCCAATCCCCGCTCCCTCCCTGCCAATGAGGTGGTATGTAGAGGGCATCACAGATTGTAGATTTAAAGCTAGAAGAGACCTCTGAAGCTGCCAGATCCAACCTCTGCGTTTTATGGATGAAGAAACTGTGGCCCAGAGAGGTTGGTCAATGCTGCCATAGTTAAGCAGCGGAGGTGAGTTTGGATCTCAGGTCTTCTGTCTCTTCTGTCCACTGTCTATTTTCCATTTATTCACCCACGTTGTTGCGATCTCTCCCCACTCCACCTCAGTGGGACAGAAGCTTTGGGAGGGTGGGGCTTGGTTTTCTTTTGGCCCTTGATCTCCAGGGCCCGGTACAACATCTGGCACATAGTATGCATTTCATAAATTCCTGGTGAATTGAATTAAATATATCTGTTCCCCTCTGAATAGGTAGGTCAAGAAAATTTAATAAAGTGGCAAATCTTTCCAGACTACCTCCTGGATTTAATGCCATAACAATCAAAACAACAGTAGGCTTTTCCATAGAATTAAAGTCCTAACAAAAGTCATAGGGAAAAGCAGACAAGAATAGGAAGAATAACTATGAAAAAGAAAACTGGCAAAGAGGAACGACCAGAGAATCTGCCATTTCTTAGGCTGTCTAAGGTTCACAAAACACTTTCCATGTCTATCTTTACTTTATCTTGCAACAATTCTATGAGTGATACAGATGCTATGATGATCCTCATTTTACAGTTGAGAAAACGGAGGCAGGCAGAAGTGCAGTGACTTGCCCAGGGTCATCTAACTAGGAAGTGTCTAAGGTAGGATTCAGATCTCGTTTTTCTGGATACCAAGCCCAACACTGGGCCCACTATACATGATACCTTTCCATCAATCAAGAAACTTGCATTTACGGTATTAAGTGCCTACTGTGTTCCAGACATTTGCTAAGAAGAAGCAAAAATAATTTTTGCCCTCAGATAGTTTATGTGCTAATATTTACATACACAGATATCTATGAGATACAGGTGAAGTAGATACAAAGAAACTTAGCGGCGAAGGCATTAATAGCTTCTGGAGGAACATGAAAAGACCTCCTTCAGAAGGGGACTTTGAGTGGAGGCTGAGGTCAGGAGGGAGAGTATCCCAGGCATGGGGGACAGCCAGGGCAAAGGTGTAGAGGCAGAAGATGAAGTTGGAATTCGAGAAAGAGCCAGTAGACCAGTCTGGCCGGACCAGGGTGAGGGATAGTAATGTGTAGGCTGGAGAGAGAGGAAGGGGCCAGGATGGAAGAACCTGAAGGCCAGAGTTTACATTAGATCTTAGAGTTCCTAGTAAGCCACTGGCAGGAAGGGGGATGACACAGTGCCTGTACTTTAGGAAGGTCACTTTGGCAGCTGTGGGGGTGGGTTGGACAGGAAAGAGACTTAAAGCAGTGAGACCAATTAGGAAGTGGTTCCAATAACCTTCCAGGCAGTAGATGATGAGGGATTGAGCAGTGCATGAGGGGACAGGCAGTCAGACAGCAGGCTGGAGAGGAGGGATCCATGAGGAGAATGAGTCAAGAATGACTCTGAGGTGGCAAGCACGGGCGGCCTTTGACAAGAAGAGGGAGGGAGCTGTCGGAGGCAGATCTGGCCTCCAACTCCCCCACTCCACTGAAACTGACCTCTCTGTGTCCCAGAAAGCAAGAATCAGAAAAATGTCTGGCACTGGGGAAAGAGTGAAGGCACCAACTAGAGAATGCCCAGAGGAGCCCAACTAATACAAAATCTCCACATTTGAGAAACCATGGAGAAAGCAAGGATCGTGCAATAAAACTATGGGGAGCCAGGCTATAGCTGCACGGCCCAAAAGCAGGGGGTGGAGGTGAGGATGCGGGGTTTGAGGGGGCAGATCCCAACCACACAACCGCAATCAATTCTACCTGATCAGTGACAGAAATATCTGCTGTTTTTAAAAACTTCAAGAAAAATTAGCTTGTTATTCAACAGAAGGAAAGGAAAAGAAGGAAAAAAAGCATTTATTAAATGCCTGCTGGGTGCCAGGCCCTGTGCCAAATGCTTTACAAATATTATCATTGGTGAGAAAATTTATGATTTTGATTCTAGAAAAGATAACGCGATTTTGCACCATAAAAATCAGTGTCTTGGTAAGAAACAGATTGGGAAAAATATTTGGAGCAACAAAGTCTATTAAAATAACCTCTAATATTATCTCTATGATTAATGCTGTGCATTCTTTCCCCCGGCGGGGCAATAGACAAAGTATAGGAACAAAGAATTTACGAAGGACATTCAAACTTCAAACAACCTCAGAAGATGCAACCATTCCCTAAGAAATGAGAGTAATGAAAATCTACAATCTTGAAATGCCCCTGTGAACCCACTAGAATGACGGAAGTAGCCCCAAGCCCTTTTCCTTCCTCTTCCAGCTCTGAGACGTCTCACTGCCACATGATACCGGCCTCCCTGGTCCCCCTTTCTAGCACTGGCTTCACCTGTACTTGTAGCCACTTACTTGTTCATGGGGGGAGAGGTGGAATTCTCTCTGCTCCTAATGGCCTCTTCCAGGCACTTCCTCTACCACCATCACCAGCCACCTCTCTTCGGTTGGGGTTCATTCATCGAAACATATCATCACCTAATCCGGATCCTGAGGCCATTACAATGGACCCCCAGCCCCTCTCCTTCCCTCCTCAGTGAATTCAGCTCCGGGCTCACAGTCTGGGTCTTCTCCCCACCTCCTGCCCTCATACTAGGGGACTTGAGCACACACTTTAATGTTTGCTCAAATGCTCTAACTCCCTATGACCTCCTTTCCTCCACTCTATCTCAGCCACAGACAGGCATGTTCACAAGCGTACTGGTTGTCTTTCCTGATGAGAGAATGGGCTCCCCTGTCTCTTTGTCTGATCACTGCCCAGCCCAGTTGTTCTATTTCCCTGTCCCAGATATCCAAAGTTCCTTTAATAGATCATAATTGCCAATCATTCCATTTCTCCCTGTGACTTACTGCTTCTAAAACTATCCTTAGTCCTCGCCAGAAGCCTCCATTCTCCACTTCTCTTCTCTCCTCACCCTTGCGCTGGCTTCACTCTCCTCCTTCCCTATACCAATTCAGCTCTTCTCAGTCCCTTGTGTGGTCATGTATATCCCAGCCCTGAATGGCCCTCACCATCTGCCTCCTTCATTGCTGCCCTGAAGCTGAAAAGAGCCAGAGGAAATTCAAACCAGGCTGCTCTCATATTATTTCATTTGACCTGGGCCCTCACTGCAGCCAATCATTCCTTTTAGTCTTCCCATGTCCTACCCACAGAGGCTGTTCCAAATCTTCCCTTTTCTCCTATAGCCTCTCCCCTCCCCCCCCATCTGAAGGCTTTGACTTTCCTGAGCAGAGGAGCCGTTGGCCAGGAGGGGCTTGCTCCTTCCTGCTCATTTTATGCTTCTCTGTCATCATCCCCTACTCTCTGTCCTTCCCCCATGTCACATGAAGAGGTGGCCTTTTTCCTTTTCTAGGGAAGGCCCCTATATAGATGTGACCCCATTCCTTCCCACCTTCTCCAGCACATTGTCCCCTCTATCATCCTATCCTCCCTCACTAGTCTTCATTGTCTCCTGCTGCTCCCTGGCTCCTTCCCTGCTTTGTACAAACATCTTCAACAAAACCTCACTGGAGCCAACCAGCCATCATACCATAGCTCTTCTCCCTTTTGTAGCTGAACTCTTTGAGAAGGCCATCTACAATCGGTGCCTCCATTTTCTTTCCTCTCCCTCTTATTAAATATATTCAGTTCAGCTTTCAACCTCATCCTTTGCTTGAAACTTTCCAAAGTCATCAATGGTCTCTGAATGACCTCTTAACCAAATGTCATGGTCTCTTGAAACCCTCACCCTTCTTGACTTTCCTGGAGCATTTGACACTGTGGATCACCTCAGTCAACTAGTTGACAAGCATCAGCTTTCTCTGTGGTGGGTACTGACTTTCGTCCTGGATCCCCATTTTTCTGGGTTTTTGTGATACTCCTCTGACCTGTCTGACCACTCCTCTGCTGGTTCATCCTTCATTCTACAGCCGCTGACCATGGGTGTCCCCCAGGCTCTGTCCTGGACCCTTTGTCTCCTCTTCTCTCCATACACTTGATAGATGATCTCATCAGCTCCATGTACAACTACTTAGCATACTTAGATCTATGTAGCCTATCCTAATCTCCCTCCTGAGCTGGTCATGCCTCTCCAACTATGCATACATACATATATATATATATATATACATACATACATATATATATATACATACATACATACATATATATATATATATACAGGATATCTCAAACTGGATGATCTAGAGACATTTTAAATTCAACAGGTCCAAAGCCAATCTCATCATCTTCCCCATGCCGACCTCCATGCCCTCCCATTTTTCTTTCAAAGGCATTACCATCCTTCCACCCTCCCAGGCTTTCAATCTTGGTTTTGTCCTGTACTCTGATCTGAGCACTATGGGCTGCAGAGGGGGACATTTGTGAGCACAGGTAAGCACCCGAAGTGGGCAGCCAGGATGGAGAAGGGCCTGGAGTCCAAGCTATAAGGGGCTGAAGACACTGGGCATGTTTTCCCAGGAGAAGTGAAGGCCTTGGAAGGGACAGGAAAGTTGTGGAAGTGGACTTGAAAGGCCGACCTGGGAAGAAGCCTCAGTCTTCTTTCCCTTGGCCCCAAAAGGCAGAGAGGAGAGGATAATGGGCCAAGAGACTTATTTAAGTTCCAGAGGGTTGGACAAGCAGCTGAAAGTGAGAGCTGCCCAGAGCGGGAGGTGCTGTCCACCAAGGTGACTCCCCAGCCCGGGAGGGCTCCAAGCACAAACAGGTAGGAGCCAACAGCGTCCTTGTCGGAATGCTGTGGGGGCTCTCTCTAGGGTCAGTGTCTCTGAGAGCCTTTCAGCACTTTCTCTATGAAGAGTCTCTCTCTGGAAGAGTCTGTCTCTCTGGGGGTCATCCCCAAGGGGCAGGTGTGGGAAGATGCGCTCCAGCCTTACCTCAGCCGCCTCAGATCCCCTCACTGCCCGAGGCCCCCCCACCCCCACCCCCACCCCCCCAGACCTGGCCCTGCTTCGGCCGCTCGGGCCTCAGCTGGACCACCGCAGGCGGCGCGTGGGACCTGTTCCCATGGTGACAGGCGGGCGGGGCTATTGACCTAATTGAATATTCATGAGCGCCTGGCTCCTGCTTGGGCAAGTCCGCCCCGTCCCTCCCTAGCAACGGTTGCTATGCTGTAGCTCCGCCCTGCCTACGTCAAGGACCCAGAGAACAGCAAAGTCAGGGGAGAGGAGAGGGGATGAGACGAGACGAGACTGGAAGAGAGCTAAGGTTCTTGCTTCTCCGCCTGGGACCCAGACAGCGAGGCCGAGGCGGACGGTCAGGGCCTCAGGACCCAGAGCCGGAAAGAGGCGGAGCTCCAGAGAGACCCCAGATCTCAAATCCCTCCAGCCCACCGAGGGGACCCCCACCCCCAAAGGCCCCGAGGCACCGCAAAGTTATGAGCGATGAGGGCCTCCCAGACCAAGAGCCCCGAGCTCCCCATCTGAGACCTAGGAGCCCTGAGCCCCTCCCCCATGAGACCAGAAGCCCTAAGATTCCCCCCATTCAGTAGTGCTGCGGGCCTTCCATGAGACCATGAGCCCAAAGACCCTTCTCCAGACCAGGAACCTTGAGGGTCCCCCAGACTTAGGAGTGCTGTCCCTGAGACCAGGAGCTCTGTGCCCCCGGACTCTTGAGGCTCCCATCTGATGGGAACCCCAAGCTCACCTACCTGAAAGAGCCCCGAGTCACTCATTCCCACCTGAGACACAGAAAAGCCCTAATCCCCTACCCTGGAGCTCTTAGCACCCTCCACCCCAGTAGTGCTGAGGGCCTCCAATAAAACCAGGAATCCTCAAGCCTCCCAGACCAGGAGCCCAGACTTAGGAAGGCTGCCCCCTAGACCAGAAGCCCTGAACCCCACCCCCCCAAAGAGACTAGGTGCCCTGATCCACCCACATCTGAAACTAGAAACTTTGAGACCACTCTCTTGAAAACAGAAGCCCTGAGCCCCTCTTGAAAGAGACCAGAAGCCTTGAACTCCTCATTCCCACTTGAGGCAAAGAGAAGCTGGGCTCACCCACACCCCAGACCAGGACCCCTAGACCAGGACCCCTAATGGCCCTTCATATTTAGGACCACTGAGAGCTTCCCCCCTCCTCCCATCTCCCTCTCCCTCAGCATGAGGGAGCCCTGAGGTCTACCAAGACTAGGAGTCCTAAGAGCCCTCCCCCAGGACTCTTGAGCTGCCCTAAGCAGCTGAGGCCCCCTCCCCACCCCTGGATTTGGGAGTCCTTAGCCCAACCCTCCACCTGAGACATAGCAGTGCTGAGACCCCTTCCCACCAAGGAGACCGGGAGTTCTGAGTAAGGCTTCCTCAACCTATGACATAGGAGCCCCATCTCCCCTCACCCCACCCCCACCCCCTTGAGTCCTGGATCCCTGAGGTCCTTCCCTCCCTCCTGAAACCAGGAACTCCAAGTTGCCCCTCCCCCACCCACTCACTTGATACCAGGTGCCCTGAGGGCCCCTCTCCACTTGAGACTTAGAAGCTGTAAGGTTCCCCCCACCTGAGACCAGGAACCCTAAGACCCCCTACTCATCCCTGGACTTAGGAACCCTGAGCCACCCCGAAGACCAGAAAGTCTCCAGCCTTAGGGGCTCTGAGCTGTTTCCAGGAGACCAAGAGGCCTGATTCTCTTCCCACCCACCCCTAGACTTGGGAGCCCTGAGCCAGACCCTTTACCTGAGACTTGACACTTCACCCCCCGCAGAGACTTTTCCTCCCCCCATAAGACCAGTGACCCTGATCTTCACTCCTCCCCCAACCAGGCTCTGTAATCATTAGAGCATCCCCCTCACCCCACCCCATTTCCTCCCAACCTGAGGCAAAAAGCCATGGTGCCCTGCCCTAGATTTAAGAACTCTGACACTCCCTTTCTCAGCCTTAGATTTAGGAACTCTGAGGGCTCCCCTCCCCCCAGAAGAGAAATTTAGAGCCCAAGCTTCTACGACATGGGATCTAGAACCCCCCTCCCCCCATGAACACTCTGGAGACCAGGAATCCTGAGCCCATCTCCCATCTCCCTCCAAGTCCAGCAACTCCCAGCATCCTCCCTGCCACACTTGAGACCAGGAGCTCCAAGTACCCCTTCCCCACCTAAGACCAAGAATCCTGAAGTGCCCTCTCCCCAACTTGGGAACCCAGAACCTGACCTGCCATTTGAGACTTGGGGATTCTGGTCCCCCATAAGATGAGGAAAACTTCAGGCCCCACGAGTTGATCAGCAGCGCTAACCCCTCACCTGAGACATAGGAGTTCTGAGTCTCATTCCCAACCCCCCCCACCTGAGACAATAACTCTGAGCCCCTCCCTGTCCATGAGACCAGGAGCCCAGAGCCCTGAGTTCCTGCCCCTATGGAGACTAGGAGCCTGGAGGCTCCCTGAAATAAGAAGCCCTGAGCCCCACCCCGATAAGATATAATAGTGAGGCACCTCACCTGAGGCTTAGGAGCTCTGAGCCCTTCCCAACAGTAGACCAGGAACTCTGCCACCAAGAGCTCTAAACTGGTGGATTTATTGTTGTTCGGTTGTTTTCAGTCGTGCCTGACTCTTTGTGACCCCACTGGGGGTTTTCTTGTTAAAGATACTGGAGTGGCTTGCCATTTTGTTCTCCAGCTCATTTTACAGATGAAGTAACTGAGGCAAACAAGGTTAAATGACTTGCCCAGGGTCACACAGCTAGGAAGTGTCTGAAGCTGGATTTGAACTCAGGAAGATGAGTCATCTGACTCCAGGCTCTGTATACTGTGGCACCACCTAGTGGCCCTAAAAACCCCATGAGACTTGATGTTCTGACTCCCTCTTCCCCTTCCAGCACCATTCTGCCCCCTAGGGTGATCCTCCTACCACCACCCAAACTGAAATCATTGATGCCTGTGTAAGTTGTCCCCAGCATCCAGAGGACATAGCTAAGAGTCCCTTCTCTCTCTGGACTCTCACCCCAAAGGATAAGGTGCCCAGTGTCCAGGGTGGTTGCACCACCTCAGGGCCATGGAGTTGAGGCAGGAGTCCAGGTCAGGGCCATGAGGTGCTTAAATAGGAGAGCCCAGCCAATAAGCATTTATTAAATGCTTACTGTATGCCAGGTACTGTGCTAAGTGCTGGAGAAAGCCTAATGGAGGAGCCAGCAGACAAGTAACTATGTACACTGGAGAAGATTCAGGATAACGGGGTTAATGAAGGAAAGGGTATTGGGAAAGCCTGCCTACTGGAGGTGGGATTTTATCTGGGAAACCAGAAGGTGGAGGTGAGAAGGGAGAGATTTCCAGGCATAGGGCACATCCAGTGCAAATGCCTGGGGGCTGGACGTGGAGGATCTTATTTGTGGAATAGCCAGGAGGCTGGGGTCCCCGGATCAAAGAGGGCATGTTGGGGAGTGAGGTGCAAGAAGACTGGAAAGGTGGGAGGGGCCAAGTTATAGAGGGCTTGGAAGGCCAACAGCATTTTGTATTAGATCCTAAGGGTGATAAGGATGATAAGGATGTTAAGGAGCTGATGGAATTTATTGAGTGGTGGTGGGGGGGGGGGGTGACATGGTGGGACCTGTGCAGCTGAACAGAGAAAATGGACTGGAGTGAGGAGAGACTGGAGGCAGGTGACCTCCCAGCAGCTACTGCAATGGTCTGGGCAGGAGGTGATGAAGGCCTGTGCCAGTATGGAGGCAGGGATGGACAGGGACAGAGGAGAGAAGGGATCTTATTCAAGAGACGCTGCAAAGATAACATATCCTTGGCCCTATATTGGATCTGGGAGGTGAGAGAGAGTGAGGAGTCCAGGGTGACCCCTAGGCTGGTAGCCAGAAGGACTGGAAGATTGGGATGCCCTCAGCTTAGAGGGAACAAAGGAACCTTAAAAAGAGAAAAGTGCCTGGGAAAAGAAAATTACCCTGGCTTTGGACATGTTGAGTTTCTGTGTCTTTGGGATGTCCCTTTCAGATGTCCAGGAGGCAGCTGGAAAGGTGGCGAGAGTGAGAGGCTAGGGCTGGGTAAATAGACTCCAGTCCTTAAATAAACACCCCACCTGCTGCTGCGTGCCAGGCTCCGTGCCAAGTGCTGCTGAGACTGGAGAATCTTCGGCACAGAGAGGGCCAGTACGTCCCTGGGAGCTTAAGAGCTTGCCAGGTGAAGTTCTTATAGGAAAGGAGAAGGGGGCCCAGGACAGAGCCCTGGGGATACCCAGGTTAGCGGGAGTGACTGGGGCAAAGATTCAACGAAGAAGGCAGAAGTCAGGCAGGAAATAAGAGCACACATTAAAAAGTGCCCGCCATGAGACAGGTGTTGTGCTAAGCATTTTACAGCCATCTCATTGATCCTCACAACAACTCTGGGAGATGCCATTATTATTCTCGTTTTACAGAGGAGGAAACTGAGGCAGAGGTTAAGTGACTTGCCTAGGCTCACCCAGCTAGTAAGTATCTGAGACTGGATTTGACCTCTAGTTTCCTGATTCCAGGACCATATCTATAGAAGAGTCACAAAAACCCAGAGGGAAGAGGGTGGCCAACAGTGGCCAAAGTGCCAAGAGGATGAGGATGAAGGAAAGGCCATCAGAAGGCTGGCGTGACCCAGAGCCCTGGGAGTAGGGATAGGATGCAGCCAGCTCTGTTCTCCTCTGAAGTCTCTGCTTTCAGAGCTGATATGACCTACCTTGTCCCCATTCCACCTCGAACGAGGGGCTTGAAGGCCCTGAGCTGTGCACCCCAGGTGCCTAAGGGCAGGGCTGACCTGAGCCATCCCTGTGCCCCCCAACCAAGAACCTGAGGGCAGGGCTGCCCTGAGCCAGCTCTGGTCCTAGTGGCCTAACTCCTGGTACAGATGAAGTTCTTTCACTGGCTGCAAAAGCTTTCAAAAGTCATTTCGCCCTCAGTGCATGACTTTGCTTTTCTATGTCCTATATAAATGGGGTAACCCCAAAACTTTATGAGTTTTGAATGATGCGGAGGATGCTCTTGCCTCCCAGTCTTCAGCATTCCTGAATCTGAGTTCCAGGCCAGTGGAGTGCCGAGGGGCAAATGAAGTAGCCTGGCTCAAGGAGAGTGAACCAGAGTACCCATGTTCACATGGATATTCCCAGAAAGGCAGCGCAGTAAAAAGTCCCACCCAAACCAGCAAATAATCCCTGAACAGAAGGAGAGGACAAAGTGAGACCCGCTAATGCACTACTCTAAAATGGGAGAGAGGAAGGGGCTCAGATGTGGGACTGTAGACTCTAGACGTTCTGTCCTCACAAGGGACAAACCCTTCAGAGTATAGCTCTAGAATGGGCCGACAGAACTCACAAGAGACCAGGAGGGGACTGAAATCAGTCAAGCATCAAGCACCTCCTGTGTGCCAGGCACTATACCAGGTAGTGAGGGAACAAAGATAAAAATGCTATAGTCCCTGCTCTTGGGGAGTTTTCGTTCCATCAGGAACCAAATGCGTTTATAAAAATGTCTATAAAGTAAATGTGGAGTGAATTTTTGCTA
The DNA here is from genome assembly GCF_900497805.2 of Vombatus ursinus. Lineage (NCBI taxonomy): Eukaryota > Metazoa > Chordata > Mammalia > Diprotodontia > Vombatidae > Vombatus > Vombatus ursinus. Next base: position 464,882 of record NW_020953954.1, on the reverse strand, counting down.
GGGGAGGGAAGCAGCAGCTGGAGGGATTGGGGTGGGAGTGGGGTGCTAGAAGTGAGGCTTGAAGGAACCTGGGAATTCTGAGAGGCAGCAGTGAGAGGGGATTCATTCTGGGAATGGGGAGTGTCACGTGTGAGAAAGAGCAAGAGGGTTGCCTGGGCTGGTGGGGAGGGGAGGGGGGGAGGGGGAGAGAGAGAGAGAGAGAGAGAGAGAGAGAGAGAG
>NW_020953954.1:440076-459663 GCF_900497805.2 Vombatus ursinus | reverse complement strand
GAGAGAGAGAGAGAGAGAGAGAGAGAGAGAGAGAGAGAGGGAGAGAGAGAGAGGGAGGGAGAGAGAGAGAGAGAGGGAGAGAGAGAGATGCCTTGATCAGGTTGTGAAGGAAGAACTTTAAAAGATAGTTTATGTTTAATAAGAGAGATAACAAAGAGGCCACTGGTGTTTAATGACTGTCAGACCTATGCTTCGGAAAAGACACCTTGAACCGCAACAAACTCCAAGTGGGCACATAATCCAACATAAAAAGGTCAAGTAATTTTGAAAATTTGAGTAAGGAAAGAGATGCCTCAGGGGAAGAATCCTTAGCTAATCTAGAGACATAGGTAACTCTTAACAGTAAAAATGGACAATACTGATTCATGAAACTGAAAGGATTTTGTACAAGCAAAACCAATGCTGTTAAAATTAGAAGGGAAGAATCAATTGGGTAAAATCTTCACATTCCCCTAATAAAGGTCGACTATGAGGATGAATTGATACAATACATAAGAAATAAGAAATGTATATCCAAGAGATACGTCGTTAAATGATGAGTCAACAGTTCCCAAATGAAGAAACAAATTAACAACCATATGAAATAATGCCACCAATCACTAATAAGAGAAATGCAAATGTAAGCAACTTTGAGGTTCCACCTCCCACCCATCAGACTGGCAAGATGCTAAGGGAAATGCCAATTGGTGGAGGTGCTGTGGGAGGATGGACACCGATGCCCTGTGGATGGAGCTGAGAACTGGTTCCATCAAGGGTGTACACACCCTATGACTCAGTGATACTGCTATTGGGCATATATCTGAAAGAGGTTAAGGACAGAAGGGAAGACCCGTGCATACTAGAATATTTGAGCAGCTGTTTTTTGATATAGCAAAGAACTAGAAACAAAATAGGTGAATGAATGAATGAAAAAGCATTCAGTAATATATGTGCTGGGGATAGAAATACAAAAAACTAGAAAGTCGCTGCCCTCAGACAGCTTACAGTCTATTGGGGAAAGGCTGAATAAATTGCACCACAAAAAATGAAAGGGACTGATTCAGAGAAACCTGGGAAGACTTATCTGAACTGATGCAGAGTGAACAGAGCAGAACCAGGAGAACAGTTTACATGATGACAATAATGTGTAGTAGGAAAACAGCTTTGAAGGACCTCAGGACTCAGATCAAAACACCCAACAATAATAGAGACTTGCAAAGACTGATGGTGAGCCACATCTCACCTCCTGGCAGTGATGTAAGCTGGGATGTGCCTTCTCAGACTTGGCTCAATGACTGATTCGTTTTGTTGTACTATACATACTGCAAGGGAGAGTGGGCAGGGCGGAGAGGAAGGTTAGTGGGTACTCACAGATATGCAAAAACTGGAGAATCAATTTTTTTTATAATAAATTTTTGCCATTTATTTCTACATCAACAAAATTTCTTTTTACAAATAATACTTTTAAGTAAAAAGATAGAAAGAGGAAGAAGAGAAAAAAATAAGCAAAACCAATCCTGGCACCACAAAGGCTGAATATGTATGCAGTGTTCCTGGACGAGGACTTCCTGTCTCTCTGCAAAGGAGTGGGCTGGGGAGAGACTTCTGGCTCTTCCAGTCTCCTCTTTGGGACAAGCTCGTTCTCTGCAACATTGTAACATTCACTTTGGACTGTTTTGTGGTGGTTCTTCCCAAGGACAGTGTTTTTGCTGCTGTATATAATGTTCCCTTGGCTTCACTCTGCATTAGCTCTTCATTGGGATCTATCCACGTGCAGTGGCTAGAGCATTGGGCCCGAAGTCAGGAAGACCCGAGTTCAAATTTAGCCTCAGACATTTCCTAGCTATATGGCACTGGGCATATCATTTAGCTTCTGCCTCAGGTTCCTCATCTGTAAAATGGGGGTAATAACAACACCTCCTTCCCAGGGTTGTTGTGAGGATCAAATGAAATACGATTTGTAAAGCGCTTAGCACAGTGCTTGCTATGCTATATAGCACATAATAGGTGCTATATAAATGTTGGCTATTATTATTATGATATTACATTGTTTCTAACATCACAGTAATATTTGATTATATTCATGTAATAATAACAATAATAACTGTCGTTTATACAGGGCTTGAAGGTTTACAAAATGATTTAAAAACAATTTGTTATATTCCCTCAACAGCCCTGGAAGGCAGATGCCATTATTTTGCCCACTTTGCAGATGAGGAAGCTGAGGCTGAGGCAGGTTCGATAGCTTGTCCAGGGTCACTTTGATCTTCCCACCTCCAAGCCCAACCCGATTTACTACAGCAGCTGCTTAATCATTTCCCAATCTATTTCTTCTTATCAATGGCCTCCATGGGGTAGATGCTTAGTAAAATAAATTTCTGGTTCAAAGGGCATAGACATTTTAATCACTTCATTTGAATAATTATCAAATGTTTTCCAAGATGGTTCTATTGATTTGCAGATCCATCAACAATGCATGAGTGTGCCTGTCTTGCTACAACCCACTCAATATTGACTGTTTCCCTCTTGGGTCATCTTTGTTCATTTGGCTGATTGTGAGGTGAAACCTGAAGCTCATTTTGATCTGCATTTCATTATCAGTGATCAGGAGCATTCCTTCATATGCTTATTAGTAAATTGCGTGTTTTCTTTGGAGAATTGTTTGTTACTACCTTCTGACCATTGATCCATTGAAGAAGAAGTGTTGTTCCTATGTGTCTGTGTATCTGCCTATCCAGCTGCAGATAACTGATGATCGCTTTGATATGTTGGATACCAAACCCTTATCAGAGAAACTGGATACAGAGTTTTGCCCACTTCCCATCTTATCCGAGGTGTGTTCATTTAGTTTGTGCAGAAGTTTTTTAGTTTCGTCTAATCAAAATGATCTATTTTAGCTTTGTAATTGCTTCCATCTCTTGTTTGGTTAACGATATATCTACCCATAGCTGAGAAAGGTTTATGAGAAGAATAAGGATAGTGAGCATTTATTAAATGCTTACTATGTGCCAGGTACTGTACTGAACTCTTTACAAATATTTTATTTGATCCTCATAACAATCCTGGGAGACAGATGCTTTGATGATCGCCATTTTACAAATGAGGAACCTGAGGCAGACAGGGATTAAGTGACTTTCCCAGGGTTACACAGCTAGTAAGTGTCTGAAGCAGGATTTGAACTCAGATCTTCCTGATTCCAGACCCAGGGCTCTATCCACTGCACCACCTAGCTGCCTGTAATGAGGTATATATAATATATATGCATGCATGTATGTATGTATGTATACGCATATATACATATGTATATATACACACATATGTAATATACTCTTTTAATTTTTATGGAATAATCTATAATATTAAATTCACATGTCCATTTTGAATTTATTGTGGAATATGGTATATAATGGTAGCCTAAATTTAATTTCTCCTAGAATGCTTTTCAGTTTTTCCAGAAGTTTTTACTAAATAGGGAATTCTTTCTGAAGTAATTTCTTTTCTTAGGTGGATTCTTGAGTTCCATTATTTCTGATTCTCCCTTGTATAGTGTGTTCAACTGATTTAGCTCTCTCTTTTCTTTTTTTACTTTTTGGTTAGGCAATTGGGATTAAGTGACTTGCCCAGGGTCACACAATTAGTGAGTCATATGTGTCTGAAGTCAGATTTGAAGGCAGGTCTCCTGACTCCAGGGCCGGTGCTCTATCCACTACACTGCCTAGCTGCCCTAGCTCTCTGTTTTTTTTTTAAACCAATATTGCTGCTCTATAATAGAGTTCAAGGTCTGGAAGTGCTGTTCCCCCTTTATCATTCTTTTCTTTTCGTCATTTCATTGGATATTCTAAATCCTTGTTTTTCCAAATGAAATTTGCTATTTTATCAAGTCGTGTTACATTCCTCTTTGATAATTTGGTATAGCATTAAAATGGTAAGCTAACTTTAATAGTATTATCATTTTTACTATATAGGCATGACCCAGCTATGAGCACTGAATGTTCCTCCCTCCACTGGAATTGTGCTTTGTTTAGGAGTATCTTGTAACTGAGTCTCTCCGAGTCTCTTGTGTGCTTCAGTAGACTGACCCCAGACACTTTATGGATTTTCTAGTTATTTTGAAATGGGATTTTCCTCTGTCTTATTGCCTCTTGGATTCTGCTGTTACAGTGCAGAAATGCGGTTGATTTTTGCGGGTTTATTTTATAGTCTGCTACTTTGTTGAAGTTATTAATTGTCTCAATACCTTTGCTTATTCTCTAGGATATTTTAAGTAAACCATCACGTCATCAGCAAATAGGGATAGTTTTATCTCCTTTTTACCTTTTACACCTTGATTTTCTCTTGTCTTGTTCTCATTGCTATCATTTCTAGAGCTATATCAAATAATAGAGAGTGGGCCTCCTTACTTAACTCCTGTATTTACTAGGAAAATTTCTTTTTCCTCCAATTAAAAAAAATATTCTGAAGTTTTGAGTTCCAAATTCTATCCTTCCCTCCCTGCCTCCTTCCCTTTCCCCCTCCCTGAGATGGTAAGCAATCAGATATAGGTTATACATGTGCGATCGTGAAAAACATTTCCATATTAGTCATTTTCTACAAGAAGATTCAAATAAAAGAAAATAATGAAAGAAAGTGAAAAATAGCCTGTTTCAGTCTGTATTCAGACCATATTGCTTCTTTCTCTGGAGTTGTATAGTATGCTTCATCATTAGTCCTTTGGGATTGTCTTAGATCATTGCATCTTTGAGAAGAGCTAAGTCATTCACAGTTGATAATGTTATACATTAATGTTATAATGTAATGTAATAAGTTATAATGTTGCGGTTACCATGTACAATGTTCTCCTGGTTCTGTTCACTTCACTTTGCATCAGTTCATATACGTCTTTCCAGGTTTTTCTGAAATCATCCCATTTCTCATTTCTTATAGAACAATAGTATTCCATCCATAGGTCCGTTTTCCTTTCTTTTTTTTTTCTTTGATGTCTTTGGGACAAAGACCTAGCAGTGATATCGTTGGATTTTTGTATGCGTCGTTTTATATCCCTTGGGCATAGTTCCAAATTGCTCTCCAGAATGGTTGGATCAGTTCTAGGAAAGGTTCTTGCAATCATATTGCATATGATACTTGCCTTTGGTATTAGAGAGATGCTTTTTAGGTTATTTCTGCCTATACTTTGTAGAGTTTTCTTTTTCTTTCTTTTTTTTTAAGCATAAGTGAGTATTGTACTTTGTCAAAGATGTTTTATGTGTAAATTAAGATAAGCATGTGGTTTGGATATTTTGGTTTCTAATATGATTAATTATTGATTGTTTTCCTAATGTTGAACCATCCTTGCATCCCTGGTATTAATCCAGTTCGGTCATGATGAATAGTTTCTTAATGAATTGCTGTAGTCTGTTTGATAGGATTTTATTTAAAATTTTTGAATCAATATTTATAAATGACATTGGTCTCTAGTTCTCCTTCTTTGCTTCTTTATCCTTCCCTACTTTAGGGATTTGGTCAGCTAGGTGGCACAGTGGATAGAGTGCCCAGCCTAGAGTCAGGAAGACCTAAGTTCAAATCCAGCCTCAGACACTTACTAGCTGTGTGACCTTGGGCAAGTCACTTAACCCTGTTGGCTCAGTTTTATCATCTCTAAAAATGAGCTAGAGAAGAAAATGGTCAAGAAAACCCCAAATAGGGGGTCATGAAGATTCAGACATGACTGAAATGACTGAACAACAACATGTTAGGTATTAGGACCATATATATCTCATAAAAAGAATCTGGTAGAGTACTTCCCCCCCCCCCTTTTATTTTGACAAAATAAAATGTTTAATGCATGCTACACACAGAGCACTACAGAAGGGGACACAAAGAAATGTGGCGATTTTACCGTTTCCTTGTTAAATGTAACCTTCCATGTATGTGCCCTGTTAACAAATTGTTCCTAATAGGAGTTTGCAGCTTCTTATGCAGTCTTTTTTTCTTCTTTGTACATTGAAATGCTTTTGATGATCATTTATTTCACAGTAAAAAAAGTTTAAAATATTTTTAAACAAAAGAAAAAGAAAATAATTTCAACAGCTATATGTAAAATGGATCAGAGCAGGGAGAGGCGAGACAAAGATGAATGGCAGTGATAAAAGGGATGGTTTGAAAGAAACCTGAGGAGATTTGTATGAATAGATTCAGAGCGAAGTGAGTAGAACCAGGAAAACAATTTATACAAGGAAATGAACCCCTTTGAAAGACTTCGAACATTGATTGATGTGATGACCACCCATGATTCCAGAGTACTGATGAATATAACTCAGTTGCTTCATAGGTCCTTTAGAGCTGATTGGAGTTTTTAATAATACTCAAAATGACTTGGTCCCTCAAAGCTGTTCTTAGAACAACATTGCTCTTACTGTATCCAGTGTTCTCTTGGTTCTGCTCATTTCACTCTTCATTATTTCATGCAAGTCTTTCCATGCTTTTCTGGAATCCACCTACTCATCCTTTCTTACAGCACAATCATAGCCCATCACACTTATATGCTACCACTTGCTCAGCTATCCCCCAATTGATGAGCATCCCTTTAGTTCTTTGCCACCACAAGGAGAGCTATCAATATTTTAGAACATAGAGGTTCTTCTTCTTCCCTGATGACTTTGGGAAACAGACCTAGTAGTGATATTGCTAGGTTATACATATTGGTTACAAGGGTTTTGTTCCCCGTTTGGGAGGAGGGAGGGAAGAGAAGAGAAAATGAATGCTTGTTAGTTTTTGACACTAATATAAATTTGAAAAAGAAGTGATGGCAATCGTTTAGCTAAGATGTGATGAGTGCCTTAACCAGGTGCGAGCCATGTGAGGAGAAAGGAAGGAGCAGATGCCAGAGTGTGGTGCAGGTGACCCACTAGATATGCGGAGTGAGGGCAATCCCAAAACTAAAATAATGTCAAAGCGGTGGCCTGGGGCAGGAGGACAAAGTGAATGACATTTCTTGGAAAGAGAAGCCACAAAAGGCTACTTCAGGTAGGACACTGAAGGAAGAGGCCGGAGGAAGGTTCAAAACCAGCGCTCCTCTGAGGAGGGTCAAAGAGGCAGGGAGGAACTTAGAACCGCACAAAGCAGAAGAAAAGCCCTTTAAGTGAATTCCAGCATGCACTCACTTGTAAGTCACTCCTCGGCTTTCTGCTTGATTCATTCCCACATTTATTCTTTTTTTCATTTATTAAATACAACTATTTCTGTCTTTGTGAAGAGTTTTGGTCCTGCAGGTACCTCACACAAATGTGATCAGAATTCCCAGATTACTTAAGTCACTCAAGTGGGATATCATTTGCTGTCTAATAAAACATAGTAGACGTATAAAAACTGTCGAAGCGAATTCAATTCAATGGTAAAGTCTTTGGCCCTAACAACCTATGAAACAGAACCCTCATTATAACATGGGTTGTTACAAAGTTCCAAATTTCAGCCTTTAAGTCAAAGGAAATTGAGATAAAAATAAACCTGATAAATAACAGCTAACATATATAGTGTTTAAGTTTTGCAAAGAACTTTACATATGTGATCTCATTTGATCCCCCCCCAACACACACACACTCTGTATGTCAATCCTCATTTCACAGATGAGTAAACTGGGGCTAGGAGGTTTAGTGACTGCCCAGTGTCACAGTGACAAAGAGTTCAACGCAACATCTGCACTCAGATCTTCCCGACTCCAAGCAGAGCATTATATGTCCCCCAAGCCCCACAGCTGCCCAGATACAGAACTAAGGGAGAAGCTCGGGGCCGGCCACACCCACAAACTCAGGTCTCTTCTCACACATCCCATCACCAGGCAGCCACCTCTCTCAAGCCCTCCAGCCTGGGAGTTTCCAGATCCCACAAGAATCACATCTCCTGTGCTGCCATACTGTAGTGAGTTGCCTTGGTGCCAGTCACAGGGGTGAAGAGATCAGAAAGCTTGAAGGGAAGCATCATCCCAGCAAAATCCCCAAATTTAACAACATAAGCAAATCCTCTTGTTACCAGACAGGCACCCGAGGGGTCCAGACCTGAGCAGAAGCTGTTTTACTACAGGTTCATTTCATCATCGTTATCATCATCGTCGTCTTCATCACCGTAGTCGTCGTCGTCATTATCATCATTAGCATCACTCCTTTGATACCTGGGTGGGAGTGGGGGACCTATGAGTTCATCTTCAGATTGCATTGGGGTGGTTTGGGGTAGCAAAGGGGGCCCAATAATTCTCCGTCAGAAATACCTACGTTTCCGCTGCTCTGTGTTACCAGCAACTGAGTAGCAGCATATTTGGTCAGACTTGAGCCTGAACGGATTGGTTGCTGGTCTTCATGTTGCCTTCTTAATCCTGTCTGCCGTTCTTCCTCTTTCTCTCTGGCTTCCGAAGATTTTCTGCTTCTTTCCACAGCTGTTCTTCAGGTTTGCTGAAACATGGCTTCCAAGTCCAGTGTCCTAGCTTGCTTTCCAAAGTGGGTGAAGCTCACCCTGGAGGCCAGCTCCCGATCAGTCATCCCTGCCTCTGGAGGCTTCCATGCCAGCTCCCAGCACAGGCGCAGACCTAGGCCCCAATATGCTTGCCTAGCTCTGCCCACATTTATTCTTAATATCACAATCTCTATAATAATCCTGGGCTATATCTGGATATTGCTGTATTAATTAATAAAATTGAAACCTCTTTCTCACTAAGTTACCACTTACCCTGAGTCCCTCCAATTTATTAGAAAGGGTTGATTTAACAAAGTGGAGAAATCTCCTTTCCTACTAATAGTTTTTCATATTCAAGATTTGAATCTTCTTGGATTAAATTAAGTTACCAAATAAACGATGCCTTAACAATGAAATAAACTACAAGACAAAGACATAGATATTTCTGTAACACAGACTCTGGGTTCACTCTGCCAACCCCCAGGTGCCTTGGCATGTTGGTCCCCAGAGCTCTCTCACTTCTTCCCTCAGGGTTCTAGGGGTAACCTAGGTAACCTAGCTGTTTCTTTTTTCTAATTCTGTGGTTCTGAAGCCCCCATCTAGCATATTCTTCCCAATATCAATCGCCAATCACCATCTCCCCAATATCGACTGATCAATTAAGAGTCATTTGTTTTTACAAAGAGATATTTGCTAAGAAAGCAGAGCAAGGGCTGTAGCACAGCTGCCTCCCGAGGTGGGATGCTGACAGCCCCTCCGCACACTCAGTTCTGAAGGAGAGTGAACTTGAGGCTCTTTGTTACAAAACCTTCCTCCCTAACCTGTTCGGTTTCACTTGTGGGTGTGGCACAATGGAGGAGCTGCTCCCTTCATTACAAAAGCCAGCATCTGGTCTGCCAAGATGACTTGCTGCTGGGCTTGTCCAAGCAAGTCACTTCTCAGAGCTGGCCCCTCAGTGGCATCAGTGCTGTGGCTCCCAGAGGCTGCTCCAGATCCAGCTGGGCTTCTGAGGCCACTTGAGATCTTTCAGAGCTCACAAAGTCATTCCACAGTCCTTTCTGCCTTGGCTTCTCATTGACCTGAGATCAGGAAGGACCAATAGGAGTGCCTGGTGACCAGGAGGCAGAGGGGCTCTCCCACCCAGCTGCTCCCAGCTGTTCTTGCCTCAGTCATTCCCAGGGAAGAAAGGGGTGGCTCATCCGTCTGAGCGTTTGTATATGCACTCAATTCTGACTCAGTGACCAATTAAAAGAATTTTCACCCCCACATTGTGAGCCAACAGGAAATAGAGGACACCCTGAAGGACCCTGAAGAGAACAGGCAAAGGGCCCCCACCCTCATTACACGTTTCTGGAAGCCGGGTCCACAAGCCTCCACTTGGGCTGGCATCAAGTTGAACATAGTGTACACGCTTTAAATACTGGGCTTTCGCTGACCAGTTCCTCTATTGGATTTCCAGTATTTAATCTGGGAGAAACGTGACAGCCGATCATCTCAAACCTCAGTGTCAGTTTGTCTCAAGATCTCAAACCCAGTCTCTTTTCCACAATCCTCTTCACGAGGTGAGGGTGTAAACAGCTCCGTCAGAAAACCTTTCCATCTTCCATCTTCCATCTCTCAGTCTTCTCCATTTTGTCTCCAGCCACAACAGGAACAAGGGCTCTTTACTATAAAATAATAAGGACCATTCTCACCAGAAAAATCCTTCCCTTCTTTCTCTCTCTTTCCTCTACAGTTATCTCAGACCTAGAGCTGAAAAGATCAAAATGAACTCGAAATAGATTTGGGATTGAATATTTTAAAAAATCATACTATTAAAAATGAAGAATGAAAGAGATCAGGTACTCTTTACAGCTATAAAAAGGAGGCAGATTTTAAAACTGGACAACAGAGATCGTAAAAGATGAAACAGACAATTTTGACCACATACAATTTAAAGTTTTTGTGCAAATGTAATAGACAAAGACAGAATTAGATGAAAAAAAAGTAGCTGGAGGGGAGGTGGAAATCACTTGGATCAAATATCACTGTTAAAAGTCTGATATACAAAATACACAGGGAACTGACCCCAATATATACCTCTGAGCCATTTCCAAATAGAGAAGTATTCTAAGGATATGCCCACACGGTTTTCAAAAGAAATACCAGCTTAAAATAACCATATAAAAACATCCTTAAAATCACTACTAACAATTAATGACTCATTAAAACAACTCATTAAGTAAAATAAACAAATCAAAACAACTCTGAGGTTTTATCTTACACCATGCAAAATGCTAATGATGAAAAATAGATGGGAAAGAATCATCTGGAGAGACTCTGGGAAAACAAACACAATCTACACCTCCAAGGATTGCTGTGGTGCTGTGAGGTGGTCCAACAAGTCTAGATTTCTATTAGGAATTATGTAAGAACAGCAACTAAAGGAAATACTCTAAGGAGGTCAGAGACAAAAGCAATATGTACCTAAATATTTCGAGCACCGTTCTTTGTGCTAATTGATTGGACAATGGTAAATAAAAAATGGATTTGATTCAGTCAAGTAAAATACTTCTGTCTGGGCTCTTTTACAGTCAAGTGCCTCTATAAATCATGGGATTTCTTTTAGGAGGTGAATGATGGGTTCTTTCCATTTTTATTTTCCCGTACGGTTCTAAAAGTTTTATCAGTTTTCATTAGGATTTCTTGGAATTTGGCAATCCAGACTTTAAGATGTTTTTGGCCATAGTTTGCAAGTAGTCTGATAATTCTTCTAGACTGGAATGCAAGGGCCAAGATGTTGTTCTTGGGCTACTCTTGGCTTTGGTCAGACCTTTTTTGGATAATTGCGTTTAATGCTGGTCTCTATTTGAGAAGCATATGGAGAAATGAGAGTGGCAATGAAGCAAATGGAAAAGATGGACATCTTTGGGTGGGAACCTTGACCACCAGTCTTGTTATAGGATTCTTTGTGTTAGGGCCACAAGGAAATCTGTAGGATATGAGGTTCTTTATTTAGCTGGCTGGTTGAAGACAGATCCATTGATGCTATTATTTCCTATAGCTATTGATAGCTTGAATTTCTCTGAAAACTGCCAGTTCATATCTGTTAACCATTTATCAATCAGGAAATGGCTTTTATTCTTTTAAATTTTAATCAGTTCCTTCTGGATCTTGCAAATGAAATCTTTATCAGAGAAACTTGCTACAAAGATTCTCCCCCATTTACCTGCACCTTTTCTAACTTTAACTTCATTGGCTTTATGACTACAATGATTTTGTAATTCTATATAATTAATCTTCATTTTATCTTTTGTGATTCTTTCTATCCTTTGTCACGAACTCTTCCCCCATCTATAGTTCTGACAGGTAATTTTTTTCCTTCCTCTTCTAATTTATGATGTCACCTGTTATGATTAAGTCAAGTACCCATTTGGAGCTTATCTTGGAAAATGGTATGGGATGTTGCTCTACACCTAATTTCTGCCAGAATGCTTTCCAGTTTTCCCAGTAGTTCTTGTCAAAAAGGGAGTTCTTACTGCAATAACTGGGATCTTCGGGTTTATTAAACACTAGGCTACTGTGCTCATTTGCCTCTATGTATTGTGGATCTAATCTGTTTCACCGATCAACCTCTCTATTCTTAACCAGTACCAAATTGTTTTGATGATTACTGATGATGTGATTGATTTGATGATTTGTAGTCTAGTTTGAGATCTGTAACTGCTGAGCCATTTCCTTCTGACCTTTTTTCATTATTTCTCTTGAGATTCTTCACCTTTTGGTTTCTCCAGATAAATCTCATTACTATTTTTCTAGTTCTCTAAAGTAACCCCTTGGTAGTTTGTTTGGCATAACACTGAATAAGTACATAATTTACATGGACTTGCCATTTTTATTACATTGGCTCAGCCTAACTATAAGCAATTAAAATTTTTCCAATTATTTTGATTTGTCTTTATTTGTGTAAAGAGTATTTTATAGTTGTGTTCATATAGTTCTCATGTATGAATTGGCAGGTAGGCTGCCAAGCATTTTATAGTTTCTGTAGGTATTTTAAATGGATTTTCTCTTTCTGTCTCTTACTGCTGGGTTTTATTTTTTATTTTATTTTTGTAATATACACATAAAGCTGGTGTTTTATGTAAAGCTTATTTTATATCTTGCAGCTTTGATGAATTTGTTAATTTTTTCAATGAATTTTTAGTTGACTCCCTCTCATTGTCTAAGTTATCATATTGGCAAAAAAGTGATGATTTTGTTTCCTCTTTGCCTAGTTTTATTCCTTTGATTTTGTCATTGCTATGACTAGCGTCTCTTGCACCATATCAAATAGTAATCATGACAATGGTCATTGTCTTTATCCATGATCTTGTTGGAAAGATCTAATTCATCACCATTACAGATAACGCTGGCTCTTAGTTTTATATGGATACTGCTTATCATATTAAGGCAAAATCCATTCATTCCTTTGCTTTCTTAGTGTCTTTTTAAAAAACAGGAATGGGTGTTGTGTCTTGTCAAAAGCCTTTTCTGCATCTATTATTATAATCATACGGCTTTCTTGTTCTTGTTATTAACATGGCCAACTGCTTATAGATTTCCTAAATTGAGTAAACCCTGCATTCCTGGCATAAACCCAGTATGGTCATAGAGAATAATCTTTGTGATATATTGCTGCAGTCTCCTTGCTAATATTTTACTTAAAAGTTTTGGATACATGCAATAATTTACCTGTCAGAACTATGGAGAAGGAAAGACTTTATAAACAGACAGGAAATAGAGAGTATTACAGGATGCAAAATGGATAACTTTGATTACATTAAATTAAAAAGGTTTTGCACAAACAAAACAAAATGCAGCTGAGATTAGAAGCAAAGCAGAAAACTGGGGAAATTTTTTACAGCAGATTTCTCTGATAAAGGCCTATTTTCTGAAATATATAAAGAACTGAGACAAATTTATGAGTACAAGTCATTCCCAAAGAAGACCATGACCTCAGAGAGGTGATGCCATGACATGCAAGTGAATTGGATTTAAGCGGAGAGGGCTATGCAAGGTCACCAACCTCACTTTCTCCTCCAGAGCCATCTGGGTCCAGTGGCAAGATATAGATCAAGATGACTGGAGATGGCCCAGGACACAGTGGGGGAGCTGGGCCTTTTCAAGCCAAGGTCTTTAACAGGTCTCAGTTTGACTGAAGTGATGCCCATTCAGTGATTAGGGCTTAATGAGAAATGAGGCAGAGAATGGCCTCTTTACCTAGTCAAAAAGTTGTCCTGATTTGTTTTTTTTTTTAAGATATTTTTTAAAAGGAAAAGGATCTGTATACATAAAAAATATTTATAGCAGCTCTTTTTGTGGTGGCAAAGAATTGAAAATTAAGGGAATGACCACCAGTTGGGGAATGGCCGAACAAGTTGTGGTCTATGATTATGATGGAATACTATTGTGCTATGAGAAATGACAAGAAATGAGGATGATTTCAGAAAAACCTGAAAAGACTTACATGAACTGATGCAAAATGAAGGGAGCAGAACCAGGAGAACATTGCACACAATAATAGAAATATTATGGGATGATTAACTGTGAATGACTTAGCTATACTGAGAAATACAATGATCTGAGACAATTCTGGAGGACTTACGACGAAAAGTGCTACCCACCTTCAGAGAAAGAACTGATGAAGTGTGAATGCAGATCAAAACATACATTCTTTTAACTTCCTTTATTTTTCTTGTTTTTATTTGGGGGGGGAGTGTGTATGTTTTCTTTCACATGACTATATGGAAATAAGTTTTGCAGGACTGCACATGTATAACTATATCAAATTGCTTGCCTTCTAAATGAGGAGGGAGGGGAGGAAGATAGGGAGAGTATTTGGAATTCAAAATTTTAAAAAATGAATATTTAAAATTGTTTTTAGATGCGATTGGAAAAATAAAATATTTTTAAAATTTTGGACAAATATTCATTAGGGATATTGGTCTATAATTTTCTTTCTGTTTTGACTCTCTCTGGTTTACATATTGAGGTCATATTTGTGTGATAGGAAGATTCTGGTAGGACCTCTTCTTTTCCTATTTTTTCAAACAATTATGTAGTATTGGGATTAATTGTTCTTTAAATGTTTGACAGAATTCCTTTGTAAATCCATCTAGTCCCAAGGTTTGTTTTTGTTTTTGTTTTTAGAAGCTCGTTTAAGGTTTGCTTGATTCTCTCCCCCACCCCCCATATTAGGTTAAGTTCTTTATTTCTTATTCTCTAAATCTAGGCATTTTATATTTTTGTAAATATTCATCCATTTCATTTAGATTGTTAGTTTTATTGGTATATAATTGGTGAAAGCTTCTAATAATTTCCTTTGTTTTTCTTTATTTATTATGAATTTGCCTTTTTCATTTTTGATACTGGTAATTTAGTTTTTCTCTTTAAAAAAATTAAATCATATAATGATTTATTTTATTTTTCCCCTCCAACTCCCCTTACCCCCCAAAAAAAAACCCAGCTCCTAGTTTTAGGTATTAATTCAAGGATTTGTTTACCTTAAATTTCTTTAATCTATTTTTTGATTTTGTCAGTGGGTCAATAAACAAGTCTATTTAGTGCTTACTATGTGCCAGACACTGTGTTAAGTGCCCAGAATGCAAAGAAAGGCAAAAAAAAAATTAGTTCCTGCCTTCAAGGAGTACATAATCTACTGGAAGAGACAACATGCAAACCATTATATAAAACAAGACATGTACAGGTAAAACTGGAGAACATTAACAAAGGTAAGGCACTAGCATTAAGGGGGATGGAAAAGGCTTCCTGTAGAAGGTGGGATTAAAACTGGGATTTGAAGGAAACCAAGGAAGTTAGGAGGTAGAGATGAGGAGAAAGAACATCCCATGGGGGAACAAGCAGTGAGAATGCCCAGAGTCAGGAGATGGAGCATCTGGTATGAGGAACATCAAGGAAGCCAATTGCAGAGTAGGTGGTGGGGAGTAAGGGCTAAGAATATTGGAAAGGTGGGAAAGGGACAGGCTATGAAGGGTTTTAAAGTCAAGTAAAGAATTTTCAATTTGATCTTAGAGGCAAGAGAATATGGAAACTTGAGAGTTGATTGAATGGGGAAGAGACAACAAGGCCGGAGCTAGGCTTTAGTGATGATGGTGAAAATGAGTATTTATTTATATAGCACTTGAAGGTTTGCAAAGCACTTTACAGACTATTTCATTTGATCTTCACAATAAGTCTGTGAGATAAATGCTAACATTATCTTCATTTTACAGATGAAAAAACTGAGGTTTACCTATAAATTGATAATAGCCTCTCACAAGTACCCCACAAAAACTTCACAATAAGTTTTTGTGAAGATCAAATGAGAAAACATATCACAACACTTTGAAAACCTTGTTTTTGTTGTTATTAGTGGGCATAGCCTGAGTGAGGATTCAGCTAGGGATACTTGAAAGAAGCAGTCAGATAAGTAGGAGGATCAAGAGACTGTTGTATCCTGAAAACCTGGAGAGAAGAGAGTCAAGGAAGATTTAGTCAAATGCTACAGGGAGGTCAAGAAGGATGAAAATTGCCATAAGATTTAACCATTAAGAGATCATCAGTAACTTTGGAAAGAGTAGTTTCAGATGAATGATAAAGTCTGAAGCCAGACTATCAAGAGAAGAAGACTGAGAGGAAAAGAAGAGGCACCAATTATAGGTAGTCTTCTCAAGGGGTTTAGTCACAAAAGGGAAGAGAGATATGGGGTCATAGGCAGTAGGGATGGATAACTCAGATGTGGGGTTTTTGAGAAAGGGAAGAGACTAGGGTGTGTTTGCAGGCAATAGGGAAGCAGCCGGAAGACAGGGAGAGGTTGAGGACAAATGAGAGTGGGACTAACATAGGGTGTAATGTGCTGTAAAAGAAAGGATTTTCAGTAGTTCTATTTTGGCATTTAATTGGGATTCCTAAATTTGTTGACTTTTTGTTTTTGTTTTTGAGTTGCTTGACTAATTTCTTGACCTGCTTTCTCTATTTTCTTGATGAAAGTGCTTAAAGGTATAAATTTTCCCATAAGAACTGTTTTGGCTACATCCTTATAGGATTATACTCAGTTTTGTTGAGTAATTCCTGGCTGTAAGGCTATATTTTTTGGGTTATGAAATACTATATTCCAAACTCTAAACTCCTGACTAGTGGTGGTTGCTACATCTTGTGAGTTGCTAATTGAGTTCCCTTGGGACTTGAATTCTTTCTTCCTGGCTATTTACATTGTTTTTTTCTCTGACTTGGAAGCTTGGGATTTTGGCTACAATGTTGCTGGGAATTTTTATTTTGAGATTTCTTTCAGGAAGTGACTTCTTTCTATTTCTATTTTGCCCTCTGGTTCTAAAAGATGTGGGTAGTTTTCTTTTATGACTCCTTGAAATATGATATCTAATGTCTTTTGGGAGGGGTGGGAAGTTGGCTTTCAGGTAGTCTAATGATTCTTAAATTATCTCTCCCTGACCTTTTATTTTTTCCTAGGTCATCTTTTTTTCTTTTTAAATGAGGTTCATTGTAGTTTCTTCTACCTTTTTTTTAAGCCTTTTGACTTTGTTTTAATATTTCCTGTTGTCCTTAAACAGAAATAATTAACTTCTATTTGGTACCTTATAATTTTTATAGGAGTCTGTTACTTGGGCAAGGTTTTATGCCTCTTGCTCTAAGTTGTTAGTTCTCCTTCCAATTCTTTCTTCTGTAGCTCTCATTCTTTTCTGATTTTCTTCCCTAGTCTTCTCTTTTATTTTTCAATTATTTACACTAATATTCTTATTTAATTTGTAAAATAATGTTTTAGCTTTTGCTTTTTTTTTTAACTTTGCTTCATCTCTTCCAGGAACTCTCATTGAACTTGTGCCCAAGCTGTGTTATTTTTTGAAGCTTGGTTTGCAGATGTTTTGGAGTCATTCTCTTCTTTTGGGTTTATGTTGAGTGTCCCTGTCATCATAATAGCTTTTTTTATGGTAGGATTCTTTTTTTGTTTATTCATTCTTCCAGCCTTACTTCCTGACTTTAACTTTCATGAGAGGGTTAGGCTCTGCACACTTGTGAAGGTAATAGCTGAGCCATGTTTGGTCCTCTTGGGTCCTGCTTTGCTCCCAAAGTGGTCGATGCAGGGCTATCACTCTTTGGATTCAGATGGCACTCCTCCCCACCCCTCCATCCCTGGCAACTCTGGAGATTTCATCTATTTTAGTATTCACACCTCATTAGGAACCTCAGTTGCCTCTGATTGGAGGCTCGGACGGCAGAGCAAAAAACTCCTCCCAAAGTCTCCATTTAAAAGAGGGCTCAGAAGCCCAGCCAACTCATTTCCTGACAGTTGCCCTCTTTGGATTCCACCATCATCATGCACATCCACCTTCCTTTCGTGCCCATTGGATTGTAAGTTCCTTGAGGGTAAGGACTCTATTTTTCTTATTTGTATCCCCAGTGCTTAGCATAGAGTAGGTAAATGAAAGTTTATTGTATTTATTTCTGTATTTGTGAAGGCTGCTCCTTGCCCTCTTGGTTTGAGTTCTCCAAGTTCCTGATGTGGGTTTAGTTCTTAGCAGCCAACTGTGGACTTGCTCCATGTTCACACTCCAGTAAACTGCTACCGACTCAGCCAAGATCAGCCAGGCGGAAGGCTGTCCAGGTCCAGGGTGGCAGAAATGCAGGCTCCCTTTGGTCTGGGCTGTCTGCCCTGCTTATTCTGCTGCAGGCTCTAGACTTGGTTGTATCTGAAAACCTTGGTCTGCTCTGCTTCTGGGTCAACGCCCAGAGCTGTCCTTTGCTCAGTACACAGCTCCTCCCCAGGACCACTTCCCCCAGGTACAGTTCCCCTCATCTGTCCACTTGGTCGTCCATTGACACCTGTTCTCGCCTTTCAGTGTGGGTCCCTTGAAGCCTCACTCCTAGCCTCCTGTACCAGCCTGCTGGTTGTTCTCCCGGCTTCAGGTTTCCCCACTGCAGAGGATCTGCTGCTCTGACCATCTCAATCTCCCTGCACCCCTCCTCCCCCCCCCAGTAAATCCCTGTGGCTCCCTATTACCTCCAGGGTCAGCCTGGCTGCTTTCAGTCATTTTACACTCCACTCCCCTTTTACGTGCTCCTTCATCCTGAGACATCGGCCTTCTAGCTGGTCCTCGGACAAGACATTCCATATCCCCCTGTCGCTTCTCTCCAGTTTATCGTGCACAGACTCGCGGGCAGGGGCTGTTCCGGCCTTTCTGTACAAACCGGGGTGGCACACGGGAGGAGTTAGGGAGGTCACTCAGGCCCTGCGCTGACCCTGCCGCCAGACCATCCCGGCTGGAGCCCCAAGCCGGGTCTCGACGGAGGCTCGGCCGAGCCGCCTCCCGCTGCCGCACTCTCATCCTCTCCTTGCGCAAACACGGAGAGAGCCGGGCCAGCGCCGGCGCTTCGAGGTGGCAGGGCACCCCTCATCCCACCCTGGCTCTTCAGTGGTGCCCGTCTTAACTGGCTGATAATACGGAGCAACACCAAGCCTTCCTGGGCACTGCGGCACAGCTTCACGGGCCTCATTTCACGTGATCCTCACCATAGCCCTGGGAGGCAGGGCTGTTGGGATCGCCATTTGGGGGCTGGTGCTCTACCCCCAGCTACCGGCTGCAGTGGGCATACACCTACTGAGCTGCCCGACAGTGGTGAAACATCCCTGGCTCCCTCTTGCCTCACAGTCACAGCTCCTCTGCAGCCCGCCTCCTCCCTATCTCAGCTTCCTCCATGCGTTCTGCAGGCTGTTCCGCAAGACGCTCCATCTCCGGTTGCCCTGCCTTTGCCCAGGCAGTTCCCTCTGCCTGGAGTGCTCTCCCTTCTCACCTCCCAGCCAACAGCGAAAAGGATCCCGAAGCGGGCGGTGCCTAGAGGGCCGCGCAGGCCACTGATCGGGTTGGGGCCCGATGGGCAGGCGCTTCAGCCAATAGGAAATTAGACTTTGATGGCCACCCTACTTCTCCAGCGGGGAGGAGGGCTGGCTCCAAGACGTGATGAACAGAAGGCTCAGCCAATGGTCAGAGCCGTTCAGAGAGCGCGGCCCGGGAAGCCGACGCGGACGGCTAGAGGGAGGGTGGGCAGGCCGAGGGACGTCCTCGTGCGTGTGCGTGTGCGTGTGCGTGTGCGCGCGCGCGCGCGGTGGGGCGGGACCGAGGCGCGCGCCCCCGCCCGCCGCGCCCCCGCCCG